>NW_027507825.1:12090738-12654858 GCF_037356315.1 Lithobates pipiens
TTGTAAATGGAAAATGTGTCTCCACAGTGGACGGACATGCATGGAATGGAAAATCAAATAAAGAAGTTAAGTAAAAAAATAAATAAAAAAAATACTAATTATAAAATTTGCATTATTATTATTATTAGTAGTAGTAGTAGCAGTAGTATTTGTTATTAATAACTATAGCAACAGAAACACTACTACTACTAACCGGAAGAAGAACAGACAATCATTATGATTAATAATATTATTATTATTACAATTATGAAAAAGAAGGAAAATAATTACTACTATGATTACTACTACTATTACTATTACCACTACACTACTAATAATAATAGGAAATAGAATAATAATAAAAAAATTAATTATTAATATCATTTCTATTATTATTATTACTGGTAGTAGTGGTATTTGATTTAGAATTACAATTCTAACAATAGAAATAGAAACACGTGCGCATGCGCGGGACTTCCGGAACGAAGCACTAGCCGGGAGCTCCGCACCGCTCCGGTCTTCCGCGGCACCTCACACGAGCTATCGCAAGCGGACACCTCTGGGGAGACCTCCCCCATACAGCGGAAAACCTCGGGCATCCACACATATGCCGGGAAAGGTCTCCAAGAAGGACGTTAACCGTCAGCTGGACTTTGGCCTGAAGGCCCCACAGCCTCCCAAGATGGCGGCCGCCATCCCCACATGCGGTGAGAACGTGACACCGACTAGCACAGCTACCTATGCTACGATCGCAGCTAAGCCTGTGATCCACCAGCAGACTCCCTTCCCCTCTCCAGCTTCCACGGAATCACTCCTGGGCAGACTGCAAACGGAGAATCCATTCTCCCCGCTGGCTAGCACACCTAACAGTGTTGTTGACTCTTTGCTAACCTCCCCCATCCTACCTGATCATCCCCCTGATCATCCCCCTGATCATCCCCCTGACATGACCCAGCTCCTGAACAGCTTCTCTGATATGCTAGCTGTCGGTCTAACCCAAAACGCTGCGCAAATCACCTCTGCCATTAAAGCTGACATCCAGAGTCTGGGAGCCAGAATGGATGCCATTGAACAGACTGTTGATAATGCAACTGCCCGTACGGACCAGAACACGGCCAGTATCCAGACCTTACAAGACCAGCTTGATACGGCCCTCTCTAAAATTGACGATTTCGAGAATAGAAGTAGACGTTACAACTTTCGCATCAGAGGCATTCCAGAATCGCAAACGGATACCCAGGCGATTGTCCGAGCTCTGATTAAGGATCTTATTCCTGACATCCCTGAAAGCAGGCTTGAACTTGACAGAGCCCACAGAGTTTTACAACCCCCCCGCCAGGATGGCCTTCCTCGGGACATTGTGGTCAAGCCGCACTTTTATGGCGTCAAAGAGGAAATAATGAAAAGCTCCCGAAACAGGGAAGACATCTCTCTCAACGGCGCCAAAATTCAAATCTTTGCAGACATATCTCCTACTACAATCCAAAAACGGAGAGCCCTCAAACCCTTACTGGATATCCTCTTGCAGAAGATGATCAAATATAGATGGGCCTTCCCTTTCCGTCTGCAGTTTAACTACAAGGAGAAATCGTATAACATCACGAATTTCCAGAATGGCGAACGTTTACTTCTACACCTAGGGCTCATCTCTCAGGAACTTTCTCCCCAACAAATGGAGACCCGTCCGAGTTCCTTCAAGAGGCCACCGCCGACCAGCCCTATGACTCCCCTCTGGGTTAAGCAGCAACCGAAGAGACAGAGGGACGCCGTCCCACCAAGATGAACTCCTTCCCTTCCCGACCCCTAGGGTCTGACCCTTTTTCTTCATCCTCGCCAGCTCCTTTCTGGGCGCAGGACTGTTCACCTATACCACTGAGTCCCACCGGGACATTTTTCCAGTAACCCCTTTGTTCTCTGTTCTCTACCCCCCCCCCCTTTTTTTTTAATTTTTTTATTCTTTTATTTTTATTTTTTTTTTGAATTTTCAGGGACATGCAAGCACGGCCTAAGAGCCGTGTTTCCTCAACGTGTCACGTTCTGAGTCCTGGGGGCCTTCCCCTATGGACTCTTTTGTTTTCAAACGTTCTTTGCAGTTTTGGTTAACAATTTTCTGAAGTTAATGTTATGTTGTTATTTAAATGGTGCGGATTGCCGCTCGACCGGAGCGGGTATGCTTGCCACTCCACCTGTTGTGGCCTTGGGGATTTATTTTCCCACGGTGGCACCAGGAATGCAACCTTCTAACGGGTTGCCCTTCTACCGATCCCTGCAATCAAAAGGGATTCGGAGCAGGCTCCACCCTGCCATCCCCTTCCCCGGGGAACCCAGGTCTCCTTTTCTCCTGGACCCTCCCCCCTTCTCCCCACTCTCTTCTTTCCTTTTCTGGTCTCCCCTTCTTCTCTCTACTCATTTGTATTATTCCCCACAGGTGCCTCCAAGGAGAGCGGGACGTTTTGAGCCTCCCCGGTTTTTGGGAACGAAACACACCCTACACTTCGAGACCAGGACCCGCTCGGGACAGGTAACCAAAGCCAGCACATGCTCACACCTTACACCTCATGTCTATGGCTGACGACACATCCCATACACAATCACTTAAAGTGGCATCCCACAACACCCAAGGTCTAAACTCCCCCATCAAAAGGCGCAAGGCCCTACATAGCTACCACTCTAAGAATTTTGACATTGTTCTTCTTCAGGAAACACACTTTCCGAAAAGCTTTAATCCCTCCTTCCTCCACCATAATTACCCCACCTTTTACCTAGCCAATGCTGACGATAAAAAAAGAGGGGTCGCTATCCTCATCTCCAAACACACATCCTTTACCCTATCTCATACGATTAGGGACACAGAAGGACGTTACATTCTTGTCAAGGGACATAT
Organism: Lithobates pipiens; assembly: GCF_037356315.1. Lineage (NCBI taxonomy): Eukaryota > Metazoa > Chordata > Amphibia > Anura > Ranidae > Lithobates > Lithobates pipiens. The sequence goes on from NW_027507825.1 coordinate 12,093,602, forward strand.
TAATGGGTCTCTCTTCTCCCTCATTTCATATTATGCCCCTAACAAAGGCCAAACTAGGTTCTTTTCTTCAATGCTGACCACCCTTTCCCCTCACCTCGAGGGTAAGGTGATCATGGGCGGCGACTCTAACGTCGCCTTTGATCACGTGCTAGACAAGTCTTCTTCAAAAAAGTCTCTCCTGAAGAGACCTCCCAAGCAGAGTCTTCGCATTGCAAGGCTCTTCCATGCCTTGGGTATGATAGACTCTTGGAGGGAGCTTAATCCCTCAGCCCAGGACTATACACACTTTTCTGCACCCCATAGTACCTACGCCCGCATAGACCATATTTTCATTCACTCCACTGATATTCCTCTAGCCTCCCACGCCGCTATAGTTGAAGTCCCTTGGTCTGACCACGCAATAGTCTCCTTGAGGATTTCCGGGTGCCTGAATCGAACAACTCCACCACAATGGCGGCTGAAAGAGTCCTTGCTTTCCCACCCGGCACATCGCACTAGCCTCGAAATTGACCTTAAAGAATATTTCCATACTAATGACACTGAGGACATTTCCCCCAGTGTACTGTGGGGGGCACATAAGGCAGTTATGAGGGGTAAGCTCATCCAGCTCTCCTCCCACCTTAAACGGGAAAAACAAGCAGACATTGTCAACTTGGAGAAAAACTTCCAGATCCTATGCAAAGCGCACAAAAAACACCCCTCTGCTTCCTCTCTTGCTCGCCTCGATGCTGCCAAGATCGCCCTTAACACCGCCCTCACATCCAGTGCCGAGAACCATACCCGTTGGGTGAATGGTAGATTTTATCTTAACTCGGATAAATTCGGACCACTCCTCGCAGCAAAACTCTCCCCCAAATTCAGAGCTCAAGCCCTCCCAAAAATCAAATCACCATCTGGTGCTCTTACACAAAACCCCAAACATATCCTGAAGGCCTTCCACGAATTCTATGCTAAGCTTTACTCTGGCCCGAACCATACAAGCTCTCAGTCCACCGAAAACTACCTTGACAGTGTTCCCCTCCCAAAGATATCGGACTCTCATCGTTCGATCATGGAGGCCCCCATCTCAGAAACAGAAGTTAGAGCAGTTATAAAGGACCTTAGGAAGGGGTCTGCCCCGGGCCCGGACGGGTTTTCGACACATTATTATTAGACCTTTTCCGACATATTATCTCCTTATCTGGCCCGATTTTTTAACTCCTTGTCCCAAGCTTCACCCCTAGACCACGCAGCAAATTTGGCATATATCTCGGTTATTCCTAAACCGGGGAAAGACCAGAGTCTAGTTAGCAACTATAGGCCCATCTCCTTAATCAATAATGACCTGAAAATAATGACCAAAATTCTCTCTAACCGATTGGGATCTTTCATTAGCAATTATATCCATAAGGACCAGGTGGGATTTATTCCCGGCAGACAGGGACCGGACCAGATAAGGAGAGCGGTGGATATTATTTCCCTTCTTAACTCGGGGTGGGATGGAGGGCCTCCTCAGGAGGGCTTCCTCCTCTCTATAGACTTGCAGAAAGCATTTGACACTATCACCTGGCCCTATTTGTTTGGCGTTCTAGGAAAATGGGGTTTTGGTCCCCACTTCATCCACCTCCTGGGGGCCCTTTATTCTCACCCTCGAGCACAGGTTAGACTCCAGGGCCACCTCTCAGACCCCTTCCTAATTAGTAAAGGAACCAGACAGGGATGCCCACTCTCCCCCCTTCTCTTCGCTATTGGTATTGAAACGTTAGCTATATCCATCAGGAATCACCCAGACATTCAGGGAGTACATTGCGGCAACACGACTCACAAATGCGCTCTGTTCGCGGACGACGTCCTCCTCTTTATCACTTCCCCTATAGTCTCGACCCCTCATGTCCTTCATCTCCTCCAAGAATTTGGACAAGCCTCAGGACTCCAAGTTAATATGGCCAAGTCAACAGCCCTCAATGTTTCCTTGACCTCTGAAGTAGTAAATAGGCTAAAAGAGCACTTCCCTTTCGCATGGAGTTCCCCCTCCATCCCCTACCTAGGGGTTCACCTTACATCTAACTTTGGCCAGTTGTTCCACCACAATTACCCACCCATGTTCAAAAAACTTAAAAATGATCTTGAACAATGGTCCCTCCATAAGATGTCCTGGATAGGGAAAATCAACGCTGTGAAAATGACCCTTCTTCCTAGGTTACTGTATCTCTTCCGCTCTCTACCCATTCCGGTACCTAAGTCTCTTGTACAGAACCTTCAGTCAGCAATTATTAAATTTACCTGGGGCAGATCCAACCACAGACTCCCCAAGAAAACATTGTTTAGACCCAGAAGAAAAGGCGGTCTAGGACTGCCCAATCTCTGGTGGTACTATCAAGCAGCACAACTCTGCCAGATATCTAATGTTTACTCAAGAGGGCCTAAACCCGAATGGATAGAGATGGAAAGACAGGCTATCCCTAAATTTACCATTGATTTCCTTTTATGGCGCCCTCCAAAATCCAGACCCCCAGTCATGTCTCCTACCCTCTCTCACTCCCTCGCCCTTTGTGATAAGATATACAAGTCCAACACCCTTACCTCCAGGTGGCAACCTCTCGCACATATCTTCAATAACCCCTCATTTCAGCCGGGGCTGAATATCAAAGCGTTCCAATGGTGGATAGACAAAGGTCTTTACAGAATAGGACATTATCTCAATCCGGCAGGACCACTTAAGTTGAATCAATGCATCTCTAAGTTGGAGATGCCTCCCACAGAAAGGTTCCGGTTCCATCAATTATCCCATTTCTTACACAAGCTAACCTCTCAATATCCCCTTCCCCTCACAGTTTCGCCTTACGGACTCTGGTGTTCTTCAGCCATAGACATGAGGGGAGGGATTTCGCTGATCTATTCGGCATTTGCTGAACCTATGGATAAAGCGCAGTACATGCTGAGCTGGGAACAAGACCTAGGAATTGAGTGGGACCTGGACTCCTGGCACACCCATTTCAATACAGCATTTAAGGGGATCCTCAACACATCTCTGGTGGAGGCGGACGTCAAAGTCCTTACCCGCTGGTACCTTGTCCCCACACGCCTAGCTAAATATTACCCTCAATCCTCCCCCTTATGTTTCAGAGGGTGTGGGCACCTGGGATCGCTCATTCACATTTTGTGGGAGTGTCCCAGGATTAGAAACTTCTGGAATAAGACTTTTGCCCTGATCCGCAAGGTCACCGGCCATGCAGCTCCCCAATCCCCAACATTCGCCCTTTTAAATGATGTAATCCGCCACATCCCCAAACATACTCAATTTTTGATTCACTTCATCCTATTGGGTGCTAAGTTGACTATAGCCAGGTCCTGGAAATCCCCTAGGGTATCCTTCCCGAACCTGAAACAAAAAATCACCTGGATTATGTTTCAAGAAAAAACTTCCTATACTATTCTGGACAAAATGGGTAAATTTAAAAGGGTGTGGGAGCCCTGGGCTAGCTACATTGGGACCCTTCTTTAGTTCTTGGTCTCAGTGTTTTGGCCTAGTGATTGCTCCGCCTATAGAGCTGCACTCCCTTCTGATCGCCTCCGGCTCTCCTTGACCCAGGCTCCTTCAGTTTAGCATTATTCCCCCCCCTCTTCCTCCCTCTTTTCTCTCCTTCTTTCTTTCCCCCTCCTATCCCTCCCCCCCCCCTCCCCCTGGCCAAGCCGGGCTGAGGGGGGGTGGGCGACGCTTTCCTGAACAAGTTTTGGCTTAACAATTGTACTTAGGCATATATTACCCGCAATATCTTTTGTTTGACAGGCTCTCCCAGGGGCCAGACCTCATGTCCAGCTGGGAGCCAAGCCTTTGAATGGGACCCCCCGGGGTTTTTCCCAGGTTCTACCTATTAGCTTTTATGTTAGTCATGTTCTCAGTTTATGCTAAACGGGGTACGATGTGACCTGACATCAGCTTGTCCTCGGTCCCGGGTGACCCATGGGGCTCCGACACAGTGAGATCCCTGTCGGGGTGTCGGGGCTTCAGGCCGCCGGGAGAGGGGGTCCATTTTTGCTTATTATTTTTTAACTTTGTCTCTCCTTTTTGGCACACCTAGTACTCCTATTTCCCTTTCCTTTTTATTTCTCTACTTTGGTTTTCTTCAGGAGTTTAATATTCACCTTAGTTGTTCAGGTTAAAATATACTCCTGTTCCACCTAGGCACTAGGTTCTCCCTGCTGATACCCCTACAGATTGCTACCCGATGTCGGAGTAAGGAATTTACTCCTTATTGTTCGTGTGTACAACCTGTTATGTTATCTTTTCATCTTTTTATGGATCTCCCCTGCGTGGGAGCTTCAACTCTGTAATGCCATCTACTTTTCAATAAAACTCTTTTAAACTTTAAAAAAAAAAAAAAAGAAAAGAAATAGAAACACTACTACTACTATTATTATGAAGAACAAAAGAAGAAGGAGAAGAAGTACTACTACGTCGACTACTACTACACCACTAATAATAATAGGAAGTAGAATAACGAGAAGAAAATAAATGATGATTATTACTATTATTATTATTACTAGTAGTAGTAGCAGTAGTATGTATTGTTAAGAATTATAACAACAGAAACACTAAGGCCCCTTTCACACTGGGGCGGGAGAGGCATCGGTGGTAAAACGGTGTTATTTTTAGCGCCACTTTACCATTGTTTTAGAGGCAGTATTCAGCCGCTAGTAGCCGAGAAAGGGTTAAAACCAATGCAAAGCGCTGCTGCAGCCAGCGGTATAGCCGTGCTGCTACATTGATTTCAATGGGCAGGAGCGGTGAAAGAGCGTAGTGTGCACCGCTCCTTCACTGCTCCAAAGATGCTGTTAGCAGGATTTTTTTTTAGAGTCCTGCCAGCGCACCCCTCCAGTGTGAAAGCCCTCGGGGCTCTCACATTGGAGAGACAGCAGCGGCTGTTTCAGGGTGCTTTGCAGGCGCTATTTTTAGCGCTGTAGCATGTGCAAAGCACCCCAGTGTGAAAAGGGTCTAACTAGAAGAAGAACAGACAAATAACTACTATGTATAACATTATTACTACTAGTATTACTACTACTACTACCACACTACTAATAATAATAGGAAGTAAAATAAGGAGAAGAAAATACATTATTAATATTAGTATTATTATTATTATTATTTTACTAGTAGTAGTGTTTATTATTAAGAATTTTACCAAAAAAAAAAAAGAATTATAACAACAGAAACACTACTAACTAGAAGAACAACAGACCACTAATTATTATGATTAATATTATTATTGCAATTATGAAGAAGAAAAGACTACTACTATTACTACTACTACTAAACTACTACTAATAGGAAGTAGTATAAGGAGAAGAAAATTTATTATGATTATTAGGCCGCGTACACACGGGCGGATTGTCTGTCCAACTTAGTCCGCTGAAACGTGTTTCAGCGGACAGTCCGCTCGTGTGTGGGCTTCAGCTGACTTTTTCAGCGTGCAGTCTGGCGGACTAAGTATTTCGGAATTTCCGTAATACAGTCCGTCCAAACTTGGTTTCAGCGGACAGTCCGCTCGTGAGTAGGCAAGTTGGACGGACTAAGAATGGCGCATGCTCAGAAAGGATTTACACGGCGGAAGGTTGCATTGCTGTGTATTGGACTTCCTATTTCTAGTCCCGTCGTACGTGCTGTACACGTCATCGCGCAAGCTTTCGACGGACTGTCTGTTCGTCGTGTGTGGTCAAGTCCGTTCATTCGAAAGTAGGACGGACTGTCTGTCGGATTGTATGACGGACTTAGTTGGCCAGACAATCCGCCCGTGTGTACGCGGCCTTACTATTATTATTATTATTATTACTAGTAGTAGTAGCAGTAATATGTATTGTTAAGAATTATAACAACAGAAACACTACTACTACTAACTAGAAGAAGAACAAACAAATAATTATTATGTATAATAATATTACAATTATTAAGAAGAAACTAAGTAGAAGACGAAGTACTGCTATTACTACTACTACTAATAATAATAATAAAGTAAATTATTATTATTATTGAAAAAGGATATAGATAGAAAGGCTAATGGTCAAATGAGTATACGAATTAAAAAGGTACCACATCCCAGTTGAATAATTTGAAAAAGAAAGGGGAAATGAATAAAGAGGACTGGAGGGTAACCAACCCCCGGGTTTTTCTTAACGGTACCAGATATATGCAGACAATGAATAAAATCAATAAAGTTTTATTAAATGTACAAAAAGCATTTCTCAAATGAGAAAGACAATTTTATCCATACACATACAATGTGAGAAATATAGATATACAAATATACAAAAGTTGGTGCAGAATCCTACAAAACTCCACGAATTACCACATGTGTATATGATTTGGCCTGCATTGTTTCTTTCCTACATGTTTCGCTCTTCTGAGCTTCCTCAGGACAATTGCAGCATACAGTTATAGATAGAAAAACTGAAAATATACAAAACGTAAACGTAAATAATGTGCATACACAGAACCCCTAGGGGACATACGAAATGTCCACATGGGCAGCCTAACACAAAAAAACTTTAACTCAATCTGTAATCTCCAAAATGGAGAATTATATTTAAGTCTATCTAACAAATTTGGATGCTATTCATAGGAGTGAATGTCTTTTTCCATTAATTAATCAATTTGTTATCTTATTGCTTACAATAATTATGTCCTGTTTTTCATCATTGTAGAGGTAGTTGATTCACCTTTTGTTTGGGTCGAATGTTCGATCTGAATGGATCTTTTACCATTATTATTATTATTATTATTATTATTACTAGTAGTAGCACCATAGTAGTATTTATTATTACTAATTATAACAACAGAAACACTACTACTACTAACTAGAAGAAGAACATACCAATAATTATTATGATTAATATTATTATTATTATTACTACTACCACTATTACTACTCATAATAATAATAATAATAATAATACCCCCCAAACATACCAGGCCACATGCTCTCAACAAGAGGGGGTACCTTGCCAGGCGATTCTCTGAGCCGGAATCTGGATGATGCCCGAACAAAGATGGTGCTGCCCTTCTGCAGAGAAAAGAAAATGAAGTCCTTGTCAGGGTGGAGTACTGGGATCTCTGTGAGAGGTAATAAATACCTGGAAGTGTTACAATGACACGTTACTTATTATTTTAGGCATGCCCTTTATATGGAAAAACATATGTGATGACAGGTCCTCTTTAGATGCATTTGGTTCTCTAGTTAACAAGAAATAGACCTCAATGGACTTCGCCAAAGAAGTTACAAATACAAAGGTTTATTGTAGCCGCACTTTGCTATGCAGGAGGCTGAAGCAGTTGTTATAAAAAGTCTCGCCTGAGGGGAAGAGACGATTTTTGTTTCTGGTTTTATTGAGTAAAAAGGACTGGCACAGGAACCGGCTCATTTTATATGTCGCTTGCTGCCAGTGAGCCGAGGCAATTGTAGGGGACGCAGACACAGCTGAGGTCTTCTGCAGCACACAGGATTACCTGAAGTCATTCGTGTGATGTGAACAATCACTTCCAGCAGCCAAAAGCTTAACAACGTCCGCTCTAATTTTTTTCAGTTACGTGGTCTCTGTTGCTGCACGATTCAGGGACCACCTGTGTGCATATATAAGCCAGAGAACAAGTTGTGAAATATAATACCTAGAGGTATATTTATAATAAATTTACAGAGCAATTCATCCTGTGATAAAACATGCACATTCTGCAAGAATAGGGGAGAAAAAAATCGAATGTTATTAGGTTACGTTCTCTCCAGGTTGAATGTTATTCAATTTTACATGATAGAGCTAATCAAGAGAATTTTGCATTATGGCCACTAGATGGAGCTGGTGATCATAGTAAATAAGAATTAACTTTCTATGATCATTAACTCCACCTAGTGCCCATAATGTAGTATTTTTCTGAGTCACTCAAAGGGATTACTATTATTCTTTGATGATCATGGGGGAGGGGTACTTGGACCCATTATTATATTGATCCAAGGCAATTTTCCCAACGCTCTTGTTCCTGATAATGGGTGAGTGGGTGCAGCCACCTGTCTGGAGACCGGAATGACTTAAAGGCAAGAAATATGTCACCAGCAAACCAAGGATCTCCATAAAAGGGTCCAAAGCTTTTTTGAATGATCACAGTCAAAGATAGCCATGTTTTGGAGCCATGTAAGACCCCTTCATCAAACATGTGGTGGAGCCACGCAGGGCCCCTTCATCAGACATGTGGTGGGGCCACACATGGCCCCGTCATCAGACATGTGGTGGAGCCACGCAGGGCCCCTTCATTAGACATGTGGTGGAGCCCCGCAAGACCCTTTCACCAGACATGTGGTGGAGCCCCGCAAAACCCTTTCATCAGACATGTGGCGGAGCCACGCAGGGCCCCTTCATCAGACATGTGGTGGAGCCACTCAGGACCCCTTCATCAGACATGTGGTGGAGCCACGTAGGGCCCCTTCATCAGACATGTGGTGGAGCCACTCAGGACCCCTTCATCAGACATGTGGCAGAGCCACGCAGGGCCGCTTCATCAGACATGTGGTGGAGCCACACAGGGCCCTTGCATCAGACATATGGCAGAGCCACACAGGGCCCCTTCATCAGACATGTGGCGGAGCCACACAGGGCCCCTTCATCAGACATGTGGTGGAGCCACGCAGGGCCCCTTCATCAGACATGTGGTGGAGCCATGCAGGGCCCCTTCATCAGACATGTGGCAGAGCATCGCAGGGCACCTTCATCAGACATGTGGCGGAGCCACGCAGGGCCCCTTCATCAGCCATTTGATGGAGCCACACTGGACCCCTTCATCAGACATGTGGTGGAGACACACAGGACACCTTCATCTGACATGTGGTTGAGCCACTCAGGGCCCCTTCATCAGATATGTGGTGGATCCACGCAAGACCCCTTCATCAGACATGTGTTGGAGCCACACAGGAACCCTTCATCATAAATGTGGTGCAGCCATACAGGACCCCTTTGTTTGGCACCCCGTCACATGCCTAATGAAGATGCCTGCATGGCTCCGTAACATTGCTATCTTCTGCTGTGATGGTGTTGTCACGTATCAGATAAGACCAGAACTGTGTGGACTGCACAGAGGAAACCAGAAACATATTGGGGAATACCAGAATTGTAACAAAAGCCAGGCCGAGGTCATACACAGGGGGGTCAGCAGATGGGTAAGGATGGGGAACCAACAGGACAGGGTGAGGACAGATGGATGGATGGGCTGTAGAGCAGGGATCCAAGGCAAACAGGAGGGACAGGTCCAGGATGGGGTCAGATACAGGCTCGGGGTCAGGATAGCAGGCTCAAGGTCAGGATCCAGGGAGAAAGATACCAAGGCAAGCATGTGTGGGCTTGCCGGGTATTTATAAGACTGCATTAATTGTCCTTAAGTAACACCTGAGTGCAGGAAGTGTTGCCTGCTCCCTACTGCCAGGATCCATCTGCTGGTGGACGCTAGTACTGCGGCCCAATGGTGACATTACACCAGCAGGGAAAGTCTCTCCTGACAGTTACAAACTACCAGGAGACACCTGCTGGTGGACCTCAGTACTGCATGCCAAATGATGAATCTTACCAGCGGACGGACCCTTTCCTGACAGGTGTGCCAGTGGGTGATGGCATATTTCTTGCATTGTTATGTTTGTTTGTTATGTTAAAAAACGAAGCCTCAGAGTATCAGTTTCAGGTATCGGAGCATTTGCATGAGTACAATACTCGTGCAAATGCTCAGTAACAGCACCGATACCAGTATCAGTGCAACCCTACATGACATCGTTATTTAGCATGTAACAGATACTATATATGTCTATTTTAGATACAGCATACAAACAAACAAGAAGAGCGCACACTATGTGCAGTAGAGTTCAAATCAAATAAAAATTGGCCACTCACAAAATTAAAATAGAAAAAGCATGTACTCAACACAACCAGAGCTATGTATACAGGCACAGTGGGCGGAGAAGTAGGCGTGGCTACATGTTTCAAAGGACCTCCTGCCTTGTCAGGCCTCAGGCTGAGTGGACACAGAGAAGTGTGCATGCTGGGAGTACGGATACTGATACTAACTTTTTTTTTTAATTCTGCCCAAAATATACTTATTATGACCTTTGAACCTGACCCTTACTTGACCCAATCACCAACCCTGGCACTGACCTAGATCACACCTTAATCTGTTTTTTTTTTTACACACAGTTGTTTGTTTATCTCTCTCTCTGTAAAGAGAGAGAGAAAGATACAATGTATCCTTCTTCTCTGTTCACAGAAAGAAAAACACAGGGGCGGGCACCACACAGCGCACTCCCAGCACTCCCAGTCACTGTGATAGCCAATCAGAGGCTATCACAGCAATCAGTTGACCCAGAACCAGGAGTTTTGGGTCCCGATTGTTAGTAAGGAACCCAGAGCTCCCGATGAGAGCCCGGTGTCTGTGCTGGGAGTGCGCTGTGTGGTGCACTCCCAGCACAAAGACATATACATATATATATATATATATATATATATGTGGCTGCATGCAAAAAAAAAAAAAAGCCCACTCCAGTGAGGCCACATACATACCTACTGTCGGCCCAAAGCGGTTAAAGCTTTAACTCTATTGCACTTAATGTGTGCTCCTCTTGTTTGTGTGTCATTTGTATTTATTTTTTATCCACTTTACTGCTATCACAAGGTAAGAACAACATCACTTATGATAGCATGGGCAGTAACAGGTACTCTTTACTGGGTAATCTGGGGCCTATTGGACCCCAGATCTCCCCTCTGCCCTTAAAAACGTCAGATCAAACCACGATCGGTTTGATATGATGCTTTCACAGGCCGGTAATGGCCTGTTTACATAAGCTAAAACTGGAAGTGATTAGATACTGTTCGCTTCCGGTTTCTTAGACCATAGAGATGATCATGTTATGGTACTCAGCCATCTCTATGGTCAGTTGGCAGAACCGCTGGCATCAGTTCCTGGTGGGACGGGAGAGCCTGAGAAGGCAGCGGAAGACATCTGGGGGGGACCCTCTTCCATTGCCTGCAAAAGAGATCCAGAGGCTAACTAGGATTACTTTTACATTAAAAGCCCATTGACAGCTGAAAAAAATAATAATACTGGGATGATGCCTGTAGCTGCAGCCATCACCCTGGTATAACCCCTACAGTCCTAGGGACAAATGGGTATGTCACTGAGACTAAAGTGGTTAATCTGAAGTGTTCTAAGTCTAAATTTTGTGTTTGCAGTTGGGCTGTAGCCAGCCTGCGCCTTCAGTGTTATCTGGGTTCCTTGTGTTTTCTATGTCAGTGATGTGGGCTAGGGAAGGGGATAAATACGAGGAGTCTTCAAAAAGTTTCTGCACTTTTATATTTTTGTTGGAAACGGTGAGGGTGGGAGGAGTAGTAATTGGTCATGTCTGACAGTGTTAAGTGACTAGTCTGTCAGGCAACCCAGCTGACCTTGCAGTTAAGTATAATAGTTGTCACACTGTGGTGAGGATAGCTATGAAATGTATAAAAAAGTGTGGAAACTTTTTGAAGAACCCTCGTATTTGGGGAGATCTTCTAGAAGGGTCTTTTGCCTCCTCAACTTCTGTCAGAAATGGAGGCATTTGCCTGGAGAGGGAGTGTGTCTAGAGAATTCCTGCTTTCCCTCTATCACGTACCTGACTGTAAAGCCTGTGATGACGAGGCTTGTCTCTCGGACAATTTCCGTCCAAGCACCCCTGATAGTGGAGACAGAGACTGCCAGGGCAGTGGAAGGGCACAGGTGCCAGAAAGCTGGAAAAGTGAACCGGAGCTTGGAAACAGAAGAGACTTTCCAGTGCCAGTACGGAGTTGGGTCAAGAGCTATGGTCAGCAGCAACCAGGCAGACTGGTGCAAAGTCGTGATCAAGTTTAAGGCCATGAACAGGCAGGACGGTAATGTGCTGGCGGCAAACTACCAAGTCAGAAGACCAAGCCGTGGTTGGTAACACAAGTGAGCAGTAAACATAACAGGTAGGGGGTGATCAAAGAGAGGTGTCAGACATAGCCAAGTTGGGAACAAGGTAAGCAGACCTTAGGGAACTTGGGACAGGGGAACTAAATTTGAAGGCAATTCAGCACTGAGGCTAGGCAGATCTTAGATTTAAAAAGGCCACCCAGTGCCAGGATCTGTGGGGGTGCACTGTGCGTGCATGTAGGCACCAATGAGGGCCTGTATGCACTAAGGTTAATGTGCATTCTTTCTTGTCCTTGCCCACCTAGTAAGCCTTCTATGCTCACGAGCCTGCACATGTGCATGAAATGAGCACTTGCTGCACGGAAATTAGCACTTGCTAAGCTCCCTGACAGCCTCCCAAGACTGCTGCCTGGAGAGGTAGACCTTCTGAGAAGACCCCTGTGCCTCATTGGCTTTTTGCCCATGTAAGAAGCTGGAAAAGGATATGGGAAGGTGACTGTAGGTAGGTGCAGTCTATTTTCAGGTGGCGCTTAACCAAAGCGGCAATAAGAGGAAAAGGAAGTCAATAGAACATGGTTCCTCTATGGTTTCCTTGGTCATCAGGGCAATGATTGGTTTGGACGATGACAGCCCACGTGACTCTGGTGGTCATCTTGGGTCAGCCAGAGTCTATTTAACACCATGGCTCCTGAGTTTGATGTGCATTTATTGTGCGGGAAGTGTAGAGACAGGTCACCCGTCTGTCAGGAACAGTAAAACCGGTAAAGGCTCTGGCCGAGTAGGGGTGTTTTACTGTAAGAGCGTCAAGGATGTGGAATTCCCTTCCGCAGGTGGTGGTCTCAGCGGGGGACATCGATAGTTTCAAGAAACTATTAGATAAGCACCTGAATGACCGCAACATACAGGGATATACAATGTAATACTGATATATAATCACACACATAGGTTGGATTTGATGGACTTGTCTTTTTTCGACCTCACCTACTATGTAACTATGTAGGGAAAGACTAGGGATCAGAGGGACCACTTCTTCTGGAAACCTCCCTGCTTGGGCTCAGACTGACCAAGTCGTGATCCGCCCCTCAAGACAGTTGCTGTCACTTTGGCTGAGATCAGCTCTAGTACAATTTGCTGTTCACCTATGAGTGTTCCCGGTCAGGCTGCCTTCTGCCAGGCTTGTTGTGAATTGTTATATTCTGACTACCATACAAGTTCTTTCTATTTGCAACTGGACTGTGTGTGTGAGTTACTGCCACTGCACCACACTGCACCCTCCAATATGGCCACCAAGAAGGAACAGCTTAAGAGGAGCTTTCTACATATAAGCGTGTCCAAGAGAGCCTGTTGCAATGAGACCTAATTTTGGAGCTCTTTAGATGACCATGTTTAGTCAAACTGCCAGTCTTGGCTTGAAGGTCCTCTGCCTCAAATCAATAGAGGACTGGATGACCACTAACTCCCTCCAGCTGAACGAATCAAAGACAGAGCTTCTTATCTTACACCCAAATCGTAAGCCCGCAACCAAAACCTCCTGGTCTCCACCAACCGTCTTTGGGCAGACTATCTCCCCAAAGACCAAAGCGAAGAGTCTCGGGGTTATTTTAGACGCACAAATGTCAATGGATGCGCAAATAGGATCTGTAGTCAGTGGATCTCACCATCTGCTGCGCATGCTTCGCAGACTCATCCCTTTTATCCCAAAGAATGACAAAGCAGTGGTAGTTGGAACAATCATTAATTCACGACTGGACTACGCAAATTCGCTTTACATAGGATTACCACAATATCAACTTGCGCGATTACAACTGATCCAAAACACGGCAGCAAGGCTGATAACAGGAAAAAAAACCTGGGAATCTATCGCTCCTTTCCTGAGGAGCTTACATTGGCTAACCGTAAAAAATCGGATCACGTTCAAGACCCTTTGCCTCACCCCCAAATGCGTGCATAGAGAAGCTCCGCAATACCTAATGGAGAAAATAAATCATTACACACCAAACCGCAGTCTTCGATCAGCCAACAAAAACCTCCTCCTCGTGCCCAAAGCCCGGTATAAATCCAAGGGGGATCGGAGATTCGCTGTCCAAGGGCCTCGGTTATGGAATGCTCTACCAATCAACATCCGCCTGGAAGAAAATCACCTGGCTTTTAGGAAAAAACTCAAGACCTTCCTCTTTTAGCAGATGATCAAAGCTCGCCACAGCGCCTAGAGGCGATTCAGTTCGCATTGTGCGCTATACAAGTATTTCATTCATTCATTCATTCATTCACTAGCCTGTAGGAGCTGTAGATACCTGAAGGTTGTTGTCTACACTAGTTTGTAGCATAGGCAAAAGGTTCAACCTTGGCCAGTGGCAGAGACCAAAGATGCTACAAGGATCCACTGAGCAGAGGGAGCTTTTCATATGTTTTTGGGTATCCCGTAACCCATCTTCGATGCCATAGACATTGGAAGCAATTAATTAGCAAAATGAAGATTGAAAGAGTGTAAGTCCGCCATGCTGTTTTCATGCAACAGGAGAGCAAATCACCAGTAAAAACTCTTCAAGGGCTCAGAGAAAATGAAGGGGAATCACAGCGCCCCCTTTCATATTTTTTTCTCGGATCAAGATGTGACCACATTTTTTGAAGTAGCATTCATAGCCATCAGTTAATTGATAATACATCTATTTATTTTATTTTTATATGCTTGACGGCGGGTCTGAGAACTAGGAATACACACAGTTGCACAATCCTAATTCTCTGCAGGCAAAATGTATTAACATTCTCACAGCAAGGGGTGTTTTACCTTTAAATTTAAAAACTCCAATTGTGGCTACAAAGAGGTTAAGGAAAGTTGCTTAGAAAAATGTGTTTCACAAGCTTTTTCAACCAAAAGTTAAACCTTTCCCATCCATCTGACCCTTAAACAACGCAGCTTCCCACATCTATGTTAAAAACCTGTTTCTGCCAGAATTGCAATTTGCCGGTAATCGTACATAAGGGGAAACTCTGTAATTACAGATACCTAAAATGTATTTCATGGAGGTGTTTAAGCAAAGCCTTCTGAGCAGCCAACTGAATGCAAATGAAAGGAAATCCATAAGAAATAGAATAAAATTGAGAGGTTTACAAACCCCTGATGGGTTATTGTTTCCTTCTTATTTTCAAAAAGTTGGCTCTATAACCTAAAAAAACGATTTTAACACGGTAAAAGAAAACATTACCCCTCTATGTCGGTGTCCAAAATAATTGAATAATTTAATATTCAATTCACCATGAGTGTATTCATTTGTGAATTAATGTATATGGTGTCTGGGTACCTGAAACTCCTGGATTCTAAAACTCCTGGATTCTAAAAAATAAATAAAAAGAAAATAAATTAAATCACAGATTTTCATTTGTGATTGCTCTGTAACAGTAACATGACCCTGAGCCAAGCACGGTCCTACTATTTTGCGCAATACGCCAATGCACCAATACCATTTTTTTTTTTTTACAATGAGTACAAGTATCAATCCTTTTTTTTTTTTTTAGTACTCGCCGATACCAATTACCGATACCTACCGCAACTGTTTTGTTTTAACTTCAGCTGTCAGCAATGGTACAAATCACTGAAATGTTATTTACAAAGAGCAAGATGCGGGTCGAGAAGAGCGGAGGAAGAAGAAGATGAAGAAGAAGATGGAGAAGAACAACATCAAAGGAAGACCAGAAGAAAGAAGATGAAAGAAGAAGCGCAAAGAAGAAGAATTGAATAAAGGACTTGTCAAAAACTGTCTTTTTTCTTTTGCAACCTTTTTGTCACTTTTTTTGTGAAATGGTAGGAGTACATTTGTACCCCATTACCAATTCACAAGGGGGGGGAGGTGGGATCTGGTGGTCCCCTTGTTAAAGGGGGCTTCCAGATTCTGATAAGCCCCCCACCCGTAGACCACCACAACCACCGGGAAATGGTTGTGGGGAATGAGGCCCTTCTCCCCATCAACATGGTGACAAGGTGCTTTGAGGGGCTACCTCAAAGCACCTTCCCAATGTTGAGAGCATGTGGCCTGGTACAGTTCATGAGGGGGGGGGGCGCTCTCTTGTCCCCCCCTCTTTTCCTGCAGCCTGCCAGGTTGCATGCTTGGATAAGGGTCTGGTATGGATTTTTGGGGGACCCCACGCCATTTAAAAAAAAAATAATTGGTGCAGGGTTCCACTTAAAATCCATACCAGACCTGAAGGGTCTGGTATGGATTTTGAGGGGGACCCCCACATAATTTTTTTTTAAATTTTGGCTCGGGGTCTCCCTTAATATCCATACCAGACCTAAAGGGCCTGGTATGGAATTTAGGGGCCCCTCACGCATTTTTTTTTCATTTTGGTTCGGGGTTCCCCTGTGGGGAAATCCCCATGCCGTGTTTATCAATGAACTTTTATGTGTATTGCGGACTGACAATTCATTATAGCCTCGAGTAGTTTTAAATGACTTTTTTTTTTTCCTTTAGAAATGTCATTTTGCTGTCAGACTGTTCTAAACAGGGGATGCATGTGTCCCCTTATTATTATACACACCCCCCAGGTACGAAATTTAAAGGAATATTACACTTTTATTGTTTCACTTTAAGCATTATTAACATCACTGCTCCCGAAAAAACAGCTGTTTTTAAAACTTTTTTTTGCTGCCAACATCACTCAAGGAAGTGACGTTGGCACGGCACTTCTCTGTTCTGTCCCGCCTGAGAGGATCAGGTAAGGGGCTGCCGCATGGCAGCTTACAAATTCTTGATTATTCATTCAGCACCGCCGCCGGTACCCCCTCCACATCCACAGGGTTACTATGGTGGTTGCACTCGGCAGCATACCCCAACCCCCCCCACCCCCACCCCCCTGCTAAACAAGATTTAAAGAAAAAGTGTTATTATTGGTGACCGGCAGCATTCACCCCCCCCCCCCCCCCAAAGAAGCTTTAAAAAAAAAGGGTTATTAATAATAACCCTTTTTTTTAATATAAATCTTGTCTGGGGGGGGGGTATGCTGCTGACCAACGATAATAACCCTTATTTTTAAAATCTTGTTTAGCGGGGGGGGGGAGTTAATCCGGCCGACCACCCATATTAACCCTTTTTTTAAAATCTTGTCTAGCGGGGGGGCAGGTATGGGGGTTAATGCTGCCGACCACCGATAATAACCCTTTTTTTTTTTTTTTTTTGGGGGGGTATGCTGTCGACCACCGATAATAACTTATTATCGGTGTTTGCCAGCATACCCCCCAGACAAGATTTAAAAAAAAAAGGGTTATTATCGGTGGTCGGCAGCATACTCCCCCCCCCAACAAGATTTACAGGTTGTAGATATGTGCGATTTACAGAATGTGATTTACAGAATGCAAATATGTGCGATTTACAGAATGCAGATGTGCAATTTACAGAATGCAGATATGTGCGATTTACAGAATGCGATTTACAGAAAGCAGATATGTGCGATTTACATGTTGCAGAATGCAGATATGTGTGATTTACAGGTTGTAGATATGTGCTATTTACAGGTTGCAGATATGTGCAATTTACAGAATGCAGATATGTGCAATTTACAAAATGCAGATATGTGCAATTTACAGTTTGCAGAATGCAGTTATGTGTGATTTACAAGTTGCAGAACGCAGTTATGTGTGATTTACAGGTTACAGAAAAGGTGCCTGATGTTGTTATACACAAGATAGGCATGATTCAACTGCTTTAGTAGAGCCCTGTGTACAATGTGCAGCCTGGTATATGATGTGCAGAGCCCAGTGTATAATGTGCAGCCTGGTATATGATGTTGATTCGACAAGGGGTGTGGCCTGTGAGAAGTGGGGGGGCTAATCTGAAGGGGCGGGGTCTTGAACCCCCCCATCCTAAAACTTCACCAGCCGCTACTGCATCAGAGTCCCCCATCACATCAGAGCCTCCCCATCCCATCAAAGCCCCCATCACGTTACATCAAAGGTCCCCCATCATATCAGAGGTCCCTTCACATCAGAACCCTCCTTCAGGTCAGAGGTCTCTATCACATCACAGACCCCCTATCATGTTGGTGGTCCCCTATAAAAGTCCTCAAGGAGTCTTCTCGTCACATTACAATCCATCCATCACCATCCCATGCTTGTTGAGAAACACTGTTCTACATATCTAACAATTTGAAAAAGTTTATATGAGAAAATATAGTATATCAGCATGCTTTTGTCTATATTTATTATTTCTGAGATCTTCACACCTAGTCAACAGCTGCTCTCAACCTTAGATTAACATTTCATGTTCTGCTCATGAAGGGGGGAAGATTTGGACAAATATGAAAGTCAATATCCCATTATCACTTTGTTCATTTTATTTGTAGCATTTTGATCGGTAGCTATAAACCAGAAATTGGCATTAGCGTGTATTTTGTGCTTGAGAAATACATGACGGAGAATGCGGTATCTGGATTAAATTATGCAAAAATGCGTTTTCAGATGTTCTGAACACGTTTTAAGATGTAATTTAGAATTTACCTTAATAAAATCCTCCTTACCTGCTGTCAGGAATGAGGTCCTAAAACTTACCGTAAATGAAGATTACCATGCAGTCTTCAGATACCACAGGACATGGCGTTTTTAAAATTATTTATGTAGCACTGTCCCCCGCAAGGGCCGTTAAATGTGTCCCAGATTCTTCCCCAAAATTGGTGCAATGGCAGCCAGGCACACAGCAACAGTCACTCCTCTGGCTCAATAAACAGTCTAGGACCGTGATGGCGAACCTTAGCACCCCAGATGTTTTGGAATTACATTTCTCATGATGCTCATCAATACTGCAAAGTGTGTGAGCATCATGGGAAATGTAGTTCCAAAACAACTGGGGTGCCAAGGTTCGCCATCACTGGACTAGGGGATGCCTTCTAAAATGTAATGATAATTGATGGCCTGGGGAAGGAGCAAGCATGCTCCGAACGCAAAGCCACCTCAGCAAAACATGGTGTCCTTCCTGCGTGTTTGCCCCTGCCTTGTTTCTTGTGCTTCACCCTCCCATTTATGGACCTGGTGTCGGCATGGCAGGTGCTGCCAAGTAGGGGGAGGGAGATTGGTGAACATTCATTCACTGATCTCCCCTATCTATCTACTTGATGAAAAATAAAGTTTAGTGAAAAAAATAAATCAAAGTGAAAAATATTTAAGGAAAAACTCAAGCACCTAAAATCCCCACAAAATGTTAAGCCCCACCCTAGCCTAGCCCTACCGGCCCCTATACACACATACAAACATAAAAACGTGTGGGGGGGTCATCAAACATGTTACAATTCTAGGTCCAAGAGTTGCCTATTGAAAATGTAGGCTATCATTTCATGGGCACATATAATAGTTTGACATGTTAGATATCTATTTACTCGGTCCAACCTAATCTTTTATATTTTACCTAGAAAAAAGGGTAATATATTAGGTTTGTGTTTTGCTTTGCATCTATTAAGGTCACTTTTGTTTTGCTTTGAATTCATTAAGTTCACTTTGCAGTAAATCAAGGAAGCATATATAAAAATCTCTGTAGTTTTCCTGTTCCTAAACAGCTTATGCAGAGTTTTCATTAGCACAAGCAGCAGAACACAGATCTTCTTCAGCTGAAGTTTAGTGCAAATCCCAGACGAGCCCCCAATTGTTTTGCTTTGCGGCTATTAAAGGGGAGATCTGCCCTCCGCTGTAAAAATGTAAATCCAGCAGTTACACATACTGCAGCTGCTGGCTTTTAATAATATTACACTTACCTGTCCTGGAGTCCACCTCAGTTGATGTTTCCATCGCCTGTCGGGTGCTGCCGCCACCATTGCCAGTAAGGGAACCTGGCACTGAAGCCTTACAGCATCATGCCAGGAACCCTACTGCACATGCACGAGGCTCTGCTCCTCTCTCCTACTAGCCCCATGGCAGGGGAAGGAGGAGAGAGGAGGAGGGAACCTGCCAGGGCTGGCTTAGCCCTTCCTTCTCTGGGCTGGCCGCTCAGCTGTCGGCTAATTGCCAACTCTCTTCTCTCTCCACAGTTACCAGCTGTTCCTGATAATGCTCGTCTGACCTGCCTACTTAAAGCCTTCCAGCTCACTTCACCTCTGCCTTCACCATGGTCACATCACTGAAACCATCGTGCAGGCACCCGCCTTGAGTATTACCTCTATAAGAGCGATTTGGGGGCGATCCAGTTCAATGCAGAGGGTTTCTCAATCAGGTTGAGATATACTTTGAGATGCTGCCCCAGGCGTTTCCCACGGACAGAAGAAAAGTAGTTTTTGTGATATCTTTGCTTTCTGAGAGAGCCTTTGCCTGGGCTAACCCTCTATGGGAGATGCAAAAACCAGTTTTCTTGAGTTACCCTCAGTTTGTGGCTTCCTTTAAAAGGGTATTTGACGTTCCCGCACGCTCCGCTTCTGCTGCCAAGTGCCTCATGTCCATCAGAGTACAAGAACTGTTGCCGACTACGCCATTGAATTCTGTACTCTGGCAGCAGAGGTTGCTTAGAACGATGAGGCCCTCGTGGCTGCTTTTTCTCATGGTCTCTCGAATTCCATCAAGGATGAGATAGCAGCCCGAGATATACCCACTAAGCTGGAGAGCTTGATCTCGTTTGCCATCCTCATTGACTCCAGACTCAGAGAAAGACTTTCTCTTAAGGGGCGCTTGCGGAAGCCTCCTGTACGTTTGCCCCCGAGCTTTGTAGTCCCACCCATCACTCCCTCAGCTCCCATGCATCCTGGTACTGAGTTGGTCACTGAAGATGAACCCATGCACCTGGGCTTCACGCGTCTCTCTGCGGATGAGAGAGCTTTTAGGAGGAGGGAGAGATTGTGCCTTTATTGTGGCCAGGCAGGTCACTTTTTGAAGTCTTGTCCTACCCATCCGGGCAACGCCCAAACCCTGAGGTCCTGTCATGGACAGACCTTAGGTGGCATTGTTTCATCCCCAGTTATTCAGAAGGATAAGCCCCTTTCTAGCTTCCAAAAACAACACATGGTCATCATTCTGTACTTATGCTAATAAAAACACTAAAATAAACACACCAACACAATTTGTGTGCCCTATAATTAACTTTAGTGTATTTACTGAAATGTTGTGTTTGATAAACCATTGCACTAATATTGTGTGACATAAAAATCTTCCAGGGTGTCTGCTTTTTAGAAAATATATAATATTTGGTTTAAGTAATCTTTGGGAATAACATGAGTTTTTTTTTTGTGTTCACAAAAGAGCAAAACCGGCTCTGGCAGCAAAAGGGTTCACTCTGAAAAGCCTGCGATTCTCGGGGAACCTGAATTTTTCTGTCCATTAAATCCAAACTCAGCTTCTACCTTTTCCTCGTTGGCCATTCTGTACAAGTCTGGGAGTTAATGATTTGTTTTATACATTCTCACATATATTATGTGGCTTGAAAATCATCAGGGAAGAGAAAACGCTAAAGAAACCCAAAGTATTTACTAAGTCATTTTTTTTTTTTTTTACACGGCTCCGATTTTGCAGATATTTCACAATAACTAATTTCTCATTGTACCCATGTGACATTTATCACCTAACAACATGCAGCGTAAAATAGATGCAGCAGCAGCTTAGTAACGGCAGACGATAAAAATATAAAATTCCATCACAGCCTTAGAGGTAATGTTCAATACACTCATTCCTCATATTGCAATGTTTCCAGTGTATTAATAAAGTTATAGTAATGTGAAAGCATAAAAACAAAAAAGAGAAACATTAAAAAAAAGTTATGCAGGGAAGCTGAGTGACTCCAAAATAAAGTTTTAATCTACTTAAAGGGAAAATACAGTGGATTTTTGTGAACCCATATTTTGGGTTGTTATTATTACTATTATAAGTTTTTATCTACAGTAGCATTGAGAATGTAAATGCTGTACAGTCATTCACACAGTCCATGCCCTCAAGTAGGTCCCTAACTTGCATTTTGGGGGCCAAGCTACCTACCAGAATATGATTTAATGTACAACTCCAAACATAAAGTATATCCAGATTTTAGAGCAGTATATGCTGCTATCCCAGTCAAAGTCACGTGAGAGTGACGTAACATGTAGGAAAGCAGATGGACACCGGAAGTGACGTTCATACACGAGCCGGCCGCTCATATCTGTGTATTGTGAAGTTTCATTTTAAATGATGTGAGTAGCATTGTAATTTTTAATACATTTTCGATTATGGAAATTACTATACCTTAGCAGGCTCCACGATTTAGTTTTTTTGAGCTTTTTTCAAGTCACCCTTGATATCTATTTTGGAAATAAGAAGTTGGTTTGGACAGGAGAAGTGAAACACGGGAGCCAGCCTTCCTTGAGGATTTAACGATTTGTGCTGTTCACCTTACAGCTGTAAGGTAATTATTTAGTATACTCACAGGCTCGGTGGACACTTAGCCCCCGTACACACGGTCAGAGAATCCGACGGAATGTGTCCTATCAGACCGTGTTGTCGGATAATCCGACTGTGTGTGGTATGCATCGGACTGATTCCGTGGGAATATCCGTCGGACCAAATTTTCCAACTTGTTGGAAATATTTTCCGCCAAACTGGTCCGATAGGACATACTCCGATCATGTGTAGAGAATTCCGATCGGACAAAGTGCCACACATGCTCAGATCAAATTCCTACATCAAAGCTATTGGCTACTAGCGTGAACGTAGTCCCATCGTAACGAAATTACGTCATCACGTTCTGAAAGATCAGATTTTTCGACAACTTCGTCCGACCGTGTGAATGCAAAAGTTTCGGACACAATCCGATGGACAAAATCCGACGGACAAAATCCGACGAATTTGGTTGGCAGAATGTCCGACCGTGTGTACAAGGGCTTAAAGTGGTTGTATAGTCCTTGGGACTTTTACTTACAGGAAAGCCTATAATAAGGCTTACCTTTAGGTCAAAAGAATATCTCCTAAACCTGTACGGTTTAGGAGATATTCCCCTCGCAATGCGCCGCTGACTGCAGCAGCGCATGCGCACAGGGGGATTCTCGGCTGAAAGCCCGGCAGACGCCGAACCCTGCCGGGAAGAAATCTCCCGCGCACATGTGCGGGAGTGACGATATCCTGGCTGCGGCCACTCACAGCGCCGGAGCCGCGATACCCAGAAGAAACTCTGAGGGAACATGTCAGCTCCCTCTGCGTGGATCGGACCAGATGTCGGGGCCTCGTTCTAAGGTAAGTATTTCATAATGAGCTAGTATGCGGTGCATACTATCTCATTATGCCTTTTCCTTTGCAGGTAGGAAAAAAAAAAAAACATCAGCGGGTTTACAACCGCTTTAAGAATCACTAGTGCTTTTGAACACTATCTGCCACTTATGTGTGATGTTTCACTGACTTCACTGTTGTTTTGAAGATTTTTTTCACTGCATATATAGACTTTTAATCCAGTGGCACCTGACATTTCAGATCAGGCTAGATGCAATATTGTGGATCACGGACCTCTTTTATATCAATGTGCCACGCTTGTTCATCTTTTATTTATTTTTATTCATGCTGATATTTCCATGTTTGATTACTTGTCCTACATTTTTTTTTCTTTATGATCACTGTGAATATTGTAGTTGTTTAATAGCATTGTGGGTGTTTAGAAGCACAGCATATATGGTATTGTGGGTATTTAGAAGCACAGCAGCACTTTATATGGTAGCACTATTCACTTTATATTTGAATCTTTTTTTCACTTTTATATTTATATATAGTATCACATTAATTATTGACATTTTCACATTAAGGCCGCGTACACACGCGGGGACTGTTCGCTCAACTTTGTTCGTCAAACAGTTTGAGCGGACAGTCCGCTCAAAATTAGCATGGACGGACTTGGCCACACACGACGAACGAACAGTCCGCTGAAACTTGCGCGATGACGTGAACGGCACGTACGACGGGACGAAAAATACGACGTCCTATACACTGCAATGCAACCTTCGCCGTGTAAATCCTTTCTGAGCATGCGCGGAACTTAGTTTGACGAACAAGCCTACACACGGGCGGACTGTCCGCTCAAACTAAGTTTCAGCGGACAGTTTTACGGAATTTCCGAAAAACTTTGTTCGTCAGACTGTCCGCTGAAACTGTCCGCTGAAGCCCACACACGAGCGGACTGTCCGCCGAAACACTGTTCAGCGGACAAAGTTGAGCGAGCAGTCCCCGCGTGTGTACGCGGCCTAAGAATGCAACACCACTTTAGAATATTTTTTTTATATGCTGCCAACCAGATGGCGTATTTTTCAGGGAGGGTCTTGTATATTTCCACAGGACAATGCTAAACGGCATACTTCATCTATGACCACAGCATTGCTTCCTAGTAGAAGAGTATGAGTGTTTACTGGCCTGCCTGTAGTCCAGACCTTTCACCAATTGAAACAAAATGGAACATCTGGAAGACCAAGAACTGTTGAGTAGTTAGAATCCTATGTAGCACCTTCCACGTTAGTATAGGTTGCTAGGCAAATTTAGTTTTGCTCCTTCATAATCAGTGGAGCAGGGGTTCATTTCTTTAGTCTGCTCTGTGTCTTTCAAGTTGCTAATCAGATTACCTTCCCCTGCATTCTAGAGGATTTCAGAAGTGGGGGGAAGAATAGAGAGGCAGCTTGAATATTTATGGGGATCCAGTCAATATCAGGGGAAGTGTGCTCTGTAGGTGGCTGGAAAGCCCATAAATAGGATGAGACCTGGGGCAGGAGGGATATTCCTGAAATTATTTCTGCCAGAGAAATAACCTGTTAAAGGAGCTCTGCCCTTCAGGGAAGTCTACTGGAGGCACTGCTTGGAGGTCATCAATGTCCCATCTGTGGTCTAAGCTGGGGAAGGCCTATCTTCTAAAGCCTGGGATTTTTTTCTTACAGTCTGGAGAAGCTCACTGGAGGATACCCAGTGGAGGCTGCAGGGAAGAATGTCCAACTGTCCTCGGGTATCATGAGTCTGTGTCTCTCTCACTGAAGAGGGCCCAGAGGATATCAGAAGAAGGCAACTGGTGATCCTGTGGCATTGTAAGTGCTGATCTGTCAAATAGGTGGCTAAGACCTGGGGTGGGGGGGGGGGGGTTATTCCTGAGATAAGTTCTGCCAGGTCAGCTTTCTGGAGGTGCTGCTTAGAGGTTTTCAATGTCTCAGCTATAGACTAAGCTGGAAGACATATCTTCTAAAGCCTTGGATTTCTTTCTTTCGGTCTGGAGAAGTTCACTGGAGAATACCCGGTGGAGGTTGGGAAAAGAGTGTCAAGCTATGGCTGGATGTGGACTGGGTGCTAAGATTGTCCTGTTCTTGGTATCTTGTCTACTGCTAACAGTACAAGGTGGGCCGGCGGTCTTCTCAATAACTCCCCAATGTGATAATATGCTTTTGCAATTAAAGTTATTTTTTTCGTGTTTTGTTGCCTCACAACCTGGAATTAACATGGATTGTTTGAGGATTTGCATCATTTAATTTAAAGAACATGCAAGTAAACAACAAATAGGACAAAATAACAGAAAAAGTCAACGTGCATAACTACAGTGGTGTGAAAAAGTGTTTGCCCCCTTCCTCATTTCCTGTTCCTTTGCATGTTTGTCACACTTAAGTGTTTCGGAACATCAAACCAATTTAAACAATAGTCAAGGACAACACAAGTAAACACAAAATGCAATTTGTAAATGAAGGTGTTTATTATTAAAGGTGAAAAAAAATCCAAACCATCATGACCCTGTGTGAAAAAGTGATTGCCCCCCTTGTTAAAACATACTATAACTGTGGTTGTCCACACCTGAGTTCAATTTCTCTAGCCACACCCAGGCCTGATTATTGCCACACCTGTTCACAATCAAGGCATCACTTAAATAGGAGCTGCTTGACACAGTAAGGTCCACCAGAAGATCCTTAAAAGCTACACATCATGCCGAGACCCAAAGAAATTCAGGAACAATTGAGAAAGAAAGTAATTGAGATCTATCAGTCTGGAAAGGGTTATAAAGCCATTTCCAAAACTTTGGGAATCCAGCGAACCACAGTGAGAGCCATTATCCACAAATGGCGAAGACATGGAACAGTGGTGAACCTTCCCAGGAGTGGCCGGCCGCCCAAAATTACCCCAAGAGCACAGCGACGACTCATCCAAGAGGTCACAAAAGACCCCACAACAACGTCCAAGGAACTGCAGGCCTCACTTGCCTCAGTTAAGGTCAGCGTTCATTCCTCCACCATCAGGAAAAGACTGGGCAAAAATGGCCTGCATGGCAGAGTTCCAAGGAGAAAACCACTGCTGAGCAAAAAGAACATCAAAGCTCGTCTCAATTTCTCCACAACACATCTTGATGATCCCCAAGACTTTTGAGACAACATTCTGTGGACCGATGAGACAAAAGTGGAACTCTTTGGAAGGTGTGTGTCCAAGTATATCTGGCGTAGAAGGAACACTGCATTTCATAAAAAGAACATTATACCAACAGTAAAATATGGTGGTGGTAGTGTGATGGTCTGGGGCTGTTTTGCTGCTTCAGGACCTGGAAGACTTGCCGTGATAAAAGGAACTATGAATTCTGCTGTCTACCAAAAGATCCTGAAGGAGAATGTCCGACCATCTGTTTGTGTACTCAAGCTGAAACGAACTTGGGTTCTGCAGCAGGACAATGATCCTAAACACACCAGCAAGTCCATCACCGAATGGCTGAAGAAAAATAAAATGAAGACTTTGGAGTGGCCTAGCCAAAGTCCTGACCTGAATCCTATTGAGATGTTGTGGTATGACCTTAAAAAGGCCGTTCATGCTCGAAAACCCTCTAATGTAACTGAATTAGGACAATTCTGCAAAGATGAGTGGGCCAAAATTCCTCCAGGACGCTGTAAAAGCCTCATTGCACGTTATCGCAAACGCTTGGTTGCAGTTGTTGCTGCTAAGGGTGGCCCAACCAGTTATTAGGTTTAGGGGGCAATCACTTTTTCACACAGGGTCATGATGGTTTGGATTTTTTTTCACCTTTAATAATAAACACCTTCATTTACAAATTGCATTTTGTGTTTACTTGTGTTGTCCTTGACTATTGTTTAAATTGGTTTGATGTTCCGAAACACTTAAGTGTGACAAACATGCAAAGGAACAGGAAATGAGGAAGGGGGCAAACACTTTTTCACACCACTGTATTCCCCCCCAATACATTGTAGAGCCATCATTTGAAGCTATCACAGCTCCAAGTCACTTTGGATAAGTCTCTTTGAGCTTGCCACATCTTACCACTGGGATTTTTGCCCATTCCTCCTTGCAAAACTGCTCCAGCTCCTTCAAGTTGGATGGTTTGCGCTTGTGAGCAGCAATCTTTAAGTCCGATCACAGATTTTCTTTTGGATTGAGGTCTGGGCTTTGACTAGGCCATTCCAACACATTTACATGTTTCCTCTTAAACCACTCAAGTGTTGCTTTAGCAGTGTGTTTGGGGTCATTGTCCTGCTGGAAGGCGAGCCTCCGTCCTAGCCTGAAATCACACACAGAGTGCTACAGGTTTTGCTCAAGAATATCCCTGTATTTAGCACCATCCATCCTTCCCTCAACTCTCACCAGTTTCCCAGTCCCGTCTGCTGAAATACATCCCCACAGCATGATGCTGCCACCTCCATGTTTCACTGTGGGGGATGGTGTTCTTTGGGTGATGTGATGTGTTGGGTTTGCACCAGACATAGCATTTTTTTTGTTGGCCAAACAGTTAAATTTTAGTCTCATGAGACCAGAGCACCTTCCTCCATACATTTTGGGAGTCTCCCACATGCCTTTTCCAAACAATTCAAAACGTGCCATTTTGTTTTTTTCTGAAAGTAATGTCTTTCTTCTGGCCACTCTGCCATAAAGCCCAACTCTATGGAGCGTAAGCTTATTGTCTTCCTATGTACAGATACTCCAGTCTCTGCTGTGGAACTCTGCAGCTCCTCCAGGGTTACCTTAGGTCTCTGCGCTGCCTCTTTGATTAATGCCCTCCTTGCCCGCTCCGTGAGTTTTGGTGTGCAGCTGTCTCTTGGCAGGTTTGCTGTTGTGCCATGTTCTTTCCATTTGGTTATGATAGATTTGATGGTGCTCCTAGGGATCATCAAAGGTGTGGATATTTTTTTATAACCTAACCCTGACTTGTACTTCTCAACAAAATTGTCCCTTACTTGTTCAGAGAGTTTCTTGGTCTTCATGGCAGTGTTTGGTTAGTGGTGCATCTTGCTTAGGTGTTGCAGCCTCTGGGGGCCTTTCAGAAAGGTGTGTGTAGCACTAACCCCTGAAGAAGCTGTTGGTTTCTGTTGGGCTTACTGTTACCTGACCTGTTCACTGTGTCCATCTTAGGGGTCCCATTGTAGAGTGGATTAAAGAATGTTAGCTCCGACACTTAGTCCTTTTTCCAAAGATTTATTTGAAAGAACATGACGTTTTGCAATGGAGGGATAGAGGGTTAAGAGGGATTCAGGTACCTTGTAATTGCAGGTTAGAGGTATTTCCTTGATCCAGAGGACAAACAGCTTCCACAGGCTGGATCCAGCAACCATCAGATAGGCCTCTCTCACTAACCTAGCAGCCGGTGAGATGCTCGAACAAAGTCTCTGCCACAGACTTGTCAATTCAACGGAATAGCTGTGCAATCCTCTGCCACAGGAAAGCACAACCAGCAACTTGTTGTAAAGTTAAAGAGCTGTCACACAGTACCAGTTTCTTTCAGCCGATCCGGCAATACTATGTGATAGGTGACCCGGGATGCTTCCTCCAACTGAGTCTCCAGGCTCTTCCAGAGATACCAGCCTTGTTGCTCGGTCCTCTCCTGAAAAAGTCCTCCCCTGGATCCTGCAGTCGCTTAGCTTCAACCCGTAGGCAAGACAGCACAGGACCACCCCTGGATCGGTAGGCCCCAAGACTTTTGGGCCCACCCTTTCAGTTGCAAAGCCTCGGGCCAGCCAGCCCAGAGACATAGAGAAAGGCAGCACACATCTAAGGCCAGGAGGACCATGAGGTCGGGATAACGAACCCCAAAAATATGGCGCCTGTACTTTAAGTACCCGTACCCAGAATGCACAACAGGTGAACCACTCCTACCGGGCTATTTCTGAGTAAAAGGGGTACCCAATGCATTCAGCCTGTTGCATTTCCAACACTTACTGGTGGTGACAGCGACACCCACGGCCAAGTGGAAACGAGCACAACCCAGCTGAACTGGTACAGAAACCAGAACTTTGACATAATATGTCTGAGCCAAACTGCAGCTTCAGACAAAGTAAAATTTACAAAAATAGTAGTGTCTGTATTGAAGATACCAGCGCTACGTGTGTGTATATGTAATGACAGATCATATGACACTTAGATCGCACATAGGTGGACATCATTTCACTAATTATGTGACTTCTGAAGGTAATTGGTTGCACCAGAGCTTTTTATGGGCTTCATAACAAAGGTGGTGAATACACACGCACAGTTTTAATTTCTGACAAATAGTTTTATGTATATATTTTTCAAATTTTACTTCACCAACTTAGACTATTGTGTTCTGATCCATCACATATAATTCAGATAAAAAAAAAAAAAATTAACTAAAGCCTGTAATGTAACAAAATAGGTAAAAAGCCAAGGGGGTGAATACTTTTGCAAGCCACTATATGTTTTCTGTGGACAACCAAACAGACACAGTAAAAATTGTGTGTGTGTGTGTGTGCGGGTGGGGGGGGGGGGGGGGTGGAGTATCTCTTTTGCCGCGTACACACGACCAGACTTTTCGAGGGATTAAGTCTGACAGACTTTCGACGGAGTTCTGACGGAGTTCCGACAGAGTTCTGACGGACATTTCGAATGAGCGGACTTGGCCACACACAATCACACCAAACTCCGACGGATTCGAACGTGATGACGTACGACTGGACTCGAATAAGGAAGTTCATAGCCAGTGGCCAATAGCTGCCCTAGCGTTGGTTTTAGTCCGTCGGAATAGCATACACACGAGCGAATTTCTCGGTAGGAACTGGGTCCGACAGAGTTCTGGCGGAAAAATTTGAAGCATGTTCCATTTCTAAAGTCTGTTAGACTTTTACGAATCAAAAGTCCGTTGCAGCCCACACACGATCGAATGGTCTGCCGGAATCATTCCGTCAGACTTTGGATGTTGAAAAGTCCGGTCGTGTGTACGGGGCTTTTAACCACTTCCCGACCAGCGCACGACGATGTATGTCGACAGAATGGCACGGGCAGGCATATTGGCGTACATGTACGTCCAATATTCTATGCCGCCCTGCCATTGGGAGCGCGCCGCCGGCGGCGCGCTCCCGCGCTGGTCGGGACCCCCGTGAGTCCGGTCGCGGGACCCGCGGACTCGATCGCCTCGGGCATCCCCGCGATCGTCTCACGGAGCGGCCGAATGGAGGAAATGCTGTATAAACAACATTTTTCCATTCTGCCTAGCAACTAGTGACGCTGATCTCTGCTCCATGTGATTGGAGCAGAGATCAGTGTACACTAAATGAAAGCCCAACCCCCCCACAGTTAGTAACACACCCCTAGGAACACTTAACCCCTACACTGCCACCCACTGGTTAACCCTTTCACTGCCAGTGTCATTTACACAGGAATCACTGCATTTATATAGCAGTGATTACTGTATAAATGACAATGGTCCCAAAAATGTGTCAAAAATGTCCGATGGGTCCCCGACAATGTCGCAGTCACAATAAAAATCGCAGATCACCGCCATTACTAGTAAAAAAAAAAATAATAAAAAATTATTAATAAAAATGCTATAAAACTATCCCTATTTTGTAAACGCTATAACTTTTGCGCAAACCAATCAATAATCGCTTATTGCGATTTTTTTTACCAAAAATATGTAGAAGAATACGTATCGGCCTAAACTGAGGGAAAAAAATGTTTTTTTATATATTTTTGGGGGATATTTATTATAACAAAAAGTAAAAAATAATGCGTTTTTTTCAAAATTGTCGCTCTATTTTTGTTTATAGCGCAAAAAATAAAAAAGCGCAGGGGTGATCAAATACCACCAAATGAAAGCTCTATTTGTGGGAAAAAAAGGACGTCAATTTTGTTTGGGAGCCACGTCGCACGACCGCGCAATTGTCAGTTAAAGCGACGCAGTGCAGAATCGCAAAAAGTGGTCTGGTCTTTGACCAGCAAATTGGTCCGGTCTGCAAGTGGTTAAGTGAAGTCAACCAGAATGTGTGTACACTGTAGATGGTCTTCAAGTAGTTAATGGATTAACAATTCTCACTGGAGACATATGATAGTTATCCTTTAAAAGAAAGATAGGAAGAAAAAAAAAAAGCAGCAAACAAACCGAGTTTGCTGAAGACAAAGCATCCAACTTCCATTAAAATGCAAAACAAGCCAGGAAACACAACATGACAAAATAAGCAGATGTTGTATTGTGGGTGAAATAAGAAAATGACAAGATATAGCCCTAATTTGTATAATAAATAAGCAGAGCTGATTAGATGTATGCAGGCTGGAACAACACAATTAGAAGTCTTCCCAGGCGCATTCTCTTCTAACTTTTCCTCCAAGGAATTGGTTTTCTTCTCCCGTACAAAATGGATAAATCAGATTCAGAGGCAGTTACCTGAGAAGAATAAGGGGAGACAGCTGAGCAGAGCAGCTGAGCATCAATATCAGCAAACACAATAGACGTTCTTACCGAAATGAGCTGTAATCAGCGCTCAGTGTGTCTCCGCATGTGTGTTGAAGGACCTCATGAAAGGGAACTTGCAGTTTGCACCATCTTGTTGTAAAATAATACACAAACTATAATATTAAAGGGCCCCGGTCATGGTCAGGAAAAAAAAAAGCTGCTAAAACATTTCCAAAGTGCAAGCAACTACATTTGTTATCCTAAAGCCCCATACACACTATCAGTTTTTCTGTTGAGTTTTTCCATCAGATTTACCAAAACCATATAATATGAGGTCAAACCTTAGAAGTTTCAATGTGTATGCAATCAGGCAGGCCCTTCTACTACATGGTTTTGGTAAACCTGAAGGAAAAACACAGCAGAAAAACTGATAGTGTGTATGGGGCTTTAAAGTACTCCTTGAATACCCAAACAATGAATGTCCCTGATAAGATGCAGTCATTGTTTGGTCAACAATTTTCCATCAGGCTCCTATGACTATTCAGTTGGAGTTTGTCAAGCCAGGTAGTGCCTGAATGGCTATCCAGGGATCGAAGTTTGATTGATTCAGCAGAATTCTGCTGAAATTGGACCCCGGTATGACCAACCATTATTCTCCACCATCATCAGGACCTATGAAGTTCCTCAGATTTAGCGCCATGTCCAACCAAACCATTTAATGATAAAAACCTGCCAGATGTTCTAATTCTTCTCCACTCCAAACAAAATGTAAAAAGGTTTATGCACTTTAAATGATTTTCGGTGTGACTTTCAAATTCAGATTAAATCCTGCCCCTTCTAAGTTATGTTCTTCCCCCTCCTGAGCTAGGCCCCACCTAAGGCCGCGTACACACGGGCGGATTGTATGGCCAACTAAGTTCGTCAGACAATCCGACAGACAGTCCGTCCTACTTTTGAATGAACGAACTTGACCACACACGATGAACAGACAGTCCGCTGAAAGCTTGCGTGATGACGTGTACGGCACGTACGACGGGACTAGAAATTCGACGTCCAATACACTGCAATGCAGCCTTCGGCCGTGTAAATCCTTTCTGAGCATGCGCCATACTTAGTCCGTCCAACTTGCCTACACACGAGCGGACTGTCCGCTGAAACCAAGTTTGGACGGACTGTATTACGGAAATTCCGAAAGACTTAGTCCGCCAGACTGTCCGCTGAAAAAGTCCGCTGAAGCCCACACACGAGCGGACTGTCCGCTGAAACACGTTTCAGCGGACTAAGTTGGACAGACAGTCCGCCTGTGTGTACACGGCCTAAGCCAGGCAAAAGTCTAAATTGTCAAACTTTTATATCACATGGTTGGGCCTTAGCAGTAGGAATGAGTGCCATGTACCTGACTAAGGAGCTTGAGATGACGACGGTGGCCTCTTGCACAATTCCCTTTCGATCTCCCCTAAGACTCCTTTCACACTGGGGCGTTTTTCAGGCGTTTTTCAGGCGCTTTAGCATTAAAAAAAAGCCTGTAAAGCGCTTGAAAGAAGCCTCATCTGCAGTGCCAATGTGAAAGCCCGAGTGCTTTAAGAGCCCTTTCACAATGTCAGCGCCCGAAAAACGCTCGTAAAGCGCCGCTTAAACTAGCAGCGCTTTACCAGCGTTTTTCGAGCGTCCCAATAACGCTCGAAAAACGCTGGTAAAGTGCTGCTAGTTTAAGCGGCGCTTTACGAGCGTTTTTCGAGCGTTATTGGGACGCTTTTAACCCTTGCTAGTGGCCAAATAAAGGGTTAAAAGCACCCACAAAACGCTACTGCCAATAGCGTTTTTCAGGCATTTTTCAGGCGTTTTACAGGCGCTTCCCATTGATTTCAATGGGAAGGGGCGCTTTAGGAGCGTTGTATTCACCGCTCCAAAAGCACTGCAAAGAAGCTGCTTGCAGGACTTTTTTTGACGCCCTGCCAGCGCAGCGCCTCAGTGTGAAAGCACTCGGGTTTTTACATTGGGATTGCAGTTGCAGCTTCTTTCAGGCGCTTTTTTAAAAGCTAAAGCGCCTGAAAAATGCCCCAGTGTGAAAGGGATCTCGGTGGGAAAGCACTCGGGCTTTTACATCGGGATTGCAGTTGCGGCTTCTTTGAGGCGCTTTTTTTTAACGCTAAAGCGCATGAAAAACGCCTGAAAAACGCCCCAGTGTGAAAGGGGTCTAAGAGTTGCGACAGGGGCTGCAAGGGCAATGGAAGGGCACAGGTGCCAGAAAGCTGGTAAACAACTTAGGAGCACTGGTGTCAAGTAAGCAGAAGCACAGCAGTGAGGGCACCCAGAATACAGTCCAATAGAGATCAGAGCCGGGTCACAAGATGAATAAGGTAACAGTCAAGCAGGAAGGCACTAATTTGTGAGCAGGATCAAGGTCAAGGATGAGTGGAAATTGGTAATTAGCTGGCAGCAAGTCAATCGATAGGCAAAATTGATAGGTACCATCTTGGTCAAGAATCCAGTCCGGGGTCAGTAATAAAGGTAAGCAGCAAACATAGATAGGCAAGGATTTTCTAGAAGCAGGTTCAGGATCAAGGATAACAGGAACTCAAGCTTAAAGTGGGGTACCCCCTAAAAAAAAAATACTGCAGCTGCTGGCTTTTAATAATCGGACACTTACCTGCCCCAGGGTCCAGCGATGCAGGGGAACGAAGCCCCCCCCTCGCTCCCCGCTCTGCTCGCGGCGCCGTCATGCATACTGTGGGCACCCGGCTGTGGCTTCACAGCCGGGCACTCACTGCGCATGCGCGAGCGGCGCAGGGCGCCGTGATACGCCGTACAGTCACCTGGGACACATGACAGGTCCCAGGTGAATGTGCGGCGCTAGGGGAAGTGATGTCACCAGCCCGGGCAATGAAGAAGGCAGATTACAAGGGACCCCTAGCAACCGGTATTTAGAGGTGAGTAAAAAATTTGTTTTTTTTGCCAATTATTTTTATTTTATTTTTTTTATGAATTTTAAAGCGGGAGTCCACCGGGACTCCACAATTTTTTTTTTTTTTTAAAAAGCCAGCAGCTACAAATACTGCAGCTGCTGACTTTTAAAATAGTGACACTTACCTGTCCAGCCCGCCCGCGATGTCGGCACCCGAAGCCGATCGCTCGGTCGTCTCTCGGGTCCTGCCGCCGCCATCTTGGGTATGGGAATCAGGAAATGGAGCCTTTCGGCTTCATTTCCCGGTTCCCTCCTGCGCATGCGCGAATCGCGCGGCGCAATAAGGACGCTCCCCACTGCCTCTGGGAGCTGTGTGTTTCCCAGCAGGCAGCGGGGCACTTGCGGGAAGGGGCGGGCAGTTGCGGAAAGGGGCGTAAGTTACGCCCCTTTCCGCAGAGAGCTATCCCGGAAGTGGGTGCTGTTACCTGGATTATCCAGGTAACTGCACCCCCCTCCCCCCTGAAAGGTGCCGATTGTGGCACCGGAGGGGGGGAGGGTTCCAATGAGCGGAAGGTCCACTTTAGGGTGGACCTCCGCTTTAAGCAGCTTTTAATTTTTTGGTGGCAACACCACTTTAAAGACCACGCAGCAATGATCTGATGCAAAACCCAGGTTTAATTAAAACATTAGATGCCAGCATCTGTGGGGGGTGTGCTTGTGCGTCCATGTGTACACCACCGTGTGCGCATTCCTATGTGTGTATGCATTCACATATTTGAACCTTACAGCTGCCATGACCCTTCTCACATGATTGGGTTTGAGTCCCAACCTGAAAGTCAGTTGTCATTCCTCAGCCAATAAGCTGTGGGCTGGGTATTCCTTAACATACAGAAAGGGAGTCCTGGTGACATCACTGAGGTGCCCATGTGGCCTTATTAGTTCAATGGCATCATAGGCATCCTCAACCCTCGCCTGTAGCTGATTGGACAAGCTTTGACAGTTGACTTCCAGGTCCAGACCCAAACCCTGTTCAGAACAAAAACAATCTTCTCCTTCTCCTTAAAAGCGTACAGTCAATATCTCTGAACAGTAACAGAAATGTGTACAGTATATCGTGCTTATGGGATCGAAGGCATTCCATGTGCTTAGAAAATGACTTAAAGAATATCATAAGTACATGTGTTCACTGATCTGGTAAGTTAACTTTAACCACTTGCTTACTGGGCACTTAAACCCCCTTCCTGTCCAGGCCAACTTTCAGCGCTGTCACTCTTTGAATGACAATTGCGCGGTCATGCTACACTGTACTCATATTAAAATTGTTATAATTTTTTTCACACAAACAAAGCTTACTTTTGGTGGTATTTCATCACTGATGGGGTTTTCATTTTATGCTAAACAAACAAAAAAAAGACAGAAAATTTTGAAAAAAACAACCGTTTTCGTAGATTGTTATACAATTTTGCAAACACGTAATTTTTCTCCTTTATTGATATGCGCTGATGAGGCACACTTATGGCCACTGAAAGGCTGCACTGATGGGCACTGAAAGGCAGCATTGATGGGCACTGATAGGTGGCACTGATGAGGCTGCACTGATCAGGAGGCACTGATGAGGCTGCACTGATCAGGAGGCACTGATGAGGCTGCACTAATAGGTGGCACTGATGGGCACTGATAGGTGGCACTGAAAGGCACTGATATGTTTCACTAATAGGTGGCACTGATATGTGGCACTGATGGGCACTGGTAGGTGACACTGATGGGCAACACTGATAGGTAGCACTAATGATGCAGCAGTTATGGGCACCAATTGGCAGCACTGGTAGGCACTGATAGGTGGCACTGCTGGGCACTGATAGGTGCACTGGTGGGCACTGCTTAGCAGTACTTATAGGCACTGGTGGGCACTGGTAGGTGGCACTGGTGAACACTGATGAGTGGCTCTCCATGTGAAGGACTGATGTCTCATTTACACAAGGTAAATCAGCCTTTTTTTCCTCCTCTCGCTATCAACGCGAGGAGAAAAAATAACCTATTGCCAGCTTCTGTTTACATCATATGATCAGCTGTCATTGGCTGATAGCTGACCACATGGTAAGGGGTCAAGATCAGCCCCTTACTCTGATCTGTGAGCAGCCAAGTCTCAGGGACTCGCTGATCACAGAGTGCCCCACCCGCAGGGGGCGCATGATTCTTTATAAAGTTACATAAAGCATTCAAGTAACATACTCTACAAGGCCAAAAGATTGACCTTCACTCCTACATTGCATTGCAAAACACTGGTGGGGGTGGACACTCCACCAATTTATAGTGTTTAGGTGTGAAGGGTACTGTTAATACTCCACCAGCCAAAGACATTTTAGACAAGTGTGCACTTCCAACCTTGTGGTAACTGCTTTAATACTTCGTATTTCTGTTCTAGCATGACTGTGCATCTGCATGCAAAACCAGCTCCATAAAGGCATGGTTTGACCAGTTTGGTGAGGAGGACATGAAGTGTCCTGACCTTAACCCTACTGAACACCTTTGGGATGAATTGCAATGTAGATGTTGAGTAAGGCCTTCTCTTTCACCATCAGTACCTCACCTCATAGGTGCTCTTTTGGCTGAATGGGCACAAATTCCCACAGACGCACTTCAAAATCATGTGAAAAACCTTTCCAAAAAGATCAGAGACTGGAAGGGGAACAAAGCAGCCTAAGCAGCTGGATTGGGGGAGCAGCTGCATATTATTGCCCGTGCTTTTGGAATAGGATATCCAACAAGCTTATATACAGTAGATGTGATGGTCAGGTGTTGAAAACGTTTTGTTCATGTAATGTACCCAAATTTGTAGTCCCTTGGGGTAGGCAATACCACGCAGGTTCATTTTACTATGAGCATTAAAGTGGTTGTAAACCCTTACAAACCACTTTGACCTACAGGTAACCCTAGATTAAGGCTTACCTGTAGGTCCAAGAAATATCTCCTAAACCTATACGGTTTAGGAGATATTTGCCCGAAGACAGGCGCCGTAGTGCCGTAGACAGCGGCGCGCAGGCGCACTGAGCGCGGCATTTCCAATAATGGAGTTTTGCTAATAAATATTTTTCTTTCATCCATGTCCATCTCATCCTTTTTTCCTACTTCTGCTTCTTTCTATCGCTCTCTCTCTTTCTTTCTTTCTTCCTTTCTTTTTCTATCTATCTATCTATCTATCTATCTATCTATCTATCTATCTATCTATCTATCTATTCTTATTCCACTCCCCCCCCCCCCCCAAAAAAAAACCTTATGCTTAATACTTCCTATAATTTATGGCATGCACATGCACAATATTCTGTTACATTCAATTATATCCCTGGTCCTCAAAGTTCAAAATGGCGTCTTGCATTGTATCTCTGCGGCTTCCTTTATTAGATGATCACATAGCCTGTGCATACCTTTAGTATATAATTTCACAGCCTATAAACCATTATCTCTTTCTACTCATCCTGATAAGGGGGCACAGGTTAGTAAAGGTTAATGGAATATTCTGGCGATCATTTTCTAAAACAAACTTGGAGGTCAGTAATAACTCAATCATAGCACATTCAGGCATCTCATCTCTCTGTGTATGCATAGGTATATATCTCATCTCACTTTTCCGTTAATGTAGATTAGTGCAATTTATTTTTCCTGATTTATTCTTGTGATTATGTGTAACATCCATGCTGTCATTGATTCTTCTTCTTTTTTTTCTCTTCTTTTATATTATGCATGCTTTGTTCTTTATGTTGTATGTTTTTGGTTTAATGTAGATGTAAATTCAGTCACTAAAATGTCACGCTCCATAGCATGTTAAATTAATTAAAAAAATAGTTTTTAAGAATTTTTATGAAAGGAAACAGCAGAGAGCTCCAGCTAAGAACGGTATCTCGCAAAAGTGAGTGCTTGTTTTGGGGTCGTTATCATGTTGGAATACTGCCCTGCAGCCCAGTCTCCGAAGGGGGGATCATGCTCTGCTTCAGTATGTCACAGTACATGTTGGCATTCATGGTCCCCTCAATGATCTGTAGCTCCCCAGTGCCGGCAGCACTCATGCAGCCCCAGACCATGACACCCCCACCACCATGCTTGACTGTAGGCAAGACACACGTATCTTATACTCCTCACCTGGTTGCCCCCACACACGCTTGACACCATCTGAACCAAATAAGTTTATCTTGGTCTCATCAGACCACAGAACACGGTTCCAGTAATCCATGTCCTTAGTCTGCTTGTCTTCAGCAAACTGTTTGCGGGTTTCTTGTGCATCATCTTTAGAAGAGGCTTCCTTCTGGGATGGCAGCCATGGAGATCAATTTGATGCAGTGTGTGGCGTATGGTCTGAGCACTGACAGACTGACTCCCCCCACCTCTTCAACCTCTGCAGCAATGCTGGCAGCACTCATACATCTATTTCCCAAAGACAACCTCTGGAAATGACGCTGAGCACGTGCACTCAACTTCTTTGGTCGACCATGGCGAGGCCTGTTCTGAGTGGAACCTGTCCTGTTAAACGGCTGTATGGTCTTGGCCACCATGCTGCAGCTCAGTTTCAAGGTCTTGGCAATCTTCTTATAGCCTAGGCCTGACATGTCCAAAGTCCGGAGCCCCCCCCCCCCCCCCATTCCTGTACCATCAGAACTGCTTTTGTAGGGCTTGTGTGTGATAGTAGCCAGGAGTGCTGCTCCTCTGAAAAGCAATCCATGCACAGATAACTTTTCAGAGGCATTTGAAAGGCGGTAGAGAGGCATTATGTTGCCTCCTCACCACCTGTTTTAAGCCCGTAAATGCAGCATCACTATACCGCAACTGTGCAATCCACACAGTTGCGGGGTAGTTGAAGTGCAGGCCCATTCACCCTGGGTATACCTTAAAGCTGCAGCCACGGCATGTATACCACCCCCCCTCCCCCCCCAGCTGCTCCCTCTGCAGCTAAAGGGGGAGAAGTTGGGAGTGGTAAAAATACCCTGTTTCCCCTAAAATAAGACCTAGCGTGATTGTCGGTGTTGGCTGCAATATAAGCCCTACCACCCAAATAAGCCCTACTCTGTTTCCTCAAAAATAAGCCCTACCCTGAAAAGAAGACCTACAAGGACTTTAACTAGGGCTTATTTGGGGGGTAGGGCTTTTATTGCAGCTATCACTGACAATCACACTAGGTCTTATTTTAGGGGAAACAGGGTAGCTTAACCATGTGGTTTTACTGCACCTTCCAAACTGACGTGTGAACAAGGCCTGGGTTCACATCTGTGTGTCTGTGTGCTGTGTGTAGGGCAGCCCATTCATTTCAATGGGCTTCCCTATCCACAAAAATGCAGGGAAAGAAGTTCCTGAGCTTTTGTTTTTAAAATTGGGCTGCACCAAACGCACCCCGACATTTTCCAATGTGTGGGGTACTATTAAGAATTAATGGTACCCCTAAATAGCAGAGTATCCATCTGTGTGTCGGGAACGAGTGCGACAAAGGCAAGATAATACTTGTTGGGCAGTGTATTAGTGCTTGAACGAACACACAGGCCAAATTTTAATGGTTCTAAGAATGGCAGGCAAAATGGTCGGCCCTCACGCATGTTTACTTCACCAAATCTGGCCCTCTTTGAAAAAAGTTTGGACACCCCTGGCCTAGGCCATCTTTATGTAGAGCAACAAATTTATTTTTCATATCCTCAGAGAGTTCTTTGCCATGAGGTGCCATGTTGAACTTCCAGTGTTATGATCTGGAGATTTTTTCAGTTTTTTTTTTCCTCTTTATTGGACTTTGATTGCACTTTTAGAGTACTTTTGCCTGCACTTTATTACTTGCACTTTATTAGAATTTCTGACATTATGAATGTTTATTACCATATACTGTGTTGAAGATTATTTGCACTTGATTACCCAGCCTATTAGCTTTAGCACGGTCCTGGAAGCTCTATTCATTGAGTGTGTCTATCACTACTTATATTGCTTCACAATGTTTATTTAGCACTTTTAGTTAACGCCACATACTTTTCTATTCATATGCTTTAGCTGGCCAAAGATCGGAGCACTTTTTCTGATCCGGGCACTGCGTCGCTTTAACTGACAATTGCGCGAGCGTGTGGCGTGGCTCCCAAACAAAATTTACGTCCTTTTTTTCCCACAAATAGAGCTTTCTTTTGGTGGTATTTGATCACCTCTGCGGTTTTTATTTTTTGTGCTATAAATAAAAAAAAATAGCGGCAATTTTGAAAAAAACACATAATTTTTTACTTTTTGCTATCATAAATATCCCCCAAAAAATATATATAAAAAAACATTTTTTTTCCCTCAGTTTAGGCCGATACGTTTTCTTCTACATATTTTTGGTTAAAAAAAACGCAATAAGCATTTATTAATTGGTTTGCGCAAAAGGTATAGCATCTAAAAATTAGGGGTTTGTTTTATGGCATTTTTATTAATATATATTTTTTTAATAGTAGCAATTTTTATCATGACTGCAACATTATGGCAGACACATCGGACAATTTTGACACATTTTTGGGACCATTGTCATTTATACAGCAATCAGTCCTATAAAAAATGCACTGATTACTGTAAAAATGACACTGGCAGTGATGGGGTTAAACACTAGCTGGCTAGCAAGGGGTTAAGTGTGTCCTAGGGAGTGATTCTAACTGTTAGGGGGAGTGGCTACGAGTGGCATGCCAGTGATCACCGCTCCCCATCACAGGGAGCTGTGATCAGTGACAGTGAGGCGATCGTGGGTAATTCCTGCAGATATCGAGTCCGCGGGACCTGCGATCCTACTCACGGGAACTTGCGACGGAGGGTGCGCGCTGCTGCTGCTGCCGGCGTTCATGTGATGGCACAGTGGCAAATTCAAAGGGGACGTACAGGTACGCCCATTTGCGCAGCCGTGCCATTCTGTCGACGTAAATGTACAGGCGGCAGTCGACAAGCGGTTAAAAAATCTTGAAAATGACTTTTTGAAATACAATGATATATCAAACTGTTAGGAAACGTTTAGTGATCTGGATTGGCTCGGCTTTGAAAGTAGGTCAGAGCAGTGTGCATTACTCTTCCTTTATGTGTATTGACAACGCTGGGCCATGTCAAGCAAAAAAAAAAAAAAAAAAAAAAAAAAAAAGAACTCCTTCAGTAAGCAAGGAACATCCTGTAACGAGGAACGTCTGGCAAGCCCTCCAGGGCTTCCCAACAAATTTCATTGCTAACATTTACTTCTTTGGGGAAAAAAACAAAAAAACAACAGCACATATTAGGACTTTCCGACAACGAAACTGTGAATTTTTGTCCGAAGTGTGTTGGCTCCAATTTGTCTTGCATACACGCGGTCACACAAATGTTGGCCAACAATTACGAACGTGGGAGGTACCAATGTGTTCCTTCTTCATCTAGAGGTGGCATTACAATATGTACTTGATTGCATTTGAACAACCTGATAAACATTATTCAAAAATTCTTCTTTTTTTTTTTTTTTTTCTTCTTCTTTTTAGTTTCACCCTTTTATGCACATACTGTTTGAGCAAAGACCACTGTATGACTCTAGCACCTGTTATACTGGTTTGGTAATTAATGCTTTTGATGCCCCCGGCGCATTGTTTGTACTTAGATTGTGAATTATTCTTCAGTAAAAAAAAAAAAAAAAATCTAAAGATTAAAAAAAAAAAAAAAAAAAAAATCCTTGCACTGGCCCTGCTAGGAAGGGTGCTCAGAAGTGGGTAGGTGGTGGAGACAAGGGTTGACCCAGAAGTATGTAGTACCTGCCCCTATTCTCTGAGAAAAAAAAAGCCCAGGTTGTAATGATGTGTACGGTTTTACTTACACATG
Organism: Lithobates pipiens; assembly: GCF_037356315.1. NCBI lineage: Eukaryota > Metazoa > Chordata > Amphibia > Anura > Ranidae > Lithobates > Lithobates pipiens. Next base: position 12,135,804 of record NW_027507825.1, read on the forward strand.
TCAAAGTTGCATAATTGTGCTTAGGCATTAACATTTGTTTTACCCTTAGGAAGGGTTCAAATTAGATAAAAATACATAAATACATAAGAAGAAGAGAAAATCCCAAGCTTAGCATCCAAGCATTGATTTCTTTTCCGTTTTTTTTATTTTTTTTTTACTAAACTACATATCCTTGCTAAGTTTTGAAAGCACACAACACTTCCCGAATTCTAAGTCATCTTACAGGTGTCACTTCAAATAAAAACAGCAGGCTTGATATCTGCAGACTTGGTAATTAGAGGCAGGGAAGCGAATTGACAATGATTGGAAAAAATAAAAGTTACAATGAATTTTGATATACCAGACTGTGACTACATCCTATGGAGCTTGTATTTCAGATATGACATTTTGAAACTTGTTTACCGATTTGCTGTTTGGTAACTTCACTTACAATTTTCTTTAGGATACAGCTATGGTACTCCATAGAAAGAAATACTTTTATCAAAATACTGGAAAAAATATAACATATATTATATCCTCTGCATGTTTTTTCTTTTTTTTTTCTTAAATAATCTATATCAGTGGTGGCTGGTGCTGGAGGATTTTTTTTGAGGGGGAGGCACGGGGGCGGAGCCCTCTGGGTCCACACTCACCCTATGGGCAGAGCCCTCCAAGTCTGCACTCACCCTATGGGCGGAACCCTCCAGGTCCGCACTCACCCTACAGATGGGGCCCTCCAGGTCTACACTCACCCTATAAGTGGAGCCCTCCAGGTCCACTCTCACCCTATGGGTGGAGCCCTCCAGGTCCGTACTCACCCTATGGGTGGAGCCTTCCAGGTCCACACTCACCCTATGGGTGGAGCCCTCCAGGTCCACACTCACCCTACGGGTGGAGCCCTCCAGGTCCACACTCACCCTACGGGTGGAGCCCTCCAGGTCCACACTCACCCTATGGGCAGAGCCCTCCAGGTCCACACTCACCCTATGGATGGAGCCCTCCAGGTCCACACTCACCCTATGGGCGGGGTCCTCCAGGTCCACACTCACCCTATGGGTGGAGCCCTCCAGGTCCACACTCACCCTACGGGTGGAGCCCTCCAGGTCCACACTCATCCTATGGGCGGAGCCCTCCAGGTCCACACTCACCCTACGGGTAGAGCCCTCCAGGTCCACACTCACCCTAAGGGCGGAGCGCTCCAGGTCCACACTCACCCTATGGGCGCAGCCCTCCAGGTCCACACTCAACCTACGGGCGGAGCCCTCCAGGTCCACACTCACCCTATGGGCAGAGCCCTCCAGGTCCACACTCACCCTACGGGTGGAGCCCTCCAGGTTCACACTCACCCTATGGGCGGAGACCTACAGGTGGAGCCCTCCAGGTCCCCACTCATCCTACAGACGGTGTCCTCCAGGTCCGCACTGACCCTACAGGTGGAACCCACCAGCTGTCACGGCTCCCCTGTTGTCCGGCGCTGCAGCTTCTGGGTTGACCCGATCTTATTTCCGGGTTGATAGGCGTGCATGTTCTCTCCGGGAGCATAGGCGTGCGCACATGGGGTGACAGGTATGCCTGAGCACACCCTAATCACCCCATACTGGGCAGATTCACCCTGCTACCTGCCTGCAAAGAAATGACTGGGGAATCTCTGTTCTCAGTTTCTTTCTCTGTCTCAAAAGTGAGAAATTAGAGGTCTGTTTAGACCACTGATATTTTACCAAAAAAAAACAAAAAAATTATAAAAATAAAAAATAATATTGTAAAAAATTATTTCAAAAAATGGTAAAAAAAATCAACTACTAACACCAATCTGTGCTCTACTAACACAAGTCTCGGCCCTACTTACATATATACACACACAAACACATATGTGTGGTTGAGCTTTGTGGTGCACGCCATGCAATAGGCTGTGCACACCTATGGGAGAGGATGTTGTTTCACCCAAACTTAGCAAAAGATTGCTTTTTTGAAACAAGATTCTATAATTGTTCTGTTTCAAAATGACCAATTTCCTTATTAGACCCAATGAGGTAAATTTACTAAAACTGGAGAGTGCAAAATCTGGTGCAGCTCTGCATGGTAGCCAATCAGCTTCTAACTGGTAGCTGATTGATTTGGTATGCAGAAATGCACCATATTTTGGTGCATTGGTTTAGTATTTGGCATCATCTAGCGGCCAAATGCTGGTACTGAACTTAAATGTTTATTGCTTTGAAGAAAGCAGAAAAGGAAGTGACTGTTGTTTTGATCAGAAGGTTGACCCCTTTACCCAGGAGGCTTGATGACCTACCCGTGAACACTTTCTTTAGCAGTGCATGCTGGGTAGGACATAAAAGGACCCTGAGCGGCCATTTTAGATCTCTTGAAATCGCATGGACTGCCTTTGAGGATCTGTGGGGAGGCCCTCCCAGAGAAAGCGGCCCACAGCCTTTGCGGAGCGCAAACCTCGCTTGTTTGTGCGAGTGACCTGGCGGTGCCAGAGAGACAGTGACTGGATTGGAGAGATCCAGAGACACTCGTTTGAGCATCGGAGACCGGTCTCACCCAGTGGAGTGGAACTGAGCGACAGGGCCAGCTGACAGAGAAGGAAGCTGCAGTCACCGGACCAAAGTTACTACACGGAGCTCCGATCCAGTTGGTGAGCGGGTTGTGGCCCACAGTTTGTAAACTTTCACACGCAGTTAGACTCATACAGAGGTCTCACTGGGATTTATAGTTCCACGGAGGAGGAGCAGAGCAACTGACACTGAGCAGTCTTGAGGCCTACCTACTCTGACATCCCAAGCCTTGTAGTATAAGTACTGAAATTATACCAGGAGCACCTTTACCTCAACTTAACTTACTTTAACCAGTGGTTTATAAATCACAAGGAATTACTAGCTAGCGAAGACAAGAAGACCAAGTATTTTAAGTGAGATCTCACGCATAGCTTAAAAAAGTAGGGGGAGCTCCTGGGTATTTATATATATATATATATATATATATATATATATATATATATATATATATATACTGTTTGAAATTGTTTCTATTGAAATCCATTGTGATGTTGTCCTATGTTGGGATGACAACGCAATTACTGTAATCACTTCTTTGAATATTTTCACAGTAAAATACACTGTTGTTTAAGTATCCAGTTGTGTGGCGTACTGTTTTCTCCCAGCAGGTGGAGCCAGTGGATCCTGAGGTTACAATACAGGTACCTTGCATTGTATTATATTGTACTGTATTGTGTTGCACCACAGCCAGCTGTTTCAAGGGGATTGAGCCAAGTTAGTGGGGTGTTGTTACTAGAGTACAGGCCCAAATCAAATCAGTTGCTCCTTCGGGAGTGAGTGCTACAAAGAGCATAGGGAAAGCCTAACAGGAAGTGACTTAATTGTTTTTCTTGAGAAAAGGACTCACCTATCCATAATGCCCACTCATCTTCCCCATGAACACTGAGTGGCTGGGTAGGTAATAAAAGGCCCCATGTAGCCATCTTCTTTCTCTTCTTGCTGGGATGCATGGCCTGCCCACAGGCATAGCTCCCAACTGTCCCTGATTTTGAGGGGCTGTCCCTAATTTGGAGCAATGTCCCTCTGTCCCTCTTTCCTCCTCATTTGTCCTTAATTTTGGTCTAATTTATAAAGTTGTATAAAATAATGCACTTTTTATCTATCAAAAAGTGTTTCCCAGGGCTAAACCTTTCATCCAAATTATAAATTGCTACATTTGTAAATTTTAAAAGCCAATATAAAGGAAAAGTACTGGTAAAAAAAAGTCCCTTGTGGATTTAATTAACCTTTTTTTTGGTTAATGCTTCTTTAATGGGGTGTGGCAGGGGGAGGTGTCCCATGCCTCCATACATTTACTAGTAGGTTCCAATCTCAAAATGTTGGGAGGTATGCCCACAGGGATCTGTGGGTGTGCGTCCAAAGAGCACTGCGGTCTGCTCAGTGTGGAGCAACATTTGAAGCCACCGGAGACAGACTACACTACAGTCTGCTGGAGCAGCGGTGTGGTCAGATCGGGGAGGATCCAGAGACATTTCACGGAGTCAAACGGAGCTCCCGGTCATTGTGCGGGTGGTGCAGCGTGACGGAGCTGACTGTGGCAGGACTGGGAAACCAAGAAGCGGAGGCTTCTATCTGTCTGGACCTGGTGTGGTGAGAGGGCTGTTGCCCAGAAGTCTAATACTGCACCTCACATAATTAGACTAATTTATAGTGTTGCTGGGACTGGTAGTCCCACGGAACAGTTCAGTTCGATAGAGTTACATGTACTTAGGCCTCAAGACTGATTTAACTAACAAGTAACTGCCACTGGAAGTACATTCCCAGGGAAGGAGTTCACAAATACTTTGCACAATTGAAGTTACTACTTTCTATTATCCTACACTGCTTTACTGGTCAGAAGTCCTGCGAATTATAATTACTACAGTATAAATGGCTAGCTGAAGAAAAGAAGACAAGAGACTATATTCCTTACTGTAAGGCCTTACAGTGTTGCTATTACCTACTAGAGACTGTAGGGGGAATATTGAGTAATTATACTGTCTTATCTTTCTTTTCAAATACTGTGTAGCACATTACAGTTCTCATAGCGTCTGCAGAGTGTACTGGAAGTGGAGAGGTGCCCAGTGCTGAGGTTGTTGCCTGAGCATTGGTCCCACTTGGAGACATGCCTGTAGGAGCGATACAGGTAGCTATCATGTGATAGCCATTCACAACTATTTTCTTCAGTATTGTATACCAATAACGGTTCTTGTGTTTGATGTTTGAACTTGTTCTAGTAAACTTATCTTTTGGATTAATACAATCTATTGTGAGGCTTATTCATTTTCCAAACAGGTGTAGCAGTGCATGCCCAGGTGACAACACAGGTAAAGGGCATATAATCTGTGACTGTTCAATTGTCTTTTATCATTGGGTTTCACACCAACACTGTTGCAGAGCTGTGTCAAGCAGGTTGAGCCAAACCATTGGAGGTGGAAAGAGCAGAGTACAGGCCCAATTAATTATCAGCCGCTCCTTCGGGGGTAAGTGTTATACATATCACACACAATAAATGTTCAAATTACTTTTTCGATCAGGGGTCTCCAAAGTTTCTAAACAAAGGGCCAGTTTACTGTCCGTTAGACTTTAGAGTGGCCAGATGTTGGTGTCAGTGCCCCACCCATCATTGGAGAATAGTGCCCCATTGTTGGTATCAGTGGGAGGAATAGTGCCCCACCCATCATTGGAGCACAGGTGTATCAGGAGGAAGGTGTCTCTGGAGATCCTCCAGGTGATCTGTGTGAGAGGGGAGTTGTGGTGAAATCTATCCCAGCTCTCCTGGCTCCTTTCTCGGGAAGTCATGGAGTCCAGCGGGGCCTCTCCTGCTGGAAGCTCGCAGCCATCTCCTGGGCCGTGACATGCCTTCCTGTGTACAAGCCGATCTCTCTGCCCCTGGTGAGGATGAAGGCTTGCAAGCCATTCCGGGGCGAGTGTTGGCCGGGATAAAGGTCCTAAATAGGGAGAGGGATAAGCTTTACAAGCTCAGAGCGGAGCTGAAGCGTCTGCAAAGGCAGCTTGAGGGCTCACACAGCCAGAAGAGAGGATCCATGGATCCGGAGATCCAATTGGCCAAAGTCCATGTGGACTATCAGGAGACCATCGTGGCCATGATGGAAGGCAGAGATGGTCCCTTCAAGAAGAAATTTGGAAATGACAGGAGGTTTGGAAGGATGACAAAGATGGAGGTGGAGGAGGAGACCCCCAATTCTGCCCCCCTGCTCCCACAGGGAGAGGTAAGCAGCCCCGTGCCTTCCCAGGACTCAGGAGGCATGCCATTCAGGTAATGGAGTCTCCTATGCGGGGGGATCATTTGGTGTTTAATGAGGAGGACATTATGGATGATGTACCTGATAAGGTAAAGCCTGCCAAGTCCCATGTTGGGGATAAGACTGTGTTTGTGCCTTTCACTGATACTGACAATGTGCCTAATGACAGTCAGGCTGCTAATGCTGTGTGCAGCAATGTTGTGCCTGCTGATGCTGCAATACAGCAAGAGTTGCATTTAAAAAAGTGTAATTTTTGTGGATGAACTACAAGTGTCAGCAGAGCCCATTAACCCTTCTTTAGCAGAGTCTAAAGCTGTTTGCCCCGCTGCTGAAGACTCTACAGCACAGCATCAGGAGACAGCTGGTACTGCAGCAGTAAATGTGACCATTCCTGATGGTACAGTGCCTTGCGAAAGTATTCGGCCCCCTTGAACTTTTCAACCTTTTGCCACATTTCAGGCTTCAAACATAAAGATATAAAATTTTTATTTTTTGTGAAGAATCACCAACAAGTGGGACACAATTGTGAAGTGGAACGAAATCTATTGGATTTTTGAAACTTTTTTAACTAATAAAAAAATGAAAAGTGGGGCGTGCAAAATGATTGGGCCCCCTTGCGTTAATACTTTGTAGAGCCACCTTTTGCTGCGATTACAGCTGCAAGTCGCTTGGGGTATGTCTCTATCAGTTTTGCACATCGAGAGACTGAAATTCTTGCCCATTCTTCCTTGCAAAACAGCTGGAGCTCAGTGAGGTTGGATGGAGAGCGTTTGTGAACAGCAGTTTTCAGCTCTTTCCACAGATTCTCGATTGGATTCAGGTCTGGACTTTGACTTGGCCATTCTAACACCTGGATACGTTTATTTGTGAACCATTCCTTTGTAGATTTTGCTGTATGTTTGGGATCATTGTCTTGTTGGAAGATAAAGCAGTAAGGTAATAACCTAGCACAGCCACGAGTGTCAATTGACACTGAAGAGTGTATTTCCACATAAAAGTCACATTGTCACCTGGAAAGCATTATAACTACACCCAGTGTCTTTGGAAACACTGCCACATTTGCACTACTAAAAATCGTGGACTGCTTTAAATTTCCACGTCCCGCTTTGGGATAATTATTTTATTTATTTATTCTGCACATTGCATATGTTGCACAATTTTGCTAGATATTTACCTGTTTGCACTTGTTTGCGTTTTTTGCACATTTATTTTATGACACTAACTAGTATTTATACACTGTGTTTATTTACCCACAATTACTGTCTATGATATATAATTCACATATATGGTTCCTTTTTATATATACAAATTTTTATATGTTTTTATATACCCTGCAAAAAGTTTTTTACTTTAGATAGTAATTGATCCAGATTTCAGGATACTTTACGTGGTTTAACCACTTTCAGACCGGACCAATTTGCTGGTCAAAGACCAGACCCCTTTTTGCGATTCGGCACTGCGTCGCTTTAACTGACAATTGCGCGGTCATGCGACGTGGCTCCCAAACAAAATTGACGTCCTTTTTTTCCCACAAATAGAGCTTTCTTTTGGTGGTATTTGATCACCCCTGCGGTTTTTATTGTTTGCGCTATAAACAAAAATAGAGCGACAATTTTGAAAAAAACACATTATTTTTTACTTTTTGTTATAATAAATATCCCCCATAAAAATGTAAAAAAACATTTTTTTCCCTCAGTTTAGGCCGATACGTATTCTTCTACATATTTTTGGTAAAAAAAATCGCAATAAGCGATTATTGATTGGTTTGCGCAAAAGTTATAGCGTTTACAAAATAGGTATAGTTTTATAGCATTTTTATTAATAATTTTTTATTATTATTTTTTTTACTAGTAATGCCGGCGATCAGCAATTTTTATTGTGACTGCGACATTGTGGGGGACCCATCGGACATTTTTTACACATTTTTGGGACCATTGTCATTTATACAGTAATCACTGCTATATAAATGCAGTGATTCCTGTGTAAATGACACTGGCAGTGAAGGGGTTAACCAGTGGGTGGCAGTGTAGGGGTTAAGTGTTCCTAGGGGTGTGTTACTAACTGTGGGGGGGGTTGGGCTTTCATTTAGTGAACACTGATCTCTGCTCCAATCACATGGAGCAGAGATCAGCGTCACTAGTTGCTAGGCAGAATGGAGAAATGCTGTTTACTCGGCATTTCCTCCATTCGGCCGCTCCGTGAGACGATCGCGGGGATGCCCGCGGCGATCGAGTCCGCGGGTCCCGCGACCGGACTCACGGGGGTCCCGACCAGCGCGGGAGTGCGCCGCCGGCGGCGCGCTCCCGATGGCAGGGCGGCATTGAATATTGGACGTACCTGTACGCCAATATGCCTGCCCGTGCCATTCTGTCGACGTACATCGTCGTGCGCTGGTCGGGAAGTGGTTAAACTTCAAAGTATTTGACGGTGAAATTTTCCTTTAGGAGCGCAACACCACTTACTTAATTTATCCCTTCTGACATATTTGGGCATCAGTTTGACCCTGACGGTGTATGCAGCACCTATAAAAACGCATATAGATTCCCTTCTTCCCTTTGAGCGCAGGAGCACCTACCCATATATGCATATGCTGTGTATGAGATATAACTTGTTATTATGATAATTTTGTAAAAAACAAAAAAAAAAAACATTCTTCTTTTTCCCAAGAATTGTGGGAAAAAAATTACAACTTCAAAAAACTCACCATGCCTCTTACTAAATACATTGGACTGTCTACTTTTCAAAAAGGGGTCATTTGGGGGGGGGGGGGGGGTATTTGTACTTTCCTGACATTTCAGAGCCTCAGGAAATGAGATCAGGTGTGATCAGATGTGATCAATTTTCATTGATTTGCACCATAGCTTGTAGGCTCTATAACTTTCAAAGAGACTAAATAATATCCACTAATTTGGTTTATTTTTACCAAAGAGATGTAGCCATATAAATTTTGGCCCAAATTTATGAACAAAAATGACTTATTTGCAAAATTTTATCAGAAAAACAAAACAAAAATGTTTTTTTTTTCAAATTTTCGCTCTTTTTTCACTTATGCCGCAAAAAATAAAAAACCCAGTGGTGATTAAATACCACCAAAAGCTCTATTTATATGAAAAAAATGATAAAAATGTTGTTTAGGTACAGTGTTGCATGACTGAGTAACTGGCATTCAAAGTGTGAGAACGCTGAAAGCTAAAAAATGGTCTGATAAGGAAGTTGTATAAATGCCCTGTATTGAAGTGGTTAATCATTATTAAAATCACTGCTCCCGAAAAAACGGCTGTTTTTAAAACTTTTTTTTTACATTGATCCATGTCCCCTGGGGCAGGACCCGGGTCCCCAAACACTTTTTAGGACAGTAACTTGCATATTAGCCTTTAAAATTAGCACTTTAGATTTTGAACGTTCGAGTCCCATAGACTTTAATAGGGTTCTAAAGTTCACACAAAATTTAGGTCTGTTCGCAGGTTCTGGTGCGAACCGAACCGGGGGGGGGGGGGGAGGGGGTGTTTGGCTCATCCTTATTCATCACCCACTGGCCTTAAGGGATTGCCCAGGCCCAGTTTTGAGGGTGGGGTTAAGATTGATTAATCTGGACAGAGTACCCCCTAAATTTAGGGATCTGGCCTGGTTGTGCTTCCATGGGAGGCTCTATGTTCGGGGCAATTTGAAATTCCGCAGTGAGGTGGATCGTAGTTGTCCTCGGGAGGAGTGTGCGGATGAAGAGGAGACTATGGACCATTTTCTGCTTCATTGCCCCTTTAACATAGAGGTGTACAAACAGGTGGGACGGGCCCTCGGTGTCCCTTTCCTCTCCAGGCTGGGTTATGCTGAGTGGGTGTACAGAGCATTCAATACTGGGGGGGTTTTGTTTGGATACACTTTTTCTAGTTAGCCTAGTAGTCCGTTATTTCACCTGGAACGCACGGTGTCAGGTCTGCACTCGGCATAAAATCCTTCCTGTTGAGGTGGTGGTGTATGACATTCTGCATGAGGTGGGGAGGATTCGGGTGCTTGAGAGACAAGCGGAGTCGGGGGGCTTGGTTGAAGGCGTGGAGGGGTTTCAAGCCTCCCTGACTGCCAGGAATGTCTTTCCTGGGTGTGGCTGTCTGTCTCTTATCACCCGAGATTTTATAACTTATGATTCATTTTTGATAAATGGCTGCGTATGCAGGTGATGGGTTGTGCCTCTTAGGCCCTCTCTGCTGCTTTATGTAAATAGTTTTCTAAACCTGTTTTGGTAGTGGACTATGTATATATTGTATATATTCTGAACATGGATGTGTATTCCTTTGTTTTCTGTTGAAATTTTATAATATGGTTTTGTTTTTTACTTTTGTATAAAATTGGTCGCTTGATTCTTTTTAATAAAAGATCAATAGTGCCCCATCATTGGTGTCAGTGCAAGGAATAGTGCCGTTGGTGTCAGTGGGAGGAATAGTACCCCATTATTGGTGTCAGTGGGAGGAATAATGCCCAATCTTTGTTTGCAGTGGGAGGAATAATGTCCAATTGTTGGTGTCAGTGGGAGGATTAGTACTCCATTGTTGGTGTCAGTGGGAGGAATAGTACCCCATTGTTGGTGTCAGTGGGAGGAATAGTGCCCTATCATTGGTATCAGTGGGAGGAATAGTGCACCATTGTTGGTATCAGTGGGAGGAATAGTGCCCAATTGTTGGTGTCAGTGGGAGGAATAGTGCCCCATCATTGGTATCAATGGGAGGAATAGTGTCCCATTGTTTGTATCAGTGGGAGGAATAGTGCGCCATTGTTGGTATCAGTGGGAGGAATAGTGCCCTATCATTGGTATCAGTGGGAGGAATAGTGCCCTATCATTGGTATCAGTGGGAGGAATAGTGCGCCATTGTTGGTATCAGTGGGAGGAATAGTGCCCCATCATTGGTATCAATGGGAGGAATAGTGTCCCATTGTTTGTATCAGTGGGAGGAATAGTGCCCCATTGATGGTATCAGTGGGAGGAATAGTGCCCCATCATTGGTGTCAGTGGGAGGATTAGTATGCCATTGTCGGTGTCAGTGAGAGGATAGTGCCCCATTGTTGGTGTCAGTGGGAGGAATAGTGCCCCATTGTGGGTATCAGTGGGAAGAATAGTACTCCATTGTTGGTATTAGTGGGAGGAATAGTGCCCCATCATTGGTATCAGTGGGAGGAATAGTATCCCATTGTTGGTGTCAGTGGGAGTAATAATGCCCCATTGTTGGTATCAGTGGGAGGAGTAGTACCCTATCATTGGTATCAGTGGGAGGAATTGTACCCCATTGTTGGTGTCAGTGGGAGGAATAGTACCCCATTGTTGGTGTCAGTGGGAGGAATAGTGTCCCATCAATGGTAGTAAGAAGGGAGAGGGGAAACATTGGGACTTTAAATGAGGCCATGGCCTGGAAAGGTCACGTGCCTCCATCCCTGACAATGATATTGTTAAAAATAGGAGCAAGAGGGTGGGACTTTGAATGAAGCACGTGGTGGAAATTGAGATATTTAATATTCCATAAAAAAACAAGGGCAAGTAGGAATCCTCTGCCCGCACAGTGGCGATTGGCATTGTTGCAGTCACGTGTTTAACCACTTAAGGTCCGCCCTATAGAGGGGGTTAATTGAAGAAGGCAGGTACTTCCCCTTCAGACCTGCTTATGGTCAGGTGTGCTGAAAGTGTCAGTGTGGAGTTGTTGAGTAGGAGAGAGAGACACAGCAGCACGCTGTGTGGAAACGTCCATTGCTGGATGGTGGACCTGCTGGGTGAGCTTAACCACAAAAAGACTGTAGCTCTGTTTGGAGCCATGAACTGTTACCTCTAAGCCTGTGGGCTGATGAACTGGACCTGTGTGCACATCCGTGTGATAGACAAGTCTGTCTGCTCTTATGTTTTTTGCTGTTTTGCTGAATAAAAGCCACTTTTATTTTACTGGACTGCCTCTGAGCCAGCTCTTCACCCCTCTGATCCCCTACAATTGGTGGAGCGTGCATCGGGCAGTTTGAGGGGTCCAGTCTAATCCCATGTCCTGGGTTAAAGCTGCACAGACAGTGAAATCTTCTGAACAAGCTATGGAGGATGTGGTTAAGCAGCTGGTACTGGCTAATACACAAGCGCAGGCCTGCCATCAGGAGGCCCAGCAGGCCCTGGTACAAACACATACTCGGTAGGAGCAGATCCTGGTGCAGACAGTCACTGTACAACAGGAAACAAATTGCTTACTGAGTGAACAGATAGCGGGATTTAAAAAGATGGTGACCCAGAAGGCAGTGCAGCAGACCCTGCAAAGGATGACGGCCTTAGACAATGTGGAAGCATACCTAGCTATGTTTGAGAGGGTTGCAGTAAGGGAGAGTCTGCCTGATAAAGACTGGGCAGATGTACTGGCTCCTTTCCTGACCGCAGACCCCCAACAAGCGTACTGTGACTTGACCCCAGAATCAGCACGCAATTATAAGCTCCTGAAAGCAGAAATCCTAGCAAGGCTGGGAGTGACTGTTGCTTTAAGGGACATGGCTGGTTCTTTGACAAGGTTAAGCCTGCCCATGCGCAGCTCTACCACCTGATGCACTTGTTCCAAGATTGGCTGAAACCTGAGGAAAAGACACCCACTCAGATTGTGGAAAGAGTCGCACTCGATCGTTTCCTGCATGGACTACCCAGGGAGCTCCACCGATGGGTGGCTCAGTCCGAGCCTCAGCCACTGGATGAGATGGCTACAGCTGTTGAGCGCTACAGTTCTACAGTTGTGCGGAAAAGTTCCAGGAGAGTCCCTCTGTCACAAGAAAGCTGGCCCATTTCAAAGAAGTGCGTTCCAGCACCAGTGTGCCTCCCGGTGATCGCATAGTGGCTGCTCAGAGGGATAATACAACTACCAAGAGCACCACAGGACCTAAGCTTCCAGGGAACCGACAGGGAGAACCCCGTGAGGTTCACTGTTGGTCCTCCCATCAACTGGGTCACCTGGCGGCCCAGTGCCCAAGTCGGGAAGAACCAATGGAGTGCGACATGGGTCGCCATCGCTCCATGTATATCCAAGCATTATGTGCTGCAACCAACCTAAATCCGCATGAGTGTGTGGTGCGGGTCAATGGATAGGAGGTGGTAACACTCCTTGACAGGGCCGGACTGGCCTACCGGGATACCGGGAGATTTCCCGGTAGGCCGCCTGCCCTGGGGCCACTTTTTGTTGGGGGGCTGCATCCTCCGCTCTCTCCTGCGGATCACAGCGCTGGCTGGCTCTGTGTTCGGTGGCCACTTTGTAACACGTCCCCACCCCCCCAGACCTGTTCGTGTGATAGTAGAGAGAATCAACATTCCACCTATCACACGAGCCGGTCTGGGGGGGCGGGGTTGTGTTACAGAGCGGCCGCCAAACACAGAGCCAGCCAGCGCTGTGATCCGCAGGAGGAGATGCCGCCCTTACAGTCCGTTATGTGTGCCTGGATAGGAGGATCAGCAGGGGGCTGCATATAGAGGAAATGAGCTTTCTATATTCCTCCATGCAGCCGCTGAATGCTTGCAGGAGGGAGAGGAGGAGAATCAAGTATTCAGCAGCTGCATGGAGGAATATAGAAAGATCATCTCCTCTATATGCAGCCCCTCTGCTGATCCTCCTATCAAATTTATTTTACTGCCCCTCCCCCAGTTCACCTTGTGCTCCCTGCCACCCCAGTGCTCTCCTCCCCCACCAAACTCTCCAGCCCCCCCCCCCCCCCACAGTTCTCTCCACAGTTCTCTCTTTCTGCCCCCCAACCTGCTCTCCAGTTCTCTCCATCCTTCTCTAGCCACCATCTCAGTGCTCTCCACCCCCCCCCCAGTGCTCTCCCCCCTGTTCTTCCTCCCCCAGTGCGCTCCTCTCCCCCCTGTTTCTCCACCCCCCAGTGCTCTCCACCCCCCAGTGCTCTCCGCCCCCCAGTTCTCCCCCCCGTTCTCAACCTCCCCAGTGCTCCCCTCCCTGTTCTCCCCCCCACCCAATGCTCTCCACTCCCCCCCAGTGCTCTTCACCCTCCAGTGCTCCCCCCATTCTCCCCCCCAGTGCTCAGTTCTCCCCCCCTGTTCTTCCCCCAGTGCTCTCCACTCCCCCCAGTGCTCTCTGCCCTTGTTCCTTGGGCCCCCCCAGTACTCTCAAGTTCCCCCCCAGCGCTTTCTGCTCCCCACCCCTGTGACCTCCACTACCCCCTGCTCTTTGCCCCCACCCATGTGTTCTCCAACCCCACCAGTACTCTCTGCTCCCCCTTCTCTCCAGCTCCCACCCAGTTCTCTCCAGAACCAGAGGAGAGGCTGACTGGGGCCGGAAAATGGGGATGGCTGAAGGTACAGGTTACCAGGGACCACTTCATCTCACAGCAAACAGATCCTCTGGAAGGAGCACCATCCCCATCCAAAACGAGAACAGATTCTGCCTGCTGCTGGCCTTCATGGATATCCTGCTGGCATGCAAGGTACTGTACCGAGCACCAACAATACACCCTCCCACAGACAGGGAATGCAGACTTGGACATGGGGCACAGGAGGGGCTGCATTCACAGGTACAGTGAGGCTGCATTCACGGCACAGTAAAGCTGCATTTGATGGGCACAGTGAGGCTGCAATGGTTGGCACGGTGAGACGGCATTTGTGAGCACAGTGAGACTGCATTCACGGGCAGAGTAAAGCTGCATTTGGTGGGCACTCACCCCCCTTACCTTAGTGTATTCTTTCTGTGGAAGGTGGTCCCCCCCCCCCCCCCACGTTCTGAGTTCCTGGTGTCCCCCTTGATGATTGTCCACTTAACACTTTTAACTGGAATATATATATATATATATATATATATATATATATATAATCTCTATCCCTATGTGATTTCATATCTATATATAATACACTCTTCATCAAATGTGCTTTAAAATGTATGGTTTTCCCTTTGATGAAAAGAAAATAATGATGTTATGCTGTTGGGCTGGTATAATAATGCTGTGGGGCTGGTATGAAATTTTTTCCCAGGGCTGGTTTTTAATCCCAGCCGGCCCTGCTCCTTGACTCTGGGAGTGTCGTTACCCTGCTCCGATCGGACAGATTGCGAAGAAAGCTGGTACCAAGGGAACAGGTTGGAGTCATCTGTGTGCATGGTGATGTTAAAAAATCGGGTGGCCTGTGTGACCCTGTCTACACCAGCAGGAATGGCTAAACTAAAAGTGGGGGTGGTCCCGGGATTACCTCATGATTTACTAATCGGGCGAGACTGCCCCATGTTTTGGGACTTGTATGGGCAAAAGCTCAAAGGTTTGGGGATTTCCCCCAAAATTCAAGACCCCTCAGAGGTGGGGATTAATACTGTGTTGCAGGAGGTTGTTACTAAGGATCAGTACCAGGTTGCTGAACCTGCAGAAAGTGAGCCCGGTCCCCTGGAGGTGTTTGCGGGATTGGAA
Organism: Lithobates pipiens; assembly: GCF_037356315.1. Taxonomy (NCBI): domain Eukaryota; kingdom Metazoa; phylum Chordata; class Amphibia; order Anura; family Ranidae; genus Lithobates; species Lithobates pipiens. The sequence goes on from NW_027507825.1 coordinate 12,150,985, forward strand.
GCGAAAAGTACCTCCTCTGAGCCAAACATGTCAGATGTCGGGGGCTCCCGGGAAGATTTCCTTAGTGTTCAGATGAGAGACCCCACTTTGATCCCCGCCAGGGAACAGGCCACGGTCTTAAACGGTGAAACACAGCACCCTGGGGTGGACCTGAAGTTCCCCCATTTTGCTGTGAATCATTACTTGTTGTACCGGGTAACTAAGGTCAATCAAGAAGTGTTGGAACAACTGGTGGTACCCAAACCTTTTAGGTCTAATGTGTTGCATTTGGCTCATAGTCATGTACTTGGGGGTCACCTTGGAGCAGCTAAAAGTCAGGAACGGGTTTTACAGTGTTTTTTTTTGGCCCGGTGTATATCGAGAAATTAAGGACTACTGTGAGTCCTGCCCTACCTGTCAAAGAACTGCTCCAATACCCCATTTTCGCAGTCCGCTGGTACCACTTCCAATTATCGAGGTTCCTTTTGATCGCATAGCCATGGACTTGGTGGGGCCCTTACCTAAGTCAGCTAGGAGACACCAATACATTTTAGTTGTCCTTAACTATGCCACCAGGTTTCCAGAAGCAATCCCTTTTAAGAAATTGCTCATCCAAGGTCATCGCACTGGAGTTGTTTCAGATGTTCATGAGAACAGGGCTCCCATCCGAGATCTTGACAGACCAAGGTTCATGTCAAAAGTGATGAAGGAATTCTGTAACCTGTTTTAGATTAAACGCTTGCGGACTTCAGTGTATCACCCCCAAACTGATGGGTTAGTGGAACGGTTCAACAAAGACTTAAAGGGAATGCTAAAGAAAGCAGTTGAGGAGGATGGTCGGGATTGGGATTGCTTGTTGCCTCCCTTGTTGTTTGCCATAAGAGAGGTACCCTAGGCCTCCACGGGGGTTCTCCCCCTTTGAGCTGGTTTATGGGAGACACCCCCGTGGGCTACTGGATATAATGAAAGAGACATGGGAACAAGAAGCTTCCCCGTATCGGATTGTGGTAGAACACGTGTCTCAAATGCAGGACCGAATAACAAAAGTTATGCCCATAGTACGGGAACATTTGCAGGCTGCGCAAAATGCCCAGAGTCGTGTATACAACCGATCTGCCAAGATTATAGAGTTTAAACCTGGGGATCGGGTGCTGGTCTTAGTGCCTACCATCGAGAGTAAGTTTCTCGCCAAGTGGCAAGGACCCTTTGAGATAGTTGAGAGGGTGGGCAAGGTCAACTATAAAGTCCATCAGCCCACCAAACGTAAACCCTACCAGATTTACCATCTCAATTTGATCATATCATGGAAGGATAGACAGGTTTGACAGTCAGTCTGAAAGTCCCGGAAGACCCTGATGCCCAGATTAAGAAGGTAGGGATTGCAGAGGCTCTCTCCCCTTCTGAAAAACAGGAGTCCTGGGAGTTTTTGCAGAGGAATCGAGACATTTTTTCAAACCTACCGGGCCTAACCTCGGTAATTGAACATAATGTCATTACAGACCCTGGCGTTCAAGTAAACCTCAAACCCTACCGCATACCCGAATCTCGCCGGAATATTGTCTCGGCCAAGCTTAAGAGCATGTTGGACCTTGGGGTCATTTTCGGAGTCTTCAAGTAGATTCTGCAATAACTTTCACAAGTTAAATGAAGTCTCCAAGCCAGACGTGTATCCCATGCCCTGGGTCGATTAATTAATCGAGAGATTAGGACCGGCCCGGTACATCACCACTCTTCACTTGACCAAGGGATACTGGCAGATCCAGCTTTCCCCAGAGGCTAAAGAAAAAACTGCATTTGCCACACCCAAGGGCTTATGGCAACACGCCCGAATGCCATTCAGGTTACATGGGGCCCCAGCCACTTTGCAAAGGGCCATGGACTTCGTCCTGAGACCTCATAAGGAATTCTCAGGAGCCTATCTTGATGACATTGTCATCTTTAGTAAGGACTGGGAGAGTCACTTACCAAAGGTCCAGTTGGTCTTGAATGCCCTCCGATGTAACAAAATACATATTGGCCTAAATTTATGTAGAAATTTGTTTTCTTTTCAATTTTTTTATTGGATATGTTTTATAGCAGAAAGTAAAAAATCTTTTTTTTTTTGTCGCCATTTTTTTTATAGCTCAAAAAAATAAAAACTGCAGAGGTGATCAAATACCACCAAAAGAAAGCTCTATTTTTGGGGATAAAAGGACATACATTTTATTTAGGTACAGTGTTGCATGACTCTGCAATTGTCAGTTAAAGTAATGCAGTGCCATGTTGTAAAGAAATTAACCTTGTCATTATCCACTTCCTGCCGGGCCTATAGCAGAATAATGGTCAGGAAGTGGTTCAGTTATCCTGACTGGGCGTCATATGACATGATCAGGATAACAAGCCAGCGTGCGCCCGAAGCATGGTGATCGGTGGTGTGTCAGTCTGACGCGTCGCATCTCTGATCTCGGTAAAGAGCCTCTGACGAAGGTTCTTTACCATGTGATCAGCTGTGTCCAATTGCAGCTGATCACAATGTAAATAGGAAAAGCTATTTATCAGCGTTTTCTCTACTCGCACTGACAGACGCGAGTAGAGGAGAGCCGATTGGCTGCTCTCATGACAGGGGGAGTATGCACTGATTGATTGCAGCCCCCCCAAGGATGCCGACCCAGAACCACCAAGGATGCCCACTCATGGCCAGGAAGGATGCCCATCCATGACCACCAGGTGAAAGCCTATCAGTGCTGCCTAACAGTACCATCTATCAGTGCCCACCAGTGCTGCCTATACTGCCCACCAGTACCACCTATCAGTGCAACCTATTAGTGCCAATCAGTGCCACCCATCAGTGCCACCTATGAGTGCCCATCAGTGCTTTATATCAGTGCCACCTATCAGTGTCCATCAGTGCTACCTATCAGTGCTGCATATAAGTGCCACATCATCAGTGCCACCTCATCATTGCCAATTAGTACTGCTTCATCAGTGCCTGTCAATGCAGCCTCATCAGTGCTCATTGGTTAAGGAGAAAACTTATTTATTTACAAAGTTTTGTAACAGAAACAAAGAAAAACTGTTTTTTTTTTCAAAATGTTTGTTCTTTTTTTTTTTTTATGTGTAGCGCAAAAAATAAAAACCCCAGAGGTGATCAATTACCACCAAAATAAAGCTCTATTTGTGGGGAAAAAAAATTCTAAAAATAGTTTTTGGGTACAACGTTGCACGACCTCGCAAATCTGAAAATTGGTCTGGGCAGAAATGTGTATAAGTGCCTGGTATTAAAGTTGTTAAGGGGGTAAATCTTCCAGAGGTCAAGTGGTTAAAAAAGAAAAGACAGGAGGAGACGGGAAGGAAACGTTAAACTAAAGGCAGAGGGCCACCAATAAAGCTAATAAAAATTGAGGCAGATACCTACCAAACCAACTTCTAACAAGGTCCATGCTTGTAGTCATACTGGAAAAAACACTATTAAAGGTCCGGTTAATTTCTAGACAATTCACATCGTCACGGTGTCTTATTTTAGAGTGAAGCTGCCTGTGGATGAGGCCAAGTCAGCAGGCGTCCATATTGTCCAGACATGCTGGAGGTAAGGCGGTATGTCAATGCATAAAGCAGCTAACAAAACAGAGAGAGTTTATTTCAATGGGAATGAATGAGGCGTAGTCAATAATATCATTACCAGGTCCATGCTGGGCTTGACAAAATGATTGGAAATCATTTAGCCACAGACCGGTGATCTCTAAAAAAAAAAAAACAAGTTGATTATGAACAAATCTTTCCCACATTCCTCTAGATGCCAAGCACGATTGCTCTTGTAAGTATCATTTCCCTGCCTCCTCTTCGTGTATTATTAATATGAGGATTTAAATGTTTCTCATTACAAGATGCACGCTGGGTTACAATCTCCCACAATTACAACACTATTTGATTCCACTTGTAAATGCGTCTATACCGAAGCCTTGGCTGGATCTTATCTGCCGCTTCCTCTCTGTTGCGAAGTTTAGTCTATCATGGTGTGATTGATTACTCTGCACGCCCACAGCCAAATTCTATTTTTTTTCCCCCAAATTATCAGACAACGTGATTAATTGTGCCCCGCATGTTATCCGCTTTCGTTTTAGGCTATCGCCCTGTAAACATACGGAGGCAACTTCCGTTTTTGTAATGACAGGATCATTGTTTCAAAGCTCAGATGAACACGGGGTCGGGTGGGTTGAATGTATTTATTATATCTACATATGGGTTTTTAGTTTCTCAGTTATGCATATTAGGATGCATACTGAGAACTGGCCAAGTGTGTCTAAATGGTTAACCGTTGTCCTTTCCCATACTTCAGTAGCTACAAATACAGTGTATATAGATGTGGCATCCTGTGGTTTAATCAGGGAGCTCCTCATAAATTTCCTTGCCAAGAGTAGTCATCTTGGTCGATTGATAGAGATCTATTGATTTCTCCCTAAGTTTGTCCTTGTTGCACTTTTCTCTTCTACCACTAGGTGGCCGGGTACTTGGTGGTACTAGATATGAGAAGGGCAACCCACGATCAGGTTATATGGGGTATTTCAGCCAATGGCAGGGGTTTTCTTGGATTCCTTGGCCCTATATATTCGGGTGAGGTCAGATGATCTATATTCTGTGCCACCTGAGCGACTGTCTGGGTGGATGTGTGTCGTGTTCCCCCCCCAGGCTGCTAGGACAGAGATTGGGCCTATCCAGGGGGCATCTGGATGCTAGGCCATGTGAGGGCCTATCCAGATGTAAGAGGGCTGCTCAGGGTTGGGATTGCGGTCCAACCAGAAGTGATGGTTCAGCCGGACGGAGAAGTGGTCAGAGGTAGGAAGCTGTCGCCACAAAGGGACCAACCACCTTTACCAGGGACCACAGTGAGTAACTGAAGCAAGTAGTGGAACCACATTCTCACCGAAGGGGCAGGTGGAGAATCGGGAAACTTCAGGCGGTGTCAGGGACCCAACCCGTGGAGGAGATGCTTGCAGAGCAGCCTTGTGAGTCAAGCCAGGGACCTCGCCGATTAGCAGGGGTGAAGCTTAAGAAGTTTCTAGAGTGCCAAGCTAAGTACCAAGCAGGGAAGCGTGGGGGACGCTTGAGGGGATACCACCACAAACCTTGGAGGAGCTCAAGGGATTCAGAGTCAGTGAATTAGAGGGTCTAGTGAGAGACGGGGAGCAGTTGTAGTGAAGCTGAAAGTACTGTTATTTTTGAGTTAGGAGCTGGTAAAGACTGTTACCATAGGGGACAGAATTCCTGCAAGTGCAGAAGTGGCGCCTTGCTGGGGCCTTTCCCTACACGGTTGTCGTCCTTTTGCAGTCTCGGTGTCTGCCAATTGAATCAACAACTACTTAAAGGTGTCCTTGCCCTTACCCTCTTTCGCCCAAAAATACAAAAAGAACTTTCAAAAGAAATAAAACCTCTTTTACATCCATGAAGTGTCTGGCGGCCAATGAATTTCACCATCTTTGCACCCACTATGCCTCACAACCCACTACATATTGAAGGATGTCAGCTATTTTGGTTCTCTCAGCTCACTTAGCATGCCCTGCTGCATAGCCTACTCCTGGCCTCTGGATAGGGGTTCTTCTGACATGCTGAAAGAAGCCCACCTGTCTCCTGGAACAAGACCTCCTGTCTCTAGGCTGGGGCACCTCTCACCCCTGGGTGAGACCTTCTGTCTCTTGACTCCTGACTGGGGCTTCTCTGACCCCTGGGTGGGTCCTTCTGTATCCTGGCTGCTGGCTGGAGCTCCTCTAAACCCTGGTTGAGACCTTCTGTCTCTTGATTCCTGACTGGGGCAATTCTGACCCCTGGGTGAGACCTTCTGTCTCTTAACTTCTGGCTGGGGCTCCTCTGACCTCTGGGTAAGACCCCCTGTCTCTTGACTCCTGGCTGGGGCTTATCTGACCCCTGGGTGACACCTCTTGACTCCTGGATGGGGCTCCTCTGACACTTGGGTGAGACCTTCTGTCTCCTAGTTTCTGTCTGGGGCTCCTCTGACCCCTGGATGGGACCTCTTGACTCCTAGATGGGGCTCTTCTGACACTTGGGTGAAACCTTCTGTCTCCTGGCTGCTGACTTGGGCTCCTCTGAACCCTTAAAGAGATCTCCATTCTTTTGACTCCTCCCTGGCCCCTCTAATCCCTGGGTGAGATCTTCCATCTCCAATCTGGGAGCCCTGAGCTATCCTCAGGCTTGAGTATATAACAACCCTGAACACCTCTGTACTCATACAGGCACCCAGTAAAATCCAGACACAGGATTGATGTCCCACCCAATACACTTTGGAACCTTCAAGCTCCAGGCCCCAATCTGAGACCAGGGCGGGACTGGTCTACCGGGATTTCCCGGCAGGCTGCCTGCCCTGGTAGCCGCTTTTAGTTGCAGCTGGATCCTCCGCTCTCTCCTGTGGATCACAGAGTTGGCTGGTTCTGTGTTCGGTGGCCGCGCTGTAACACAGTCCCGCCCCCCAGACCTGCTCGTGTGATAGTAGATAGAATCAGCGTTCTGCCTATCACACGAGCCGGACTGAGGGGGCGGGACTGTGTTACAGCGTGGTTGCCGAACACAGAGCCAGCCAGTTCTGTGATCTATAGGAGGAGATGCCGCCCATACAGCCCACCCTGTGTGCCACAGTGCCTGGATAGGAGGATCGACAGGGGGGGCTGCAGGGGGCCCCCCTGCCGATTCCCCTATCCAACTTATTTTACTGTCCCCAGTTCACCTTGTGCTCCCTGCCCCCCCCAGTGCTCTCCTCCACAACCACACTCTCCTGCCCCCCCCCCACAGTTTTCTCCTCCCCTGTTCTTGCTGCCCCCCCCCCCCTTGCTCTCCAGCTTTCCCCATCCTTCTCTAGCCACCATCCCAGTGCTCTCCACTCCCCCAGTGCTCTCCCCCATGTTCTCCCCCCCCTGTTCTTTCCCCCAGTTCTTTCCCCCAGTGCTCTCCACACCCCCCAGTGCTCTCCATCCTGTTCTTTCCCCCCCAGTGCTCTCCCCCCGGAAATTCAAAAATTCAAAAATGTGAAAATTCAGATGTTTGAAAAATAAGAAAGAAAATCTGAAAATTCTAAAGAACAAAAATCCAAAAATTCTAAATAATAACTAACTAACTATTAAATGATAGGTATTGGAATTTCCTTTCAAATTTGGCTGTTAGTCAAGATAGCGAATATGAATTTATCCGAAGTTACAAAATTATCCGAAATAACAAATGCTGCATCTAAACAAATAGAAGGTAATGAATTCATAATAATAATAATAATATTAATAAAACGTTTTTATTATGGTTATGTATTATTAATTTGTTATGTTCCATTCGTTTAGATACAGCATCAGTGATTTTGGATAATTCATAACTTCGGATAAATTCGTATTCATTACATTCTCTAACAGCCAAGTTTAAAGGGAAATTCCAATACTATCACTTAATAGTTAGTAATAGTTAAGATATTATTCATTTTTTTTATTATTTCAGATTTTTGGGGTTTATCTTTTTTGGATTTTTCTTCTTATTTTGGGATTTTCGTTCATTTGAATATTCATTATTTTCGAATTGTCGAATTTTCAGATTGCTGAATTACCGAATTTCGAAATTTCCAAAATTTCGGATTTTTGTTCTTATAAATATTCATTCTTATTTTCTGATTTTTTTTTTGTTTCGGATTACCAAATTTCAGAATTTTTGAAATTTAGGATTTTCAAATTTAGAATTTACGAATTTTCGAATATTTGAATTTATAAATTTACGAATTTTCGAATATTCAAATTTTACAAATATTCGGAAAAAAATTGTTAAACGGGTTTTGATTAATTTGGATATTTCTAAATGAACGAATTTGTTAAAAAAACGAATTTGGAAAGAAACGAATTGCACATGGTCTATAGCTAAGTACAACACATAAAAGAGAAAACGTTGTGGTGGGTGGTATATATTGTGTTAGATACTCCTACCAGTAGTAGGAGAGGGACCATGTGTATAACCTTTATCAGTCCAACACTTAGGTCATGCACTATATACAGTATATATACTAGATAATCGCTGGGGAGAATAGTATACCTTTATGTAAAACATCCAGACAACACTTTGTCTCTGGTTACCATTGGAGACCGCACTCTCCCTGCAGAACTTTTTCCCTTTGAATGCTTCTCTGCAGCCAGGGACACACAGCACACATAACTTTGCTTCACACAGTAACAGCAATACATACAGTCTCTTGAAACTCACGGTTTCCAACGGTTTCTCACCTATTATAAGTCCTGCAAATGATAAACCTTAAAAATACGTAATCTAGAACATCAGTCAAACACAAGGCCCGCAGGCTGCATGCGGCCTGCCAGGCAATTTCACATGGTCCTCACACCTCTCCTGCAGCTGTGGAACCCTACAGCTGTCATTTACGCCCCACCTTGTCTCAGTGGTTGGCAGCAGAGAGATTTTCTGTGTAGCCGCAGCACCCCCTTGCCTCTGCCTCCCCTGGTCTCAGCATTCAGCAGACTCCGGCAGTTAATTCCAGTCTTCCTTGGGTCCTCCTCCAGACCCTGCACTTTTAGCTTCCCAGCTTCTTCCTTTCATCGTCACAAGATAGGGGGGGTGTACAATGATGTAAGTAAGGGTGGGGGATGTTTGAAATCTCATGTTGGGGGGGGGGGGGGGGGCTCTGGACATATGATGTAAGGGAGAAGGGCTTCATTTAGTTGAGCGTTCAAGCCACGTGCCCTGAACCTGCAGCACAATTGTTCGGCTGGTTTCCTGAGTAAAGCTACTGTTCCTATCCTGATGGTCCACCAGTTTCCCAAGATCTCCTGCTCCAGCTGCAAGTTCTTCTATCAACAATTGCTGGCACTCGTGTTCCACCTGTCCTTCGGTACCGACTGCTCCACTCTCAGTGGGGCCAGCGCTTGAGATATAAGAGAGGCCAACCTTATCATATCAGTCTCCTATCAGGTACCTGCTCCTATGGGGCTAGCGCTACACATCTAAAGCTATGTAGAGTATTTAGGTACCTGAAAAGCTTGAAAGTTGCTCTTCTGTGGCTTACAGATTACATTTAAGTTCTAAATGAAATATTCTAGTAGGTGTATACAACATAATGATTGCAGGCGAAAAGTGACTGTAATAGCCCTTTAAAGCTTGGATGCTTCGCACAAGCCAGTTGACCAAAATAATTGCCTTCAGAAAACACAAGAGCTTTGTTTGTTTTTTTCGGCTATTCCTTGGGGACCATTGACACAAGCAAGAACTACGGGAAATACAAAAGCGATACAAGGGTATTGATTGATATCCTAGTGATCCTGAAACATACAATACCTTCTCTTAAGCACCGCCGTATTCATTAAGGCAATCGGATCCTATTGACCAGGTCAGGAACATTGTTACAATATGTTCTCCCTAAATATGGCCTCAGTAATACAAGGTGATTGATTATGATCCTACAAAAGAATACACACTGTAAAAAAACGATTTAGATGCCTAACAGACCCCAGAAAAAAAAAATGTTTTACTGGTCTCGGACGTAGCAGTTAATGGATGCCTATTATTCAACATGGCCCCCCCATTTAAAAGCACATAGCACCCATAAATCAAAAGGGTCAAACACATTGATTCTATTGTTATTGTTCTGTAATATTTTAACTGGACTACGTCACCAATTTCTTCCGCAAAAATAGGATTTTTTTACTCCCCATAAAATCCTTTTTTCTGAAGTTCACTGACTGACACAGCTCCATTACTCTTGACCATAGGGTTGTTACGCCACCTTCAGGAGTGGACTAGGCAGAACATGTTATACATGTGAAAAAACAGAACTTTACAGTTCTGCCCAGGGGGCGGTCCCTCCAGTAATAACCCCTCAGCCTGTTTCCTGCGGCTCAATGCGCCAACAAGCAGCATAACGTAAACCAACAGGAGGGGAGGGTGCTGTGTCAGTCAGTGAACTTCAGAGAAAAGGATTTTACGGTGAGTACAAAAATCCTATTTTCTCTTTCTTTCACTGACTGACACAGCTCCATTAATCTTGACTATAGGGACGTCCCCAAGCAGTGTCCTAACGAGGTGTGGGGATAGCATAAAAACTTCACCCACAACCAGAAGTGCTCCCTAACGGGGGAGTCGCCACCTTATCTAGCCGCATCAGAACTTGTGGTCAACAATGCAACAGTGCATTATACTCAAAAGTAACTGTATTTAAAAAAAAACAGAATAAAGAGTGCAGAATTGCAACATTACACAGCCGCCTGCAAAACTTTGCGGCCAAAGCAGGCATCAGCCTATGCGCTTACATCCACTTTGTAGAATTTGATAAAAGTATGAACGGACAACCAAGTCGCCGCCTTACACCCTTGAGTAGCTGACGCTTGATGTCAGAAAGCCCAAGAGGTACCATTTGCCCTGGTGGAGTAGGCCGCGACAGGAAATGGGGGTACCTGCCCCTTCAAGGCGTAGGCCTGTACCACAATCTGTCTGATCCACCTAAAAATGGTGGCTGACGAGACCGCCATATCTTTTTTCGGACCAGCTACCGAAACGAACAGAGTCTGACTTCTGAAAGGGAGCCGTGGCAGACAAATACACTCTTAGAGCCCGGACCACATCCAGGGAATGAAGGGCCACCGCCTTAGGATGTGTCGGTTTAGGACATAGAGCTGGTAACCCAATGTCTTCATTGATGTGGAACGCCGAAACCACCTTCAGCAGAAAAGAAGGTTGCAGACGCAACACCACCTCATCCTTATGGATAACCAGCAGGACAAGACCGCCAGTTCCGAAACCCCCCTGTCCGAAGTAATGGCCACTAGGAAAACCACTTTCTGAGAAAAAGTCAACAAGAGAATTTTTCCTGATGTTCTCAAACGGTAGTTTCTGAATCGCCGATAGCACCAGGTTCAGATCCCACTGGGGTAAAGGTGGACGCACTGGAGGAACTACATGCCGGTCCCCTTGAATAAAAGTGCTCACTAGAGAATGAGACGCCAGGGGTAGTTGGGAAAAAAACAGCCAAGGATGATATTTGTCCCTTAATGGTGCTTAAAGACAATTTCTGGTCTACTCCTCTCTGTAAAAACAGCAGGATTCTGGAATGGACGCCACCATTTCTCCTCACACACGGAGATGTAGGCCTTCCAGGTACGATGGTATATCTTCCAAGAAGAAGATTTTCGTGCTCTCAACATAGTTGAAATCACCGAGTCCGATAGGCCCTAGTTCCTTAGCACCTGGCTCTCAACAGCCATGCCGTTAAAACCAGCGATGGTAAAGCCGGATGGAGAATGGGACCTTGACACAGAAGGTCCTCTCATAACGGTAGTCGCCAGGGAGCGTCTGCAACCAGGCGCACTAAGTCGGCGTACCAGGGGCGCTGAGGCCAATCTGGGGCAATCAGTATTACTGGAATCCCCCTCGGTCTCGGACATGGTAGTAGCTTTAGCAGAGGAAAGGTGTAGATCAGTCGATACTGACCCCACTGAGCCACCAGTGTGTGGGACGCATCTGCCTAAGGATCTCTTGTCCTGGATATGAATCACCTTCCGATTAAGATGGGAAGCCAGGAGATCCACGTCTGGTGTGCCCCATTGCAGGCACAGTAGTCTGAATACCTCCGGATGCAACGCTCATTCTCCTGGGTCTGGTGACTTAAGTAGTCTGCCTGCCAGTTTTCCACTCCCGGGATGTAAATGGCCGACAAGGCCGGTACATGTCGTTCTGCCCACTGAAGGATGTGAGCAACCTCCCGTGCTGCAGCCAAGCATCTTGTTCCTCCTTGATAGCTGACATATGCCACCACCGTGGCGTTGTCTGACTGGATCCTAATCGGACGTCCTCGAAGTCTCATCCACCATGTGGAGAGACATAGCCTGATCGCTCGAAGCTTGAGCACATTGATCGGCAACTTGGATTACTACCCCGACCAAAGGCCCTGGGTCGACTGTACTCACAGTACTTCACCCCAGCCATTCAGGCTGGCATCCGTTGTGATCACTGTCCAATGTAGAGGTAGGAACGACTTTCTGGACCAAAGTGCCGGGGACCTCAGCCACCAGAGCAGGGAGTCCCTTACTGGCTGGCTCACCCGAATCTGCTGATCCAGGGATAATGGAGATTTGTACTAGGAGTCTCAACGAGAGATTAAGAGAGAACGATATAAAAGAACACATGAAAAAGACCTGGGGTGTGCCAAAAGGTCACGTGGTCAGTATATCTAAAGGGGGCATACCCAAATATGAAATGGAAAGGAAGAAATAAGCATAAAAGAGGTCGGAAGGGTGGGATACATAACAATAAGCCGACAGGAGCAAGGAGGAGGAGGGCGGGTTTAAATATCCCCCGACTCCTCCTACAAACCCAGGAGAGGGGAGCAGAGGCCTACTTTTTACCACATTTGCGCCGCACACCGCCTCCATCCTGGCAACGAATGTTTCAAGGACCACCGACAAAGCGTCCAAAGGCACTGCACTGTTTGCAGACGAGCCAGTTGCAATTTCAGGGAGTTCGGGGGAAGAAACACCAGTTTCTAAAGACATGCTGACCCACCCTGTCTGCCACCCTTGGGGACTTAGGACAGGTGCACAGTCCCACCCTCCTAGCTTCTGCAGACTGAAAGGCCCCCACTTCAGGACTAGCCACCCTGACCAAATTCTGCGCCATTCAGCTAAATGTGCCTGTGCCCTGTGTCAGTTCCCAGGTGTGCTGAGTGAGAAACCGCTCTGTTCTGAGCAGCAGGGACCAGCTCTGAGCATAAAAACTGTGCTGGACTACAACAAAATGGCACTCAAGATTCAATCACACTGAAAATGGCTGCCGAGCTACACAAAAATGGCCCCTGACCATGCTTTCCACTGAGGCACACCAAAAATGGCAGACAAACAGGATCCGCATCTCCCACGGGGGGGTGGAAATAGGGACAGGGAGAGAAGAGAGGGAGGAGCTTGACCCCCGAATCGATCTCCCAGGGAATGCCCAGCTGCTCAATCCCACCAAGGCAGGGAGAGCTGTACTTACCATCCGGACGAGCTGAGGACATCCCATCACAGACCCACCCTCCGATCAGTATGGAGTGGCTGCTGTGACAAAGACATCAGTAGTCCGGTCATATATGTGCCCTGGAGCTTTGCGCTCACCGGCCGCCCCTGGAGCCTGAGGGGCATGACGTGGCCGACCCAGCGCGTAGCTAGGGTCTGCACACGATTTATGGCCAGGCTAGGGAGACTACAAGGATCTAGATTATCCAGCCTGTCCCCCAGCCGGCTGTTGGTAGCAGATCACAGAATCTATAAATCTTGCGCAAAAGGCAAACATCAGCAAAAAAAAACAGGACCGATGGTCCTGCAGGGTTCCTAGGTCCATCTCCTTCACTAGGCACAAAAAAACTTAGCTGCAGGAAGCAGGCTGAGGGGTTATAACTGGAGGGACCGCCACCTGGGCGGAACTGTAAAGTTCTGTTTTTTCACATGTATAACATGTTCTGCCTAGTCCTCTCCTGAAGGTGGCATAAAACCCTCTGTCAAGATTAATGGAGCTGTGTCAGTCAGTGAAGAAAGAGAAAATTGTGTGTTTTATCAATACAAGGCTCTTCCAGTGATTTAGCCAGTTGACTAAATAAGCTCTGATTATATAAGTGCTCAGGACTGTGGTTGACATATGGTAGATTTATATATATAAGTATAGGCCGACCTGAATATAAGCAGAGGCATCTAATTTTACCACAAAAAACTGGGAAAACGTATTGACTAGTGTAGGAAAATGCAGCAGCTACTGGGTAAACAATGCTCATCTGCTGTCTCGCTGTACCCATTTGCAGCGTCACTGTGCCCATTTGCAGCCTCACTGTGCCCATTTGCAGCCTCATTGTGCCCATTTGCAGCCTCATTGTGCCCATTTGCAGCCTCACTGTGCTCATTTGCAGCTTCATTGTGCCCATATTCAGCCTCATTGTGCCCATCTGCAGCCGTACCTTTGATACAGTTTCCCAGCACTGTGTCAGTGTTCCTCTTTCACGGACAAGGAGGAAGCGGGGCTTTGTTACAATAGAGGGCTGAACAGACTGTATGATACAGCGGGAGACAGCTGCTGTTTTAGTAATCAAAGGTATGGCATCTGTACGGCTCACTCGAATATAAGCCAAGGGGGTGATTTTCAGTCTAAAAAAATTATCTGAAAAACTCGGCTTATACTCGAGTATATATTATGTGAACATAGCTACATTCTTGGCATGTTAGACCTTTTGATTTGATCGGTGTGGCAGTCTATGGCAGATGGATAGCTAACTCGCCTCCCCTCCCCCACATATTGCCCATTAACAGGTATGTTTTGTTTTGGTGGTAGTATTGTTACCCCTACCACCATATTGCATCAGCCAGTTTGTAGTAATATCTTCAGCCTATAGCGTTTATTAGTCAATATATTTTATTAATCGAGTTTTTTGGTTCTTATGCTCTTTACTAGATCAGGGAACCAAAATCTGGGAGTTCCATATACTGGGTGTAGCATATGTGGTTCGGATACGCTCTTTGTGTACTGACTAGTGACCGAATCTGTGACACCCCCCGGACAGCAAGCACTTATGCACGGATCGGATTCCTGTTGGCAAATTCTCCAACCATTTTCTCTGTTTTATTATATTGGATGCCTTTTGAACCTTGATGTAGAACTTCACACGGTTAGAATATGATATTTAATGGATGATAATTCATACTTTATTACTCTGTAAACTAGAAGTGTTGAGTACATTTATCTTGTCTGTTTACTTACGTTCTTTCTGTCCACAGATGATGATGATATATACTACAGCATCAGCCCCTGAGGAAGAGATCTTACTCTTTAACTACCTGGAAACGCGTCAGCCTTTGTTGGTTTCAATTCCACTGCCTAAGATTTATTAGAGTAGTGTTATGATCTGTACTGTGTCTGTACATGTGTTTCTTCATATATCTTGTAGCTGTGCATCATACATATTTTTATTGTCACATATGTTTTAACTTTTCTAATAAAATTAATACTTTGACATAATTTTCTCTAAGACTCCTGCCTTTTAAAGTCCCACTAAGAGGAAAAATTGGCCCTATTTACAATTTAACAGGGATGTGGGCAGGTACAAAAGATTCCATTGAAATTAATAAATGAACTGTAGCGCCCTCTACTTGGGGGTAGATGTGATATGGTAGAATTGGTGGGGTAGGATTTAGCATAGGTAAATTTAGGCAGGCCTGCGGTTCTTTCCACCAGGCCTGGTTGTTTTGATTCTGGGTTGGAATTGTTAGAGTAGTAGGGGGTGTGGCCACCTACACTTGGGCTCAGAGATACCTCCTCTGCCTGATGGTGAATTGCACTAGAAGGAGAGGATGGGCTGAAACCTGAGTGGCAGGAAGTTTATGTGGGAGTCCTGACCAATTATTAACTTGTGTAATTGAAAGGAAGTCTCCTATATAAATGAAGGTCACACTGGCTTCTAGGGGCGGTGGGCCTGTGGGGCCCGAGCATGGACAAAGGGCTTGGGAGCCCGAGCGTGGACGAAGGGCTTGGGAGCCCGAGCGTGGACGAAGGGCTTGGGAGCCCGAGCGTGGACGAAGGGCCTGGGGCCCGAGCGTGGACGAAGGGCCTGGGTGCCCAAGCGCGGAAAGAGGGCCTGGGGCCCAAGAGAGCAAGGAAAGAAGTCGGGGAGTGCTTCAGGAGGTTCAGGCCAGACGCCTAGAGTGCAGCCGAGTCAGCATGTAACACTGGGAGAGAACCGGACATTCCCACACAGGGATGTGCCGGGCCAGAGAGGAGGAAGCAGGAGTAAAGCGGAAGAAGAGAACTGGGTGATTGACTTTCTGTGAGTGAAATATGGACTGTTGATTGGGAGAGGATAGGTCAATGGAAGCCCAGAGAAACTAGTGCAGAAGTGCTTGGAACTATATATGTTGTGAGTCCACGGACCGCAGCATAAATTAAAACAGTACTGCCAATGACTGAGGGATGTTGGCATGTGAGACATGGAAATATTCTAATAGTATATGCCTTTCTTGCCTAGCTTGGGAGTGCTGTGCTAAAGGAAACAATAGAATCAGGAAAGGATCGCTTTAGGGGAGTCCAGTAACAAAGCTATGGCTATGGATCACATCCTCATATAGTGGGGTCTGGAGGAGCATCTCATATCTCTCAGTAAACAACCCCAGACTTTCCATGAATAAAGAGTAATAAAACTTAAACTTGATGATGAGCTGATGGGCTTGTACACACGTTGATTACTGTGAAGAAACCTTTCCATATTTGGAGATGAAATCTTTTTCTGCTCTAGACGTAAAGCGTGCCCCCTTGTCCTCTGTGATGACCTTAAAGTGAATAACTCAACACCAAGTTCACTATATGGACCCTTTATATATTTGTACACATTGATCATTTAAAAAAAATAAAATAAATAACAAACATGTTATACTTACCTCCTCTGTGCAGTAGGTTTTGCGCAGAGCAGCCCAGATCCTCCTCTTCTCAGGTCCCTCTTTGCTGCTCCTTGCCCCTCCCTCCTGTCAAGTGCCCCCTCAGCCAGCAGCTTTCTGTGGGGCCACCTGAGCCAAGTCAGAGCTCTGTGTATCCATGCGCACACGGAGCCCCAACCTGCCCCCCCTCTCGCTCCCCTTATTGGCTTACTAACTTTGATAGCCACAGGAGCCAATGGCACCGCTGCTGTCAGCCAATCACGAGAAGTGTCTCGGACAGCTTAGACACTCCTGGACATCGCTGGAAAAAGATGGGGCTCATGTAAGTAATTGGGGAGGCTGCTACATACAGAAGGTTTTTTTTATCTTAAAGCATAGAATGCATTAAGATAAAAAACCTTCTGCCTTTACAACTCCTTTAAGCCTGACTTCAGAGGCAAAGAAAGGGATGAGGGATTCTGGCACATGTTTTACATTTCAACTTCTCCTATTATTTTACTATTCAAGGTGTTGGTTTTAACATGATTGGGTCGTGGAATATATTATCTTGTTCACGTGAGACAAGTGGGTGGGACAAGGGAAACGTTTGAAAATGTTGTAAAGTGCCAGGCAACAGCCCCGATCCCATCGTGTGGGAGTAAAGTTTATGACCAGCATTGATTTATCTCAGTGAGAAACATTAGAAATTCACTCTCCCACTTAATCCTGATTGGGTCAAGAGGCAAATCTGACACTCTGTGATCTCGAATAAGCTAAAACATTGTTAGCAAGTTTTACCTATATTACAGGACTGGTCGAATTTAGGACAGGTGTGTCCCCAGATCAAAATTTGGACAGAATGGCATAGCAGAGAGTAGAGAGGACCTTCCTTCTGTGTGTGTCTTGGACCGAGTGTATGATGAAGTTGACTCTTAACCAGTGAGTTTTTTTCATTCCCTGAATCCTTCGACCAAACTTCCCACAAGTGTTTTTCCGATTCCTGAACCTTTCAGCCTGTGGATCCGTACACACCACCACCTGTGCACCTGTCAACGCCATACACTCTTGCACTGTTTTGCAAAAAAAATTATGAAGTCTATAGAAAAAAAAGAGGAAAATGCATTTTTTTTTGTGTTGATCAGTGTTAGCCCCTGTACACACGGTCGGAGATTTCGACAACCAAATCTGTCGGATCTTGTCCGAAACTGTTGCATACACACGGTCGGACTAAGTTGTCGAAAAATCAGATAATTCAGAACGTGATGATGTAATTTTGTTACGATGGGACTACATTCAGGCTAGTAGCCAATAGCTTTGATGTAGGAATTTGATCTGAGCATGCGTGGCACTTTGTCCGATCAAAATTCTCTACACATGATCGGAGTATGTCCGATCGAACCAGTTGGTCGGAAAATATTCCCAACAAGTTGGAAAATTGGGTCCGACGGATATTCAGACGGAATCAGTCCGATGCATACCACACACAGTCGGATTATCCGACAACACGGTCCGATAGGACACATTCCGACGGATTCTCCGACCGTGTGTACAAGGCTTTACTTTTATTGTAAACTATCTTTATTGCAAACAAATATACATTTAGTTCTATAATCTGTTCCATTTAAAATGGCACTAGAATTAAGTTTTAAAAAAAAGAAACAAACAAAAATGAGCCAAAAAAGAAGAGCCAAAAAGAAGAGCGCATGTCCCTCAAAACATGTTAGCCTTCAAGACCTGTACAACTACTCCTTGTGATGTGTTGGAGATGATATGAAGGAATTCTGGGATTCTCTACCAGGACTTGTTCTGATGAGCTTGTACACACGTTGATTACTGTGAAGAAACCTTTCCAGGGGCAAAATGATATCGCTCTCTCTGGAGTCCAAAACATTATTTAATTTTAATAATAACGGATATCTAAGTATAATGGACTAGGCTGGTGTACATTCCATTGGTTTATGGTTTTTGTACTGGTTCTACAGCTCCATGGAACCAGTAAGGTAGCAGCCCAAACCTCCAAAGTGAGATCAGCACCACCACCTACCCGTGGAACCATCTACTATCTACAGTGGTGTGAAAAAGTGTTTGCCCCCTTCCTCATTTCCTGTTCCTTTGCATGTTTGTCACACTTAAGTGTTTCGGAACATCAAACCAATTTAAACAATAGTCAAGGACAACACAAGTAAACACAAAATGCAATTTGTAAATGAAGGTGTTTATTATTAAAGGTGAAAAAAAATCCAAACCATCATGGCCCTGTGTGAAAAAGTGATTGCCCCCTAAACCTAATAACTGGTTGGGCCACCCTTAGCAGCAACAACTGCAACCAAGCATTTGCGATAACGTGCAATGAGGCTTTTACAGCGTCCTGGAGGAATTTTGGCCCACTCATCTTTGCAGAATTGTCCTAATTCAGTTACATTAGAGGGTTTTCGAGCATGAACGGCCTTTTTAAGGTCATACCACAACATCTCAATAGGATTCAGGTCAGGACTTTGGCTAGGCCACTCCAAAGTCTTCATTTTGTTTTTCTTCAGCCATTCGGTGGTGGACTTGCTGGTGTGTTTAGGATCATTGTCCTGCTGCAGAACCCAAGTTCGTTTCAGTTTGAGTACACGAACAGATGGTCGGACATTCTCCTTCAGGATCTCTTGGTAGACAGCAGAATTCATAGTTCCTTTTATCACGGCAAGTCTTCCAGGTCCTGAAGCAGCAAAACAGCCCCAGACCAGCACACTACCACCACCATATTTTACTGTTGGTATAATGTTCTTTTTATGAAATGCAGTGTTCCTTCTACACCAGATATACTTGGACACACACCTTCCAAAGAGTTCCATTTTTGTCTCATCGGTCCACAGAATGTTGTCCCAAAAGTCTTGGGGATCATCAAGATGTGTTGTGGAGAAATTGAGACGAGCTTTGATGTTCTTTTTGCTCAGCAGTGGTTTTCTCCTTGGAACTCTGCCATGCAGGCCATTTTTGCCCAGTCTTTTCCTGATGGTGGAGGCATGAACGCTGACCTTAACTGAGGCAAGTGAGGCCTGCAGTTCCTTGGACGTTGTTGTGGGGTCTTTTGTGACCTCTTGGATGAGTCGTCGCTGCGCTCTTGGGGTAATTTTGGGCGGCCGGCCACTCCTGGGAAGGTTCACCACTGTTCCATGTCTTCGCCATTTGTGGATAATGGCTCTCACTGTGGTTCGCTTGATTCCTAAAGCTTTGGAAATGGCTTTATAACCCTTTCCAGACTGATAGATCTCAATTACTTTCTTTCTCAATTGTTCCTGAATTTCTTTGGGTCTTGGCATGATGTGTAGCTTTAAGGCCGGGTTCACACTGCTGCGGGGGGAGATCCGGATGTGATTCGCACAGCACTGCAGTGCTAATCACATCCGATCTCCGTAGCGATGCGAGTACAGCCATACAGATAGTATGGCTGAATTTGCATCGCTACCCGCAGCAAACTCGCAAGGGACCCTTTTTTTGGTCCGCAACAGAATCGGATCGCATGGGTGTTCACACCATGCGATCCGATTCCTGTGCGAGTCGGCAGATCGCACTGCGATATGCGGACGGATCTGGGGGTGTCATTAACATATCATTGACACTCCCAGCCGTTCGCATAGGGCAGTGTGAACTGCCGGCGGGAGTAATGCGATGCGGGAAAACGCCGCGGATTCACGGCGTTCCCGCATCGCAGCGGTGTGAACCCGGCCTTAAGGATCTTCTGGTGGACCTTACTGTGTCAAGCAGCTCCTATTTAAGTGATGCCTTGATTGTGAACAGGTGTGGCAATAATCAGGCCTGGGTGTGGCTATAGAAATTGAACTCAGGTGTGGACAACCACAGTTATAGTATGTTTTAACAAGGGGGGCAATCACTTTTTCACACAGGGCCATGATGGTTTGGATTTTTTTTCACCTTTAATAATAAACACCTTCATTTACAAATTGCATTTTGTGTTTACTTGTGTTGTCCTTGACTATTGTTTAAATTGGTTTGATGTTCCGAAACACTTAAGTGTGACAAACATGCAAAGGAACAGGAAATGAGGAAGGGGGCAAACACTTTTTCACACCACTGTATCAGTAACTGTTTGAACCCATCTATTGTGGTGTCTAGCCCAAATTAGTATTCCTGGTTGAGTTACACATGGCCAACCTCTTGGATTTTTTTAATGTATTTTCCTTATGATAGACTCCATAATTGTGGTGTTGGTGGTAGCACTGGTTTTGGCAGAAAGACCAGGAACTCCTTGAACCATCCACCCACATCTTCTCAAAGCCAAACCATTATCTTGAGTTAGGCTAACCCTTTAACTGTAGTCCATCATCCGTGTTTGTTTTTGTCAAAACTGCTGAAAAGTCAAAGCATTTTTTTTTTCTTACAGCTTGCCAACATGAAATATAAAAAAATAAAAGGTAATCGGTGTTCTATTAAAGAGCGAGTGATAGAAATGGATTTCGAATCTGAGAGAGAGCTTATATCCAGAGGTCTCCTAAGCCGAGAAAAAGGATTTAAAGAATCACAAAATGCAGCTGACCCGTTGATACACTACTACACAAAAGCACAGCTTAGCTATTAAACCTGCTGTGAATCCCTCCACAGATCAATTTGTAGTTTGGTAAAAGCCTTGAATATATTTTATTTCCTGAAAACTTGGCTGTTTTTTATCTGTGTGAAGATGCTTACCTAAATTTGTTGTGCAGGAAGACATTTGAAGGATTGAACAATAACAAGAAAAAAAAAAGGTTTGGAATGTTGGTGCTGAAGTGACCATACATGAAACTTCCTTATCCTTTGCTATTTTGTGAAGCAATGTCATTAGCTGTAAATCTAAAGGAGCGTATATTTAAAACATTTACTGAAAACTTTAAAGTTGTCATTATAATTACAATGTATACTTTTCATGAATCAATTCTCACCCTGTCTCCCTTGTATGACCTAAAGCAGTGAATGTTGAATAGTAATATATGTCTCTGCATTCGCCTGAGGACACTATTGAGTGAAACATGTAGGGCGGAGATGATGCAGTGATGTCATCACACATGGTTGCAGACTACAAGCTTATGCTTTGCACATATAAGTACACTATTTGTATACAAATAAAAGCCTATTGGATTTATATACAATGGGGCTTTATATTTTTGCATGTAATGTGATTGTAGCTACTGTGTGGCAACCCCCGGGCGCTGAGAGATATGGAACGTAGATGTTTATAATCTGGTGCTTGATTTGGTGATCAGTCTGAGCGGGGTGGCATCACCTGATGCTTATATTATATGCGGTTGGGCAAATATTGTGTAGCCACACCTTCTGGTAAGCAAACCTTTGTGCTCACGGGTGTGATGGAGATGCACCGAAGTGATAATAAATAGGCAGCATAAGATCAGCAGGGGTCTATTCTGTCCTGATGAACTTTTGCAGACAATATTTATTGCACAAGTTTCTTTTTTGTGAATAGACATTGAAGTATTGCATAATAGGCTGCATGTGATTCTCATTATAACCGATCCATGATTGCTGCTCCTCTCTGCCAATCCCTTCACTGGCTTCCCCCACCCCACCGTGTAAAATTCAAAATGCTAACCATAACATAAGGCCATTGACAACATCGCCTCCCATCTACATCACCAACCTCATCTGCAGATATCGCCCAAATCATGCCCTCAGCTCCCCCCAGGACCTCCTGCTCTCTAGCTCCCTTGTTACCTCCTCCCATGCTCCTGCGTCGCATGGCTCACCTGGAATCCCCCACTCTGGCTGCTCCAATACAACCTGTGTTGCATGCCATCTCTGCTGCTGTGCCAATCTCTGTGCAGGCACCCGCCTCGAGTATTACCTCTATAAGAGGTATGTCTGATTCCGCTCCGCTTCCCCAGCGATTTGGGAGCGATCCAGTTCAATGCAGAAGGTTTCTCAACCAGGTTGAGACTTCATTTTAGATGCTGCCCCAGGCGTTTCCCACGGACAGAAGCAAAGTAGGTTTTGTGATATCTTTGCTTTCTGAGAGAGCCTTGGCCTGGGAAAACCCTCTATGGGAGACGCAAAAACCTGTTGTCTTGCGTTACCCTGACTTTGTGGCCTCCGTTAAAAGGGTATTTGATGTTCCCGCATGCTCCGCTTCTGCTGCCAAATGCCTCATGTCCATCAAACAGAGTACGAGAACTGTTGTTGACTACGCCATTGAATTCCGTACTCTGGCAGCAGAGGTTGCTTGGAACAATGAGGCCCTCCTGGCTGCTTTTTTTTATGGTCTCTCAGATTCCCTCAAGGATGAGATAGCAGCCCGAGATATACCCACTGAGCTGGAGAGCTTGATCTCGTTTGCCATCCTCTTTGAATCCAGACTCAGAGAAAGACTTTCTTTAAAAGAGCGCTTGCGGAGGCCTCCTGTACGTTTGCCTCCAAGCTTTGCAGTCGCACCCGTGCCTCCCTCACCTCCCATGCCTCCTGGTTCCGAGTCGGTCAGTAAAGATGAACCCATGCACTTGGGCTTCACATGTCTCTCTGCGGATGAGTGAGCCTTTAGGAGGAGGGAGAGATTGTGCCTTTATTGTGGCCAGGCAGGTCACTTTTTTGACGTCTTGTCCTACCCATCCAGGGAATGCCCGAACCTTGAGGCCCTGTCATGGACAGGCCTTAGGTGGCATTGTTTCATCCCCAGTTATCTAGAAGGATAAGCCCCTGGTTTCGGTCACCCTTTCTTGGGCTGAGTCGTCCATCGAGATACAGGCTCTAATGGGGCTGCGGGCCTGTTCATTGTGTTATGGATTGTTGAATACTTTGATTAAATGACTATTTTCTATTATGTCAAGATATATGCTGAATCCCCTCATCCCCTTACTCAAAATGCTTCACCTAGAGACCCCCCTCCCATTGGAGTGAGTCCAGGAGTCCACAAGCCATCAGCAGAAAACCTGGATGAAACTGGCCAGATGACCCCTTAGATAAGGGTCCTCCAATCTCTGCTTGACAGCACAGAATACACATGAGATGATGCTTTTGCAAACAA
Source organism: Lithobates pipiens (assembly GCF_037356315.1). Classification (NCBI taxonomy): domain Eukaryota; kingdom Metazoa; phylum Chordata; class Amphibia; order Anura; family Ranidae; genus Lithobates; species Lithobates pipiens. Next base: position 12,174,358 of record NW_027507825.1, read on the forward strand.
TGAGTCATCTCTTACTATAAAGGGGGCTATATGCCCAGAGCAATAAAGGAAGCTTTTCAGTGAACAGTGTGTGTCAGCGTACTCCTTCTAAACATGCATGCATGGACATTTGAATTAGACCAGGTGCAGATAACTCGACCAGACATTTGTCTGGGATCCAAAACAATTGATGCTGCCTTTGACGGGAGACCTCTTGATGGGAGACCTCTACAGCCTGCCCATGTCACTCATGAGACTGTTCCATTGTCCATGGCCGTAGGGGCTCTTCACCATGAGATAATCCAATTCCAAGTTATTTCCTCACCCAGGTTTCTGCTGGTTATTGGTTATCCTTGGTTACAGAGACACAACCCCTCTTTTGATTGGCTCCATGCTGAGGTTCTCTCCTAGTCACCAAAATGCAGTGAGACATGCTTCCTGAAGGTCTTGTGCACCTCTTCACTTTGACAAAGGTCAAGCCGGTAGTTTGCCTCCACACCGGTCTTATGACTGCATGATTGACATTCAGCCTGGTGCCATACCCCCTCGTGGGCGGGTTTACACTTTGTCGGTCTTGGAGGATAAGGCCATGGAGGAGTATGTTGCAGACGCACTTTCTCAAGGTTTCATCCGCAAATCGTCGTCTCCTGCTGGTGCTGGTTTCTTCTTCGTGAAGAAGAAGAGTGGTGAACTGAGACCTTGTATTGATTATAGGGGTCCCAATCGTGTCACGATTGTGAATGCATACCCGATTCTGTTGATTACAGAGTTATTTAACCACCTCAAGGGAGCAACGGTTTTCACAAAGCTTGATTTGAGAGGGGCATGCTATCTCATGCGGATTAAGGAGGGCGACGAGTGGAAAACTGCGTTTAATACCAGAACAGGCCATTATGAGTACCTGGTAATGCCTTTTGGCCTTTGTAACTCCCCGGCAGTTTTCCAGGAATTTATTAACGATGTCCTCCAAGATTTGTTGCAGTTTTGTGTTTTCCAAGTACCTGGAGAGCCACCACACAGATGTCTGTCGTATGCTTCAGAAACTAAGAGAGAACAATTTCCATTGTAAACTGGGGAAGTGCGAGTTCCATCGTGAACAGGTTACATTCCTGGGCTATGTCATTTCCACTGCTGTTTTTTTCGATGTACCCAGAGAAACTTTCAGCAGTCCTACAGTGGCCTCGACCCATGGGTTTACGTCTTGTGCAGTGTTTCCTGGGCTTTGCCAACTACTATCAGAAGTTTAATCATAACTTCTTGTCTCTGGTCAAGCCCCTGACTGATATGACCAGAAAGGACGGAAACCCACAAAGTTTCTCTCCGGAGTCCATTAAGGCCTTGAGACTCTCAAGGCTGCCTTTGTTTCTGCTCCTGTGTTGGCACATCCTGATCCTAAGATGCCTTTTATCCTTTTATTGATGCTTCTGAGACTGGAGTTGGTGCCCTTCTGTCTCAACGTCCTAACTCTGAGAGCGTTAGGCATCCGTGTGGCTACTTTCCAAGAAATTGTCACCTGCTGAGTGCAATTATGAGATTGGTGACAGAAAGCTGTTGGTGATCATTTCAGCCCTGAAAGAATGAAGGCATCTCCTTGAAGGTACCACAGTGCCGGTTCTCATTCTTACTGACCATAAGAATCTCACATTCTTGACTGAGGCTACGTGCCTATCTCCCAGAAGGGCACAATGGGCTCTTTTCTTATCGAGTTTTAATTACATTGTCTCATTCTTACCCAGTACTAAGAATGTAAGGGCTGATGCCTTGTCAAGACAATTTTCCTCCACTTCCAAGTCGGAGTCTGTTCCGGTTCCTATGATTCTTCCTGATCGTATCTTGGCTACGGTTCGCACCAGTCTTACTTCTCCTTTGGGTGACAAAATTCTTGCTTCTCAGGTCCATGCTCCTCCTGAGAAACCTTGTGACCACTGCTTTGTCCCAGAGAGTCTCCGTACTGCTGTGCTCCAGACTTACCATTCTCCCAAGGCAGCTGGCCATCCTGGGAAGAATCAACTCATTTGGGCCATTTCCCAACAATTCTGGTGGCCTAGTCTACGGGCTGATGTAACTGCCTTCGTAGCTGCTTGTTCTGTGTGTGCTCAGAGTAAGACTCCACTACACCTTCCAGTGGGCCTCCTACAACCCATACCCTGTGGAGAGAGGCCCTGGACCCACCTGTCAAAGGATTTCATTGTGAAGGTGCCCAACTCTCAAGTCATTACTGTTATCCTTAGGGTGGTTGACCAGTTCTCAAAGATGTGTCATTGTATTCCACTTAAGAAGTTGCCTACTCCTAAGGAACTGGCTTCCATCTTTGCTCGGGATATCTTTTGCTTACATGGGCTACCCAAGGTGATTGTCTCGGACAGGGGCAGTCAGTTTGTCTCCTGGTTCTGGGGAGCCTGTTGTGCACAGTTGGGAATTCAGCTTGCTTTCTCTTCTGCATATCACCCACAGTCTAATGGGGCAGCAGAGTGAGCCAATCAGTCCTTGGAGCAATTCCTACGTTGCTATATTTCTGACCACCATAACAAATGGTCAGACCTATTACCATGGGCAGAGTTTGCTCACAACAGTGCCTTGAATTCTGCTTCCCGATTGTCTCCATTTATGGCGAATTATGGTTTCCAACCTTCCATGTTGGCTGATTCCGCAGAGTTTTCCTGCATTGGAGGAGCATCTCTGTGGTCTTCGTTCCACTTGGATACAAGTCCAGGAGGCTTTGCGTCATGCTAATGATAGGTACAGACTCCATGCTGACCGCAGACATCTGCTTGCGCCTTCCTACCAGGTTGGGGACAGGGTCTGGCTGTCATCTCGCAACCTCCAACTTCGTGTTCCCACACTGAAGTTTGCACCTCGGTTTATTGGGCCTTTCCATATCCTTTGCAGGATTAACCCAGTGGCTTACACGTTGGACCTTCCTCCTAGTATGAGCATCTCAAATGTGTTTCAAGTCTCCTTATTGAAACCATTGGTCTGCAACCAATTTACCACCTCGGTGCCCCGTCCTCACCCTATACAGGTTGAGAACCATGAGGAGTATGAGGTACAATCCATTGTTGACTCCCGTAGGTTCTGTGGGCGCATACAGTACCTGGTGCATTGGAAGGGGTACGGTCCGGAGGAACGCTTCTGGGTTTCATCCTCGGATGTACATGCCCCTGCCCTCCTCCGCAATTTCCATAGACGTTTTCTCCTCAGGCCCGGTGGCCCTCCGAGGGAGAGGGGTCATTGAGGAAGAGGTACTGTCAGGGCTGGCTTAGCCCTTCCTTCTCTGGGCTGGCTGCTGAGCTGTCGGCTAATTGCCAGCTCTCATCTCTCTCCATAGTTACCCAGCTGTTCCTGATCCTGCTCATCTGACCTGCCTACTTAAAGCTGTCCAGCTCACTTCATCTCTGCCTCTGCCTTGGTCACATCACAAGAAACCATCTCCTGCATTCCTGTTTAAAGATTGGCTTGCTGACATCCCTTCTGGCTCCTTATCCTGCTTGCTGTTCCTTTACTTGGATCCCTGACTTCTGGCCTGGCTGATTACCCGATTTGGTTCCTGAACTCTGGCTTGGCTGACTACTCGATCCGGTTACTGGACTCTGGCTATGTTTTGACTACGCTTACTCTATTTACCTTTTTATTTTTTATTAATAAACAAGTGTGATTTAATTGTACTTCTGTCTCAGTCTGGTTCATGGCTTCTGACACCAGGTTAGCAAATGCGCAGATCAGGTTGAGTTGACAGGCAGGAATGTAGTCAGGGATCAGGCCAAGATTGGAAATGTTAAGGCAAACGAGAGATGAGACAGAAGCAAAGTCCAGAGGCAAGCCAGGGGTCGGCGCAGGCAGAGTTCAACCAGAATCAGGAGCAGGATCAGGTCGACAATGGATAAGCAATACTGGAACAGATATTCAGATACTTCGGGCGCACAATAGACCAACCGGCACTGACACCAGGCCATAGTTCAGTTTAAATAACCTGCCTGGCGTTTGTGCTCCAGTGCACGTCCCTGCATCTTTTCACGCATGTGCACGTCGCAGCGCACGTGCCTGTGAACATGTGATTTGGCCACAAAACATTATTCTGCGCATTACATTATCCCTCGTTGTTGTCAGTGGATAAAAATTGTTTCCCAAGGACTGGATAAAAGCAAGCAAAGAGCCACATCTGGCCCCTGGTCCGCAGTTTGGAGACTACTGCTTAAATGAAACATGCAAGTGTAAAAATATTAAAAATGATTGCTGAAATTACATTAACGTTTTAAAGCGTCTATGAAATTTTAGAGATTAGGTTTAAATGTACTTTAATTGGGATGAAGATGGAACTTTTTAGAAGGAAAAAAAAAATCAAACCACATCTTAGTGTAACAGAGCAGTGTATTAATCTGTCTTTTTCATTGAATCATGTCTGATATCTTCTAATGCAGACTGACTGATGGTGACTGATCGGGCCCATGACATGATGAAATATTGCCAGGAGGGAGAGTGGAAGTGTGAAAAGAGAAGGGAAGCAGAACAGGAAGAATGAGCCCCGATGGCAGGAACTCAGAGGCATGCCATGTTCCCTTACATGGCCCATGATTTTTTAATTCCAGGCGGTATAGCATTAGAAAGATCTGGAGCAGCTGTCCAAAATTGAAAAGTTACTGGAGTGTAGTCATAGAGTGAATATCTGATGTGCTCTCTGCAGTAAACTTTTCATATTCCAAACAAATAGACTAAAGCAGTGGTTCTCAACCCTGTCCTCAAGTACCCCCAACAGGCCATGTTTTGGGACTTTCTCTTACATAAAATAGCTATCCAAAATACCAAGCCATTGACTCTGATTTAAAGCAAGATAAAGGAAAACCTGCAAACATGGCCTGTTGGGGGTACTTGAGGACAGGGTTGAGAACACTGAACTAAAGGAACATGAAACACCCTTTTGTTGACAAGTATTATCTATCTCCATAGGGGTACAATTTAACTCTAAGCCAGGCTTTCCGGTGGATTATGTCTGGTTTAGAGTTATGGGGGGGGGTTCAGCTAATCATACCCTCCTGCATGCAGAGCAAGAACAGATGGAACCCTGGAAGTAAATGCTACATGCATGGGCGTCCGCAGAACTTTTTTCAGGGGGGGGCATCATTTTAGGGTCACCCATGCACCGCCCCTTTTTGACAATGTCATGATCACATTATCATGGTCAGAGACTGCAGACAAAGTACAGTCTCTAGGATAAGTAATGGATAATGGCCAACAGGCCCTCTTACCAGACCCAGCAAAACTACAGCAGTGATCCCTCCGGCTGGATGATCGCTCACTCTGGGTTCCCCTGTGGTGACTCTGGTCAGTAGTGTAGCATGTCTGTACCCTGGTAGTGGCTCATTTTTTCTCTCTGTTGGCACTGGGCAGCGTTTCTCTCTCTGGTGGCACTGGGCAGTGTGTCTCTCGGGCAGGAAGCTGGGCGGGGAACCTGGTGAGAGCCGCCGTCTCTTGTCCCTGACAGGAGAAGGGGGGGGGGGCAAGTGGGGGAAACATTTGATAGCCCGCAGCACGCCTTTCTCCTGTCACAGTGACACTGAGTTCTCTGCTGGACTGAGCAAGGAAAAGAGCCCGAAGTCACACTACACTGATGGGGGGCTTGACAGCATCTTGATGGTGTTACCCCACTGGTGGATGGCCCGCACCCTGATAGCGATGCAACTGTGCTGAATTTAAGATCTGATCCCTGATTCCAGGGGGGGGCACTTGACCCCCCTTGCCACTACCTGCGGACGCCCATGGCTACATGAATCATTTGCCCTTACTCAAGATTGCCATGGTTAAAAATGCAAGGGAGTGTTTTTTATAAGGGATTTGTCTGCAAAAAAAGCATGTGCTTTGAATAATAAATACGAACTACAGTATCTCACAAAAGTGAGTACACCCCTAAGTGAAAATGTCCAAATTGGGCCCAAAGTGTCAATATTTTGTGTGGCCACCATTATTTTCCAGCCCTCTTGGGCATGGAGTTCATTCACTAGAGCTTCACAGGTTGCCACTGAAGTTTTCTTCCACTCCATGATGCCATCACGGAGCTGGTGGATGTTAGAGGCCTTTTGCTCCTCCACCTTCTGTTTGAGGATGCCCCACAGATGCTCAATAGAGTTTAGGTCTGGAGACATGCTTGGCCAGTCCATCACCTTTACCCTCAGCTTCTTTAGCAGGGTCCAGTCTCCCAATGGAGCGGGATCATGCTCTGCTTCAGTATGTCACAGCACATGTTGGAATTCATGGATCTCTCAATGAACTGTAGCTCCCCAGTGTCTGCAGCACTCATGCAATCCCAGACCATGACACTCCCAACACCATGCTTGACTGTAGGCAAGACACGCTTGTCTTTGTACTCCTCACCTGGTTGCTGTCACACATGCTTAATACCATCTGAACCAAATAAGTTATTTTGGTCTCGTCAGACCACAGGACATGGTTCCAGTAATCCATGTCCTTAGTCTGCTTGTCTTCAGCAAACTGTTTGCGGGCTTTCTTGTGCATCATCTTTAGAAGAGGCTTCCTTGTGGGACAACAACCATGCAGACCAATTTTATGCAGTGTATGGTCTGAGAATTGATAGGCTGACCCCCTCACCCCTTCAACATCTGCAGCAATGCTGGCAGCACTCATACATCTATTTCCCAAAGACAACCTCTGGATATGACGCTGAGCACGTGCACTCAACTTCTTTAGTCGACAATGGCGAGGTCTGTTCTGAGTGGAACCTGTCCTGTCAAACTTCTGTATGGTCTTGGCCACCGTGCTGCAGCTCAGTTTCAGGGTCTTGGCAATCTTCTTATAGCCTAGGCCATCTTTATGTAGAGCAACAATTCTTTTTTTCAGATTCTCAGAGAGTTCTTTGCCATGAGGTGCCATGTTGAACTTCCAGTGACCAGTATGAGAGAGTGAGAGCGATAACACCAAATTTAACACGCCTGCTCCCCATTCACACCTGAGACCTTGTAACACTAATGAGTCACATGACACCCCGGGGAGGGAAAATGGCTAATTGGACCATATTTGGACATTTTCACTTAGGAGTGTACTCACTTTTGTTGCCAGCGGTTTAGACATTAATGGCTGTGTGTTGCATTATTTTGAGTAGACAGCAAATTTACACTGTTATACAAGCTGTACAAGCCAGGCCTTCTCGTCCAAAGTCAGTGCTTGACCTCACAAATGCTCTTCTGGAAGAATGATCAAACATGACCCCATGCCACAACATTAAAAAAAATTGGTATAGCCCCCCCCCCCCCCCAAATCCCTACTAGACCCTTATCCAAACATGCAGCCTGGCAGATCAGGAAAAGGGAGGGGACGAGTGAGTTCCCCCCTCCTGAACCTTACCAGGCCACATGTCCTCAACATGGGGAGGTGGGTGATCTGATGCAGGGGGGCTCTGCCCCCCCACCCCAAAGCACCTCATCCCCATGTTGATGGGGACAAGGGCCTCTTCCAGACAACGGAAGGGGGTGGGGGTTTATCGGAATCTGGAAAGCAGATTCCCCCCTATGTAAATGCCCATTGGGTACCCCTACCCATTCACCAACAAAGTGTCAAAAAGTAATAACCACAAGAAACTGAAAAAAAATAGTGTCTCTCGATGTAAATCTAGAGTCACTCAAAAATAAAAACACTCCACCTCCTGAGAGGCCTCCTGCCGTATGCCCGCTCTGCTCTTTGACATTTCTTATATAGGCAAGGGGCAGGGGCTATGTCATCCTTCTGATGTCACGTGATATCAGAAGGGGATGGTGCCACCAGGTGATGTAGCCAGGTGGCTCCATCCCTTGCCAATTTATAAGAAATGTCAAAGCGCAGAGTGGGATTCTGGTGTGATGCCTCCCAGGTGGCGAGAGCATTTTTGTTTTCTATTCTATTTTTTGGGTCCAGCAGGCATCATGATTGATGATGGATTTACATCAAAAGACACTATTTTTTTTTTTAATAAAGTACTTGTCAAAAACTGTTTCTTGTGGTTATTACTTTTTGACACTTTTTTGGTGAGTGTGTAGGGTTACGATGTACCCGATACCCATTCATATGGGGGGTGGGATCTGGGGGCCTCTTGTTAAAGGGGGCTTCCAGATTCCAATAATCCCCCCACCCACAGACCCTCACAACTACAGCACAGTCCAGGGTTGTCAGGAATAGGTCCCCTTGCCCCTAAGCACCCACACCTCCATGTTGAGGACATGTGGCCTGGTATGGTTCAGGAAGGGGGAGGGGGCACTCGCTTGTTCCTCTCCCCTTTGATGACCTGCCTGGTTGCCTGCTTGGCTAAGGGTCTGGTATGTATTTTGGGGGGACCCCACCCCGTTTTTTGTTTTTTTATACGTTTTGGCGTGGCGGGTTTTTTTCTTTATTTTTTCAATATCTGAGTCCTAGCATGCTATAGATGTGCCACTTCACAGGGGACCGCCCAGGCACTATATTTAAATACATTTTTCATTTTTATTGTTGCAGTTTAAGCATAATTAAAATAATTTCTCCTTAAAAAAAATTATCATTTTTAAAATTGTTTTTTTTTATTGATGCATGTCCCCCAGGGCAGTACCCAGACCCCCATACCCCTTTTATGGCCAATTACTTGCATATACGCCTTCAAAATGGGCTCTTTTGATTTTTCCTGTTCGGCTCCCATAGACTTCAATAGGGCGCCCCCAGTGGCAGATCTCCAGAACTGGTGTTCCTCCAGGAGAGTGGCAGGTCCCATCAATCCTCCGACATTGTTAATGTGACAGAAGGAAGGCTTGCTTTCTGAGGTGGAATTGCTCCCTTTCTCTCTTCTCTGTAAGCAGCTGAAGATTACATGCAGTGGTTTTTCTGTATCTTCCTTTGCCATGCAGACTGTCTGACTGGGCAGAGCCCTCCCCCCTTTTATTATCAGCGCAGAAGAGAGGCAGAGCTCAGCAGAAAGTGCAGAATACAAGTTAACTTTTCCCCCCCAACTGGGGGGAGCAGCTGTCTCACTAACCAGCATTTCAACCTGCTTACAAATGCATCTTGGGGGTTTAGAGACTCCCCCTTCATCAGGGCACTAACACATTACTTATTGTATGTAATATTCAATATGTATTAATTTAATAATAATGTATTATTAATATTATATTTATAGAGAAGATTTTTTTGGGAGGCTGAAATGGACTTTTGTGGTGCCATACAAAGGCTTGGGAAACACAAAATAGCTATAAAAGGTTTACATTTTATTCCTATAACAATTTGAAATACATAAATTTAAAAGAATGAGACAAAACAATGTCTCTATATGGTCACTGATGTGGTGACATTGAAAGGATTATACCAACTGTATATTGTTTGCTCGACATGTTTCACGGAAGGGGTTACCGCTTCTTCAGGAGCTTTTTTTGTACATATACACACATAATGTTATAGAGCGATTACCAATGTCAAACTACAAATCAAAAGAGAAAGCACATTAGTCATAACATCATAAGGTCATAAAAGTCTAGAATAAATATGAAACAAAGATATATTTTGTGTGGTAATATTCCCAACAGGCCACCTTACCAAAGACGCAATCACGTGCACGACCCATGCCCGTCTATCCCGGCGGGCATGGGAGTCCCACACGCAGAAGACACAAACCTGATATCTGGTCAAAAGACAAGTTGAAGAAATTGATAGTAATAATAAACTAAATAACTGAGCTAGCAAGGATACTGAATGGGGGCTAAACATTTTTACTTAATGTATCAAAGCAGTCAATGCATAGATCTCAAAGGGGGGCCTCTACGGTATTTCAAAACACACTGTAATAGTAAATGTATAAATATAATCTGCTATAACTCAAACCATACACAGAAGCTTACAGGAAAGCATTCCTGTATCACATAGATACTTTACCTAATAAAATAGATAGACCGCAAAGCCACGTGTAGAAATTTTAGATGTGAAGGGATATATGGGATTATTTCAAGATGTTACCCTACACTAATGTGAGGAAGCTACCATTATATACTGTATATATTAGCCCAATCATATATATCCAGTGCTCACCTTCAAGATAGTGGACACTTGGGTACAGATGTAGTAAAGTCCTAGATCAACAAAGACAGGCATACCATACCCCAGAGGCATCGTTAGGGGGTGATTATTGGGGCTACAGCCCCAAATCTGGGGCCCGTAGCCCCGAGTCTCTTGCTCCAGGGGTCCCTGCCTAACCAAAGGGCCGTGACCTCTCTGCAGCCTGGCCACGCGTGTGGCGGGTGGGCTGCATGAGAGAGCCAGGCAAAAGCTGATGAGAGAAACAAGCAGGCAGATGAGCAGAGGTGATATCATTTCTCTCCGCTGCCGCCTCCCATCACCGCTCTCCTGCCCTTACTCGGAACTGACGTGTCCCATCTGGTCTATCCATTAGTGGAGCTTTCCTCTCATAAACAGTCTCCCGGCAGCCCCTGTGTACTGTGACGGCTGCTTGTGATCCTCCCCTGATGGTTTCTTCAGTCCATTCTTCAGTGGACCCTTTCGTGGATACGTGGGATATGATGGCTCCTGACGTTGACCTGGCAACAGCTAACAGGTATCTAATGCACACTCAGATTCCCATGGCATCTCTGGTGTGTGCAGTGTGGCTCTCTGTCTCAGTGGCCAGGAGACCTGCTGAGCCATCCATCTGGGGTTCCTAAGTTCTGCACACACATAAGAGCAACCCAAATATGATATTGGACTATCTATCATTGTTTTTAATAAAGCGAATTCTCTTTTTTTTTTAAATATATATATTTTTTATTTATTTGAACGTTGGCCACCTTGCTCTTTCTGCTTGCAGTTCCTGTAAAAGCTCAGTATAGGATGTTGACTCTCTGGGTTGACTGCTGGCAATTTAGATTTTTTTTATTTTTTTATTCTTTATTTTATTTTATAAAAATGTCATAATATAAAACCATATGTTTACTTACATCTTAAATATACAAAACATTATCCTTATCCCCCCCCCAATCTCTCAACACCTCGACTCGAATTCCAAGGACAATTATTTTAACTGTTATTATCATCCTTTTTCAATCATTACCCCCTTCTATTATTGACGTATTAACTCAACGTATCTCCACGTCTTTTTAAACATTTTCCAACTTTCCCATTTGTCTTTTCGATCTACCTGTCACGTACCTGGTTAGAGAGCCCCAACGTGCAGGGAGCGGCGCCTCGTAAACCTCCGGCTCTCGAGCCCCTGGTGATGGAGACAGGGGTTCAGGAGCCCGGAGGACACAAGTGCCTAGCCGGATAGCAGATAGCGGATACAGCTGGAACAGATGGTAACTGGAACGGCAGGTGCACCCGGCGCTGGATGTCGGTCAAGGACTGCTGGACGGCTGGCACAAGTGGACCGGCAAGGTGGCAGAGACAACGGGTGCCGGACTTCGGGCAGACAGGCGTAGTCAATCAGGCTGGGTCGGTAACTATCTGGCAGCGGAGGTACAGAAGCGGGAGGCAGAGGCGTGGTCAGTCAGGCTGGGTCGGCAACTATCTGGCAGCGGAGGTACAAAGGCGGAAGGCAGAGGCGTAGTCAATCAGGCAAAAGGTCAAGGGCAGGCGGAATACAGGCAGAGTCCAGGAACAGGTCGGGTATAATATCAGGAACACGATCACAAACAAACAGCAGAAGTCTCAGGAACGCTGTAGACTGAACAGCGCCGAGGAGCAGGAGCTGTGGCCTTAAATAGTCTATTGGGCACCAGGATTGGTCGTACGGCCCGTTTGCGTACCCCCGCAGGTGGCCGTGGTTACGCTCGTGACCCCGCGCACGTCCGTACGGTGCGAACGCCCGCTTGTGTCGACGCGCACCTGCGAACGTCTGTTGGAACCTGCGTGCACCCGCGCGTGTTTGTTCGCGTCAACCCGCGTCCGAGGGCGTCGGAGATCCCGTCGTACAGGAACCCTGCAGGTAAGTCTCTTCTGTACGATCGGGGTAGCGGAACGACCGTGACATTGCCCCCCCCCAAAGGGCAACCTCCGGATGCCCAACTGCGTCATCCTATCAGGATGGGACCTCTTAAAGGCTTGGACTAGTTTTGCAGCATGCAGGTTGGACTCTGGTTCCCACGAGTTCTCCTCAGGGCCGTAGCCCTTCCACTTAACCAAGAACTGGATCTGGTTCTGTCTCTTCCTGCAGTCCAGGATGGACTCGACCTCGTACTCCAGTTCCCCATCAATTGTCACGGGCTCAGGAGGATTGGTATTCCGGTCAACAAAGGGATCAGGAACCGCAGGCTTCAGTAGCGAGACATGAAAGACCGGGTGTATCCTAAATGACTCCGGGAGTTTCAGCTCAACGGCCACGTCATTTAGTTTCCTTATGATGGGAAATGGACCCACAAACCTCGGGCCCAGCTTCTTGGATGGGCAGGCTAGCTTCAAATTTAGTGTAGACAACCAGACCTGGTCCCCGACCTGGAGGTCAAGTTCCCCTCTTCTCCTCTTGTCAAAGGCCTCTTTATAGCATTTCTGGGTCTTCGCCAGGGTCTCTTGAAGAAGCTTGTTATTGTTCAAAAAAAAATTAAGGTCCTCCAGGACTGCAGGTACTGAACATTCGGGGAGACTACCGGACAAAAAGGACGGATGGAAACCAAAATTTGCAAAAAATGGTGACTGTTTAGTGGCAGAATGAGTAGAATTATTATAAGCAAACTCTGCAAGCGGTAAAAGTGATGCCCAATCATCCTGAGAGAAAGAGGAGAAACAACGCAGATATTGCTCTAACGTCTGGTTGGTTCGCTCGGTCTGGCCATTGGTTTGAGGGTGATAGGCCGAGGAGAGACGAAGCTCAATCTTCAGAGCTTCACAGAGAGCTTTCCAGAACCTGGACGTAAATTGTACTCCTCTGTCAGAGGTAATGTCAGCAGGAACACCGTGGAGCCTTACTACTTCCTTAATAAAGGCCCTGGCCGTTTCTGTGGCCGACGGGGTCCCCCTCATCGGTATGAAGTGGGCCATCTTGGTAAACCTGTCTACCACTACCAGGATAGAGGAGAAGCCTTCAGAGAGGGGCAGATCCACTATAAAGTCCATAGATATCATCTTCCATGGTCTGTCCGGGATGGGTAAAGGTCTCAACAAGCCCCAAGCCCCTAATTTGCTACCTTTATTCCTGATGCAGGTGGTGCATGCCTCCACATATTCCCTGCAATGCTTCCTCATCTGGGGCCACCAGAACATGCGCTGGAGCAAGTCCGTGGTCTTGAACACCCCAAAATGACCGGCCAGTGGATGGTCGTGACAGGAACTGAGGACCGCCGTACGTATCTCTTGGGGGACGAAGATTCGGTCCAGATGCCAGAGAAGTCCGTCCTTGGAGGTTAAGGAGATGTCCGGTGGGATGGCTGGATCGCTGGAAGCCTGTTTAATTTGGGATAGGAGGCCTTCCTGGAGCAGAAGGAAGTTTCCTGGAGGCAGGATGGTGTCGGGGGTAGGAGGTTCCACAGCTTCGTTGTACATCCGGGAAAGAGCATCAGGCTTCACATTCTTTGACCCGGGCCGGTATGTGATGTGGAACACAAATCTGGAAAAGAAAAGTGCCCACCGGGCCTGCCGAGGTTTCAGTCGCTTGGCTGCTTTCAAATACTCGAGATTTTTATGGTCGGTATAGACCAGGATTGGATGAGAGGCGCCTTCAAGGAGATAGCGCCATTCCTCCAATGCTGCCTTGATCGCTAGGAGCTCCCGGTCACCGACATCATAGTTGCGCTCGGCTTCTGAGAGTTTGCGGGAGAAGAAAGCCACCGGGTACAGAAGTGACTTAGGTCCCTGTCTCTGGGAAAGTACTGCCCCGACGGCCACTTCCGAAGCATCCACCTCCAGGATATAAGGCAGCGAAGCGTCGGGGTGTTTGAGAATTGAGGCAGAGATAAACAGGTTCTTCAGAGTTTCGAAGGCCTCCTGAGCCCTAGGGGTCCACTGAAATTTCTGGTTCTGTTTGGTCAGTTCAGTGATGGGGGAAATAATGGAAGAAAATCCCCTGATGAATTTCCTGTAAAAGTTCGCGAATCCCACGAAGCGTTGGACCCCTTTCTTGTCCGAGGGAGCGGGCCAGTCTACGATGGCTGAAATCTTCTGTGGGTCCATTTCTATGCCGTTTACGGAGATGATCAAGCCCAGGAATTGGATACTTTGCTGTTCAAAAACGCACTTCTCTGGTTTGGCGTAAAGGCCATGGAGGCGGAGACGGGCTAGGACACTCCTCACATGCTCCCGGTGTTCAGCTAAAGAGGAAGAGAAGATTAAGATGTCATCGAGATATATAACAACAAACAAATCAAGGTACTCTCTAAAGACATCGTTAACAAAGTGTTGAAATGTAGCGGGAGCATTACAAAGTCCAAAGGGCATAACTCGGTACTCATAATGTCCGAAGCGGGTACGGAAGGCGGTCTTCCATTCGTCGCCTTTGCGAATGCGAATGAGGTTGTAAGCGCCCCGTAAGTCCAACTTGGAGAACACCTTGGCCGACCCCAGTCTCTGAAATAATTCGGGCACTAACGGTAGAGGATAACGGTTCTTAATTGTAACTTTGTTGAGTGCTCGGTAGTCCACACAGGGCCGTAAGGAATGGTCTTTCTTCTGAACAAAGAAAATCCCTGCGCCTGCTGGGGAAGTGGATGGTTGTATGAAACCCTTCTTCAGGTTGTCGTCCAGGTAGGTTTTCAAAGCACCCAGCTCGGTTTCAGATAAGGGGAAGATCCTCCCGAACGGGATCTCTGCTCCAGGGAGTAGGTCAATAGGGCAATCGTATTGCCTGTGGGGAGGTAAAGTCTCTGCGCCCTTTTTACTGAACACATCTAGAAACTGGTGGTAAGCTTCGGGCACAACCTGTCGGAGCTCGGTGTCTGTCTCCATGCAGAGCAGAGAAGAAGAGGCAGGGTCCGTGTTGGTGGCTGGGAAGCAGTTTTGATGACAATACGCAGACGGGAACTCTACTTCTCCAGTGAACCAGTTAATCAGAGGGTTGTGGGCCTTCAACCAGGGCATGCCCAGGATCACGGGAAACAGGGGGGATTTGATGATGTCCAGACTCAGGAATTCCTGATGAGTTCCGGCTATGGTGACAAAAAGCGGGGACGTCTCCTGGGTAACGGGTCCGGATTTAAGGGAGGAGCCGTCGGCCAGAAAGATTGAAAGTCCCTTTACCCTAGGCCGAAGAGGGATGTTGTTTCTCAGGGCAAAAGACAGGTCCATGAAGCCGCTGCAAGCTCCAGAGTCTATGATGGCGTCAACGCTGAGAGTCTCTCCGGAAAACTGTAGGAGAAGAGGTACAACCAGGTGAGAGGTGGTGTTGGTGCTGGGCAGAATGGCAGGAGAAGCAGAGGGTGCAAGAAGGCACTTACGTGACTTGGCGGGGCAGGTGCGAACGTAATGTCCAGATTCCCCACAATAAAGGCAAAGGTTGCCAGTTCTCCGGCGTTGGCGCTCCTCGGGCGTCAAGGAAGGGCGAAGTAGACCCAGTTGCATAGGCTCCGAAGGATCCAGAGCAGGTGGAGCAGGAAGGACCGGAGGGTTGGGACTTGGAACCCGCGGCATCATCCAGACTGGGCGAGAAGTGGAAGTTGAGCGCTCTAAACGACGCTCCCTCAAACGCCTGTCAATCTGAATCGAGAGATCGATGAGGGCTTCGAGGGTTTCAGGGGTTCCCACGCGAGCCAATTCATCCTTCAATGCCTCCGAAAGTCCCATGCGGAACTGGTAGCGAAGGGCTGAGTTATTCCACTCTGTGTCGGCACTCCAACGCCTGAACTCAGACACATAGTCCTCTACTGGCCTGCGACCCTGTTGGAGTACATGCAAAGCTGCTTCTGCAGTGGCGGCAAGTTGCGGGTCCTCATACAGTCGGGACATGGCTTGGAAGAAATCGTTCAAAGAGTCCAAAGAGGGGTCCTTTCGTTCGAGGAGACGATGTGCCCAGGCCTGAGGTTCGTCGGTTAATAGAGAAATGACGAACCCCACTTTTGTTGCCTCGAGAGAAAAAGTCCGGGGTTGGAGGGCGAAAAAGAGCTCGCAGGAGTTCCGGAAGGCCCTGAACTTATTCCGGTTACCGGAGAAGCGGTCTGGTGTAGGTACCCTTGGTTCTGGCGGCATCATGACCACTGACGGTGGGCCTGGAGACCCAGAGGCAGCCGGGGCTGCGGCAGATAGGGCCTGGACCCGTTCCTCCAAACGTCCGTAGCCTTCTTGTAGGCTCTTCACGGCCTGGGTGAGGCCGGCTAGATGATGGCAGAGTTCATCCATGGGAGACGCTCCCTGCGAGGGCTCAGACATCCTGGCTGTTCGGTACTGTCACGTACCTGGTTAGAGAGCCCCAACGTGCAGGGAGCGGCGCCTCGTAAACCTCCGGCTCTCGAGCCCCTGGTGATGGAGACAGGGGTTCAGGAGCCCGGAGGACACAAGTGCCTAGCCGGATAGCAGATAGCGGATACAGCTGGAACAGATGGTAACTGGAACGGCAGGTGCACCCGGCGCTGGATGTCGGTCAAGGACTGCTGGACGGCTGGCACAAGTGGACCGGCAAGGTGGCAGAGACAACGGGTGCCGGACTTCGGGCAGACAGGCGTAGTCAATCAGGCTGGGTCGGTAACTATCTGGCAGCGGAGGTACAGAAGCGGGAGGCAGAGGCGTGGTCAGTCAGGCTGGGTCGGCAACTATCTGGCAGCGGAGGTACAAAGGCGGAAGGCAGAGGCGTAGTCAATCAGGCAAAAGGTCAAGGGCAGGCGGAATACAGGCAGAGTCCAGGAACAGGTCGGGTATAATATCAGGAACACGATCACAAACAAACAGCAGAAGTCTCAGGAACGCTGTAGACCGAACAGCGCCGAGGAGCAGGAGCTGTGGCCTTAAATAGTCTATTGGGCACCAGGATTGGTCGTACGGCCCGTTTGCGTACCCCCGCAGGTGGCCGTGGTTACGCTCGTGACCCCGCGCACGTCCGTACGGTGCGAACGCCCGCTTGTGTCGACGCGCACCTGCGAACGTCTGTTGGAACCTGCGTGCACCCGCGCGTGTTTGTTCGCGTCAACCCGCGTCCGAGGGCGTCGGAGATCCCGTCGTACAGGAACCCTGCAGGTAAGTCTCTTCTGTACGATCGGGGTAGCGGAACGACCGTGACACTACCCCTTCTTCTTCTTCCTCCCACCTATCGCCTAAACTCTCCAAGTGGCATATTTAATTTATACCAAGTATCAAATCCCAGATTTTAGGGCTGTCAACTTCCTGCCATTTTTTCGGTATGAGACTTTTCGCTACATTGATCAGAATGGGAATTATAGTTGTTTTATATTGTTTAACCGAACCATCCACTCCATGGAACAAAACTATCCAGGGATCTTCCGGTATTTCTTTGTTGGTAATTTCCTTTATTAGTTGTAAAACCTCCTTCCGATATTTTTTTCATTGTGGGGCAGTCCCACCATAAGTGGGCCATTGTTCCTATTGCCTTACACCTTCTCCAACACTCCGAGGATTTCTCCGGTTGAAATTTACTTGTTTTATCTGGTGTCGCATACCACCTTGCCAGGCACTTGTAGTTCATCTCTACCATCTTTATAGCTACAGCAGAACTGCGTGTTAATTTCATGATCTGATCAATGGTGTGTTTATTATATCGTGACCCCAATTAATTTTCTCATTTTTAGATTAGTTTAAGTTAATTTAATTCAATCTGATTTAATTGTATTTATTTAATTATTTATCAAATTAATTGTCATCAATTCAATTCAATTTATTTATTGTATTTGTTTTATTTTTTTATAATAAATAAAATATTTTCAAAATATATTTTTATTTATTAAAATTATTTTCTCCTTTTTCATTTTTGAAAGCTTTTTGCTGGCTGGGAAGTAACTTTAACTGTAGTT
This sequence comes from Lithobates pipiens, assembly GCF_037356315.1. NCBI lineage: Eukaryota > Metazoa > Chordata > Amphibia > Anura > Ranidae > Lithobates > Lithobates pipiens. Next base: position 12,192,207 of record NW_027507825.1, read on the forward strand.
TTGTTAGCAGTGGGCCTGCCATGATCTCCAAATTGTAACCTTATCATTTCTAGTGTCAGCGGCGGCTGCCGCCATGGCGCTGCCTCTACTCACCGCCCAGCTGTGAGTCATTTAATATTACGGTCATCGAATAAAAGCAGCCGGCAACTTCATAACATCAAACGTATTTATTTTCAAGCCTTCACAGTGAGTACAGTCAGCAGCAGACTAGTTTCGGCGATAAGGCTTGTTCACAGAACTCATGTATGTTAAAAAGCATGAACAATTATACATAAAGACTGTCACATGACTACTCCTCTCCAATCAACAGTGTGTTCAATTCAAGTCAGGTGATTGGTTACAAATTCTCAACAGATGTGTAGATGACAAATGAGAAGCAAATAGTCTAGCTATAATACAACACTTAAAGTGGAAGTAAACTCCCTTATGGTTTTCAGCCAAGGAAGCTGCCATCTTTGCCTCTGTTTAATCTTCAACTGCTATGGTGCTGCACATGTGATTCGTTATGGCACCAGCCATTGGATGGTTTGATAGTTTGGCTGAGAGCACAGCCAATGTGCAGTTAGCGTTCCCGACATACCTTTTTTTTTTAACTGTTTAAATCCATGGGTTTACTTCCACTTTAAAGTGGTTGTAAACCCTTACAACCAACTTTGACCTACAGGTAAGCCTAGATTAAGGCTTACCTGTAGGTCCAAGAAATATCTCCTAAACCTATACGGTTTAGGAGATATTTTCCCCGAAGACAGCGGCACGCAGGCACACTGGGCAGGCCGCAGATCGCGGCGACATGCCGTGAGTGTCGGCTCCCGTGGGAGTGACGTCATCGCGGCTCCGGCGAATCACATCGCTGGAGCCGCGAGACCCGGAAGTCGCTCCGGGATCCATGGCAGCGGCGAAGAGGAAGACAGAGGACTGCTTCGGGGGCTTCGTTCTCAGGTAAGTTATTCATACTAGCTCATTATGCCTTTGCCTTACAGGGTGTGCTTTTAAAAAAATAAATAAAAAATTTGCCTTTACTTCCTCTTTAAGATACAAAAAATACAAAGACAATCTTGACATGTGAAGAGAAACATATATTAAAAGCTCTATAAGAGAATCTTTAATGATAAAATGTATAGATTAAAAAAAAAATGTAATTTAATAATGTAACAATAGAAATAATGCTTTTCAATCACCCCGACACCATAACAACCATGGTGCCATGATGACTGAAGCGTGTCCCCTCGCCTGGCCTGCAAAAAGGTTGGTGACCGCTGTTAGCCCCAGATCTTTTGCAGACCTAGCAACGCCCCTGCCATACCCTAAGATAAAAGCACAGGGGCATGCAAAGAGGTTAGAGCATCTAAATGTGTGCCAGAGGCTGAAGCACAATCCATATTACACATACCATTCACAGGGGCTGGTTCCAAAAAGAATGTAGCAGCTCAATTGGTCATGTAAAAAGTTGCGTCTTTGGTAAGGTGGCCTGTTGGGAATATTACCACACAAAATACATCTTTGTTTCATATTTAGACTTTTATGACCTTATGATGTTATGACTAATGTGTTTTCTCTTTTGATTTGTAGTTTGACATTGGTAATCGCTCTATAACATTATGTGTATATACAGTATCTCACAAAAGTGAATACACCCCTCACATATTTGTAAAGCCGCGTACACACGGGCGGACTGTCTGGCCAACTTAGTCCGTCAGACAATCCGACGGACAGTCCGTCATACTTTCCAATGAACGGACTTGCCCACACACACCACTTTTTGAGCGGACTAATACGGCGTACTAAGTCCGCCATACTATCCGCCCTACTTTTGAAATGAACGGACTCGCCCACACACGCGGAGGAAAGTCTGCTCATTTCGAGCGCGTCTCCAGGTAGGCGGGGCCCGCGAAGGAGACATCGCTGACCCCGCCGCCTGGTATGGACTTAAAGGGGAACCCCAACGCCGAAAAAAAACGGCGTAGGGGTCCCCCCCAAGTCCACAACAGACCCTTGTCCGAGCACGCTACCCGGCCGGCCAGGAAAGGGGGGTGAGCGAGCGCCCCCCCTCCTAAACCGTACCAGGCCGCATGCCCTCAACATGGCGTGGCCCCCCCACCCCAAAGCACCTTGTCCCCATGTTGATGAGGACAAGGGCCTCGTCCCGACAACCCTGGCCGTTGGTTGTCGGGGTGGCGGCGGTGGCGGCGACAGAAGACCGGGCCACCGCCTGTAAAAGAGCTATAAGAAGCGCGGTGGCCCGGCAGAAGAATCAAAGAGGGGGACAAGACCCCCGAAGTCGGGAGAAGAGGCCGGCGGCGAGGAAGAAAGCCGGACTCCTCCGCTAGCAAAAGAGCTACAAGAAGATAGCGGAGGAGTTCGGCGAGAAGACCCCCGAAGACGGAAGACCCCCGGAGCTGTGCAATAAAGTATTTTATCTCGTGTGTTGTGTTTTTTTTGGTACTTTTATTTTACAGGTGAATGGGTAGGGGTACATTGTACCCCATACTCATTCACATAGGGTGGGGGGCCGGTATCCGGGGGTCCCCTTATTAAAGGGGGCTCCCGGATTCCGATAAGCCCCCTGCCCGCAGACCCCGACAACCAATGGCCAGGGTTGTCGGGAAGAGGCCCTTGTCCTCATCAACATGGGGACAAGGTGCTTTGGGGTGGGGGGGCCACGCGGCCCCCCCTTCCCCAAGGCACCCCCCATGTTGAAGGCACGCGGCCTGGTACGGTTTAGGAGGGGGGCGCTCGCTCGCCCCCCTTTCCTGGCAGGCCGGGTAGCGTGCTCGGACAAGGGTCTGTTGTGGACTTGGGGGGACCCCCACGCCGATTTTTTTCAGCGTTGAGGTTCCCCTTTAAGTCCACACCAGGCGGCGGGGCCAGCGACGTCTCCTTCGCGGGCCCCGCCTACCTGGATACCCGCTCGAAATGAGCGGACTTTTCTCCGGGCGGGAAAAGTCCGCTCATTTCAAAAGTACGGCAGACTGGCATACACACGGGCGGATTGTCCGCCGAAATGCGAGTCCGACGGACAGTATTACGGAAATTCCGAAATACTTAGTACGCCGGACTGCACGCTGAAAAAGTCCGCTGAAGCCCACACACGAGCGGACTGTCCGCTGAAATGTGTTTTGGCGGACTAAGTTGGCCAGACAGTCCGCCCGTGTGTACGCGGCTTAAATATTTTCTTCTATCTTTTCATGTGACAACGCTGAAGAAATGACACTTGTCTACAATGTAAAGTAGTGCGTGTACAGCTTGTATAACAGTGTAAATTTGCTGTCCCCTCAGAATAACTCAACACACAGCCATTAATGTCTAAACCGCTGGCAACAAAAGTGAGTACACCCCTAAGTGAAAATGTCCAAATGGGGCCCAATTATTTTCCAGCACAGCCTTAACCACTTGCTTACTGGGCACTTAAACCCCCCTCAGTCCCAGACCAATTTTCAGCTTTCAGCGCTGATGCACTTTGAATGACAATTGCGCGGGCATACAACACTGTACCCAAATGAAATTTTTATAATTTTTTTCCCACAAATAGAGCTTTCTTTTGGTGGTATTTAGTTACAGCTCGGAGTTTTATTTTTTGCTAAACAAACAAAAAAAGATGCAAAAAAAAAAAATCATGTTTTAATAGTTTGTTATAAAATTTTGCAAACGGGTCATTTTTCTCCTTCATTGAAGTGCGCTGATTAGGCGGCACTGATGGCTGCATTGGTGGGCACTGATGGGCTGCATTGGTGGGCACTGATGGGCTGCATTGGTGGGCACTGATGGGCTGCACTGGTGGGCACTGATAGGCATAGTTAAGGCGGCACTAATAGGCACAGATAAGGCGGCACCGATGGGCACAGATAAGGCGGCACTGATGGGCAAAGATGGGCACATAAGATGGCACGGATGGGTGGCACAGATGGGTGGCACGGATGGGTGGCACGGATGGGCACTGATAGGTACCACAGATAGATGGGACTGATGGGCACTGATAGGTGGCACTGATAGGTGGCTCTGATAGGTGGCACTGCTGGGCACTGATGGGCGGCACTGCTGGGCACTGATGGGCGGCACTGCTGGGCACTGATGGGCGGCACTGGGGTGCAGCACCTTTGAGGCAGATTGGGTGGCACTGTGGGGTGGCACTGTGGGTGGCACTGTGGGTGGCACTGTGGGTGGCACTGTGGGCACTATGGGCACTGACGGGGGGCACTGACGGGGGGCACTTACTTTTGCGTTTTATTTTACTTCAGGATGGCACTGCGGGAGGCAGGTGGGCACTGGCAGGTGGCAGGTGGTCCCTTGTATTGATGGCCGTGATCGGGACTGATGTCCCGATCACGGCCGCCGGTGATCGGCTTTTTTTTTTTCTCCTCGCGCTGTCAGCGCGAGGAGGAATAATAGCCGATTACCGGCTCCGTTCTATCACATGATCAGCTGTCATTGGCTGACAGCTGATCACGTGATAAGGGGTCGGGATTGACCCCTTGCACGGATCGGTGATCAGGCGAGTCTCACGGACTCGCCGATCACAGAGCGTGCCGCGCGCGCCCCTCAGGGGGCGCGCAGGCCGCTCGTATCCGGGACGACGTCAATAGACGTGTCCCGGAAATGTAGGTCCGCGCTGTTGCCGTCATTTGGCAATAGCGCGGATCTGTAGTGGTTAAAGTGGTCCGTGGCCCCTAGAAGGCTCCCGGAAGGAAGAGGTGCGAAAATGGACGCAGCCTGCACAGGGGACAGCGCGGGCTTCGTTTGCAGGTAAGTGGCATATAATGGGCTAGAATGTGATGCATAATAGCCCATTTTGCTTTTAATTTGCAGGCCTTTGTGAGGAGCCAAAGAGGAAGTAAAACCGTTTTTTATAGCAATGATCGCTGTGTAAATGCCAATGGTTCCAAAAATGTGTCAAAAAAGTGTCCGATCTGTCCATCACAATGTTTCAGTCCCGATAAAAATCGGTGATCACTGACATTACTAGTAAAAAAAAAAATAATAATAATAAAAAATGCCATAAATCTTTCCCCTATTATGTAAACGCTATAACTTTTGCGGAAAGCAATCAATATACACTTATTGTGATTTTTAGTACCAAAAATATGTAGAAGAATACAAAACGGCCTAAACTGAGGAAAAAATTAGCTTTCTTTTAAAAAAAATTTGGGGATATTTATTATAGCAAAAAGTACAACATATTGGGGGTTATTTACGAAAGGAAAATCTAGAAAGTCTACTGAAAGTGTACTTGGAAGTAAGGTTGCTGAAAATCCGAGGGGGACGTGCAAAACAGCATTTTAGCACGCACATGATTGGATGATCAATATAGCTTCCCCTCATTTCAGATCTACCTCTTAGCCCTTGTATACACGGTCGGATATTCCGATGGACTATGTCCGATAGGACCGTGTTGTCGGATAATCCGACCGTGTGTGGGCTCCATCGGACTGTTTCCGTCAGACTATCCGACGGACGAAGTTTTCCAGTTGGGCTATAAAATTTTCCGACAACATGATCCGATCGGACTTTGTCCGATTGTGTGTAGAGAATTCCGATCGGACAAAGTGCCACGCATGCTCAGATCAAATTCCCAGACCAAAGCTATTGGCTACTAGCCTGAACGTAGTCCCGTCGTAACGAAATTACGTCATCACGTTCTGAACGATCGGATTTTCCGACAACTTTGTCCGACCGTGTGTATGCAACAGTTCCGGACAAAATCCTTCGGATTTGGTTGTCAGAATGTCCGACCGTGTGTACAAGGTGCTTAGATTTAGAGCAACTGCACTTCCAAGTGCACTTTCAGTGCAAAGTGGAGTTGCTGTTCGTAAATAACCCCCATTGTGTTTTTTTTTTCTTCAAAATTGTCGGTCTTTTTTTTGTTTATAGCGCAAAAAATAAAAACTACAGAGATGATCAAATACCACCAATAGAAAGCTCTATTTGAGGAAAAAAAAAAAGATGTCAATTTTGTTTGGTTGCAACATCGTTAAAACGACGTAATGCCATATCGCAAAAAAAAAAAGGCCTGGTCATTGAGCAGCTAAATCTTCCGAGGCTGAAGTGGTTAAGTTGCACTTAGCATGAAAAATATATCTGATGTAGTAGTTTGGGGCCATTTACATACAAAACATATTTTCTATGTGAAATGATTTTAAGCGTAAGTTCAAGTGCAAAAAAAAATACTATTCTAAAACTAAAAGCTTTTTGGAATGCATACACAATTTAGACTTCAAATGGGCGAAATAAAAACAAAATACGTAATTTGTATCTTTCTCTTATAAAATAACGATCAAAGAATTTTCCTGAAATAGTTAAAAAAAAATCTTTAAAAGTACTTTCAAGGTTCCAGGCTGCTCCCGGTGCCCCATGACCTCCATGAAAATTCAGAAGATAGTGTTCTGCTCGCTCGCTGTCTTGGGTCATCTCTAAGCTGTCAGTCAGATCTGAGAACATCTCGTGAGTTTTTATTTTACTATTTCTTCATCTTCAATAGAGGGAGGAAGAGAACTATTTTTTTTAAAGCGGAACTCCAGGCACAAAAAAAAAACTGCTATTAGATATATTTGCTCGATAGCCATAGGCATTGTAAATTCAGTCTGTGTGCAACAAACACCTTTTTTTTTTTTTTTTTTTTTTCTTTTTTATATTTCAAACTCAGATATGACCCTGTAAAAGTAGCAGTGACATCACAGTCCTGTGCACAGAGCATAGCTAGAGTATGGGCTCAGTAGGTTCCACCCACCGCAGGAGGGGCCAGAGACAAGACCAATCACCCTGCACAAGGCGAGAGAGCAGAGCTATGGCTGCACCCACTACAAAAAACGACAGGAGGGGCGGAGACATGACCATTCATTCTGCACAAGGAGAGAGAGAGAGAGAGAGAGAAAGAGCAAAGCTGTGGGAAGGGCCAGTAGGCCCCACCCACTACAAACAAAACTACAGGAGGGGGCAGAGACAAGATCAGTCATCCTGCACAAGGAGAGAGAGCAGAGCTATGGGAGGGGCTCAGCAGGCTCCACCCACTACAAAAACTACAGGAGGGGTGGGGACAAGACTATTTATTCTGCACAGAGAGAGAACGCAGAGCTGTGGGAGGGGCCCAGTAGGCTCCGTCTGCTGCAGAAAACTACAGGTGTGGCAGAGACAAGACCAGTCATTCTACACAAAGATAGAGAGCAGAGCCAGAGCCAGGGTGCCAGAGTGGGTAATCAGACAAGCCGGGGGTCAGGAAACCAGAGAGCAGCGTAGTCAGGAGCAAAAATCAGGTAAAGGAATCGGAAGGGAAGTCAGAAAAAAAAAATTGTGATTGTAAGACAGCTGAAAAAAAAAAAAAGTTTGTTCAAGCTAGCTGACTAAACTGTTTGTGGATCCCATCCCTAGATACATATGCTGAAGAATACATTTCCTCAAATTGGGACTTTAAGCAAACCACAAACAGTAATCGTAAAAAAAATGACAAATTTAGTAATGTATAAGACACAAGACATAAATAACAAAATTATAAGGTAGTAAAAACAAACACATAAAGTTGGGGATAAGTATACAGCCAGCTGAAAGTGAGGCTCAAGCTGTCAACCGACAGAATGTCCAGACCGCTGTGCAAATACGGTGTGACATAAAGTATTGCAACGACCGCTATTTTATTCTCTAGGGAGTCTGAAAAAAAATAATGATGTTTGGGGGTTCTAAGTAATTTTCTAGCAAAAAAAAAATTATTTTAACTTGTAAACAACAAGTTTGAAAAATAGGCTTGCCCCTTAACCCCTTCCTGACCACCGCGCAGAAATAAACATTGGCAGAATGGCACAAGTGGGCAAAATGGCATACAGGTACGTCCCCTTTAAGATGTGGCATTGTGGGTATGCCGACTGCGTGCTCCGTGACCATGGGTCCCGCGGACTTGATGTCTGCTGGGCGTCCCGCAGGGGCGGACTGACCATTGGACCACTCGGGCACTGACCAAGGGCCCCATGCCACTAGGGGGCCCCATCAGGTTTGCCAGCCTCAATAAAACCAGCGACAGTATGTAAACATTTTAGTTTTTTTTAAATCTCTGAAATGTCCCTTACCGACATCCTCTTAGTCTAAAAATCCAGAGATTATAGCTGTCCCACCTCTCCAGTACCTTCTCAGCCAATAGAAACATGTCTGTGTATACTGTGTGATTGTATACTGTGTGTGTGTGTTTGTGAATACTATGTGGCCCCATAATCTCTGATTGCCTGTGGGCCCCATAATCTCCTATTGCCCGGGGGCCCCATGAGTTATCAGTGGCGTCCCGCAATCGTATTACGGAGTGGAAGAACGGGGAGATGCCTGTTCTGCCTAGTGACATGACAGACATCACCACTCCCTGTCATCGGGAGCAGTGATCGCTGTCATGAGAATAGTAGCCCCTCCCCCCACTGTTAGAATCACTCCATAGGACACACTTAGCCCCTTGATCGCCCCCTAGTGGTTAACCCCTTCCCTGCCAGTGTCATTTACACAGTAATCAGTGCATTTTTATAGCTCTGATCGCTGTATAAATGACAATGGTCCCAAAATAGTGTCAAAAGTGTCGGATGTGTCCGCCATAATGTCGCAGTCACGATAAAAATCACAGATTGCTGCCATTACTGATAAAAAAAATTAACCATAAAAATGCCTTAAAACTATCTCCTATTTTGTAGATGCTATAACTTTTGCGCAAACCAATTAATATAAGCTTATTGTGATTTTTTTTTACTAAAAATGTGTAGAAAAATACATATCGGCCTAGACTGAGGAAAAAAAAAATGTATACCGTATATACTCGAGTATAAGCCGAGATTTTCAGCCTCTTTTTTGAGGCTGAAAGTGCCCCCCTCGGCTTATACTCGAGTCATCGCTGTCTGCCCGCTCGATCAGCGTGTCGAGCAGACAGACAGCGGCCATTCTATAATTCAAAAGCCGCGCCTCCGGCTCCGCCTTCGCCTGTGATAGGCGGAACACTGAATTTCCCAGCAGCCTGTGTTCCGCCTATCACGGACATCGTATCATCCTCGTACTACGGACGAGGATGATACGATGTACGTGATAGGCGGAACACAGGCTGCTGGGAAATTCAGTGTTCCGCCTATCACAGGCGAAGGCGGCGGCGCAGCTTTTGAATTTTACAATGGCCGCCGAGGCGCCGACGAAGAGGGCACGGGACGGAGGCAAGGCAAGGCACGGCACGGGACGGGACGGGACGGGACGGAGGCAAGGCACGGCGGCGAGGCACGGAGGCAAGGAGGCAAGGCACGGGACGGAGGCTCGGGACAAAGGCTCGGGACACAGGTAGGCTGGACACACACACACACACACACACACACACACACACACACACACACACACACGGATGGATACACACACACACACAGGGATGGATGGATGGATGGAGACACACACACACAGGGATGGATGGATGGATGGATGGAGACACACACACACAGGGATGGATGGATGGATGGACACACACACACACAGGGATGGATGGACGGACACACAGGGATGGACGGACACACAGGGATGGACGGACACACAGGGATGGACGGACACACACACAGGGATGGACAGGCATGTCTTACCCTCGGCTTATACACGAGTCAATAAGTTTGCCAGTTTTTTTGGGGGTAAATTGGGGGCCTCGGCTTATATTCGGGTCGGCCTATACTCGAGTATATACGGTATGTATGTTTTTTTCTAAATTTAAGGTTACACCTGAACTGCAGTTTGGTTTGGGTAAAAGTGTCTAAATTTGGACCTCGGCATCAGTCTGACTGGACTATGGGATGTTCAGCCTGGCCACAGGGGGAATTGTCTCTTCTGGCGGGCATGGAACTACAGTCTGCTTGGGTGCTTTAAGATTATCCTCTCTCAGAGCCCGCCCAGTGGGAGTGGCGCTCTTGCTGTTCTTTATGGGAGAGGGTATTTAAGATGCGGACGTCATGTGGTTCGGGGTTCCGGTCCAGAAGGATGTGCTGACTTCATGGTTCTGGTCCTCCTGACCAGCCCCCAAGAAGGCTATGGCCTGGGGTGCGGATCCACCCGACTTGTTGTCTCGGGGCTAGCTAGCCCAGGGCAGGGAAACTAAAGGAGGATTCTGAAGTGTTTGGGTGCTGTCTCTGGTTTGGAAGACCCATTAGCTTCATAGCATTCCAGGGGAGGACTCTTCAGAAGAAGACCACGTACGGGTTGGTTTCTTAGCAAGAGCCTGGAAGGGCTGAAGGACCAAAGTGAATCCGACCTAGTGGATATCGTAAAGCTGGCTGAAGGATCCAGGTATCACACGAGTGTTCTACAAGTTTAGTTTTCCTACGTCTTCTACAACAATGTCTGTGGCAGAGACTTGTTCCTGAAGTTAAGCACCTTGTTGGCTGCTAGGCCTTGTGAGAGAGGAACTATCCAACTTGAGTGAACATCCAGATGTGAATGGCTATTCTCTGGATGCAGTCAAAGTAAGCAAGTTCTTCAATATTGACTTTGACACTAAAGCCCCGTACACACGAGAGGATTTATGTCCGACAGACTTCCGAAGGAGTCCTGCCGGAGTTCTGCCGGAGTTCCGACAGAGTTCTGACGGACTTTTCGACTGAGCGGACTTGGCCACACACAATCACACCAAACTCAGACGGATTCGAACGTGATGACGTACGACTGGACTCGAATAAGGAAGTTCATAGCCAGTAGCCAATAGCTGCCCTAGCGTCGGTTTTAGTCCGTCGGAATAGCATACACACGAGCAAATTTTTCGAAGGGACCGGGTCCGGCGGAAAAATTTGAAGCATGTTCCACTTTCTAAAGTCCGTCAGACTTTTGCGAATCAAAAGTCCGTTGCAGCCCACACACGATCGAATAGTCTGACGGAATCATTCCGTCGGACTTTGGATGTTGAAAAGTCCGGTCGTGTGTACGCGGCATAAGAGTACCTGAACTTTCTTCCTAACCCTCTGATCCCCGATTTAAGAGACTGTTCATTGTTTACGTTTTTGCAAATAAAAATCCCTTTATACGGATCTATCGTCAATCTCTCAAGTTACTAGATATGAATTGAGGAAAAGAAGGTAATAGTAAGCCCAATCAATCCAGCAGCTCCTTCGGGGGTTAGTGCTACATATATATTTTTGGAGGATATTTATTATAGCAAAAAGTAAAAAATATAGCATTTTTTTCAAAATTGTCGTTTTTTTTTTTTGTTTGTAGCGCAAAAAATAAAGACTGCAGGGGTGATCAAATACAACCAAAAGAAAGCTCTATTTGTGGGGAAAAAAGGACGTCAATTTTGTTTGGCTGCAGCGTGGCAGGACCGCACAACTGTCAGTTAAAGTGACGCAGCGCCATATTGCAAAAAATGACCAGGTCATTCAGCAGCCAAATCTTCCAGGGCTGAAGTGGTTAAAAAAAAATGAAAAAAATATCTCTGGCAGCCAAAAGGTTAAGGTAAAATAACTTTCTGCCTTCAGACCCAGAAGGACCCAAGGAAGTAAAAATGTTTTTACTGCCCCCAAACCAAAAACATAAATGAGTTGAATTGAGATCACCACAAATCTAAAATAATATATGTGCAGTAATGCCCCGTATATACACGATCGGAAATTCTGCCAGCAAAAAGTCCGATGTGAGCTTTTGGTTGGAAATTCCAACCGTGTGTACGCTCCATTGGACTTTTGCTGGGGGAATTTCCGCCAGCAAAAGATTGAGAGCAGGTTCTCTATTTTTCCAACGGAAAAAGTTCAGATCGGAAATTCCGATCGTCTGTAGCAATTCTGACGCGCAAAACTCCTACACATGCTCAGAAACAATTTGACGCATGCTCGGAAGCAATTGAACTTAATTTTTTCGGCTCATCGTGGTGTTGCACGTCACCGCGTTCTTGACAGTCGAAAGTTCAGGGAAATTTTGTGTGACCCATGTGTATGCAAGCCAAGCTTGAACAAAATTCCGTTGGAAAAACCATCCAAGATTTTTTCTGACGGAAATTCCGCTTGAGTGTATGGGCATTAGTCTTCATTGCAAGAGAATCCAGGAGAAAATCAAAGCGCATTTTGGGTATCATGTGCCAAACCTTGTGCTTTGGGGATCATGTGCCAACACATTTTTATTTAACTTCTTAAGCCGCCTACACACGATCAGAAATTCAGACAGAAAAATACCGATGTGAGCTTTTGGTCGGAAAATGCGACCGTGTGTACGCTCCATTGGAATTTAGCTGGCCGAATTCCAGCCAGCAAAAGACTGTGAGCAGGTTCTCTATTTTTTGGTCGGAAAAAGTTTTGATCAGAAATTCCAATCGTCTGTACCAATTCCGACACGCAAATTTCCTACGCAGGCTCGGAAAAACAATTCCACGCATGTTTGGAAACAATTTGACGCGTCTTCATTTTCTTGGCTCGTCATAGTGTTGTACATCACCGCGTTCTTGACGGTCGAAAGTTCAGCGAAACTTTTGTGTGACCCGTGTGTATGCAAGCCAAGCTTGAGCGGAATTCCATCGGAAAAAATCTCGGATGTCCACTCGTGTTTACGCTCCATTAGTCATGTGTGATAAAACTTTACTGTACATCTGTTATATCTGTGTTGATTTCATCCGTTTTACATTTTTGGTTGCGGCAGAATTACAGAAATTTCAGCTCGTTTCGAAATGAAGTATTTCATTTTTTTTTTTTTCTCTTCTAGTACAGAAAGGAAATACTATGCTCCGGCAATCCCGCAGACCCATTTAATTGCTCAGCGTGACTTAGAAGGGTTAGAGAAAAAGCACTTTCTGCGTCCTCACAGCCATTAGCCGCCACATTCAGAGCTGGAAGAGAAAATGTACCTGTGTGAGCCAATCTCACCTTTCCGAGCTGACATTTTATTCCGAGCTGATTACCATAATAATGTGGAAGCCAAAATAATACTCCTCACAGACTCCCTCTTAATCTCCCCCCCCCCCCCTCCGCAAGAAAGGACGAAATTATACCTTTAAAATGGCCATTTACTGCAGCAAACGAACGTCTTTCAAAATGGACTTTGGGAAAGATCAACAAAACGCGGCACGGTGCACGCCTTTTTTTTTTTATGGCAATGGGGAGTTGCGGGCGGAAGGCGCCGTCTCGGATTGATTGAATGCACAATGCCACAAAGAAACATATGTTGAAGTTGCAATAAAGTAATTCATTCTGACACATAGCACCTTCTCGATCATTGCTAAGTGGCTTTTCATCATCCCAGTGTGCGTTAGACATGGAGTATATAGATGCCCCCGCATTCTGACACGTCCGCATTGCAAAAAAAAAAAAAAATTGCAATTATCTGTTGTCATAAGAGGCCATGTGAAGAGTGATGGGCGGCGTGATGGCTGAGTAACTCAAAATTGATTGCTTTTCATTTAAACCTTGGCATAAAGGTCCATTTAATTAAACGTAGAAACGTGGGACCAGCAACGGAGCAGTTAGTGATATTACTTAGGCACCCTTTACTCAAATGATAACTTATCTAGACACGTGTACTGCCGAAAAGTTTGTTCGTTTTCATTTCATTCGTTTTTTTTTTTTCCATTCATTATGATTATAATTTGTAAATTCGTAAATAAGTAAATTTGTAAATCCGTAAGTATGTAAATTTGTAAATTCGTAACTTTGTAAATTCGTAATTTCGAAAATAAGAAAGAAAATCGGAAAATTTGAAAAGAATAGCTAACTAAAAATAACTAACTTTTAAATTATATGTATTGGAATTTCCTTTCAAATTTGGCCTTTAGTGAACGTAATTAATACAAATTTTTCAGAAGTTACGAATTATCCAAAAATAAGGAATGGAACGAAACAAAATAATAATAAATAATAATAATAAATTTTTATTACTATTATTATTATTTATTATTATTATTAATCGTTACGTTCCATTCGTTTAGATACGGCATTCGTTATATTGTTTGGTTGTTAGTGAACGTAATGAGTACGAATTTATCCAAAGTAACAAATTATCCAAAGTAACAAATTATCCAAAGTAACGAATGCAACACCTAAACAAATGAAACGGAATGAATTAATAATAAATAATAATAAAAAGTTGTATTATTATTATTGTTGTTATTTATTATTATTAATTTGTTACGTTCCATTCGTTTAGATACAGCATTCGTTATTTCGTATAATTCATAACTTTGGATAAAATCGTATTCGTTAGGTTCACTAAAAGCCCAATTTGAAAGGAAATTCCAATACTTATAATTATACTTATAAATAGTTAGTAATAGTTATGTTATTATTAGTTATTATTATTTTAGAATTTACGGGTTTTCGAATATTATGACATGAATTCCCAAATTACCGAATTTATGAATTTTCAAATTTACGAATTTTCGACTATTCAAAAATTGCTTAAAAACAGATTTTCGTAAATTCGGATATTTCCGAATTAACGAATGTGTCAAGTTTTTCACCTTGTGAAAAGCACTGAGGGTTTACAACCCCTTTAAGTTATTATTAGTTACTTATTATTTCAGATTTTCAAATTTTCATTTTTTTTTTTTCAGATTTTAGAATTTCTGAATTTTTAAAATGCTCAAATTTCCGAATTTTCTACATTTAAGAATTTTCGAATATTCAAATTTATGAATATTCAGAAAATATTTGTTAAACAGGTTTTGCCCAAATTAGTTAAATAACTAATTTGGAACAAAATGAATCGCACATGTCTAAATTAACCACTTGGTGCTGAGCGCACGTAAATATGAGGCCTTTCTGCGGCCAGAACTTATATAGCCTAGTTGCGCGCAATAGCGCCGGCAGGACTGTGCCAAGAGCACGCGCCTTGCGCACTCCCGGCACAGTGACTGGCGGCTCACGGAAAGTTTTCCAATCATGTGACCGCCAATCACGGCGGTCACATGGCCATAAGCCTCAGCCTGTTTCCCGACATAGCAAACCCCGTAAAGGGCCGGTGGCAGCCAGCGCCACGGGATTATCCACTTTTTCTGGCACTTTTTGTTTACAAGTTTAAATCAGTATTTTTTGATAGAAAATTACTTATAACCCCAAACATTATACATTTTTTCAAGTAGAGACCCTAGAGCAGGTGTCTTAAACTGGCAGCCCTCTAGCTGTTGCGAAAGTCCCATGAGGCATTGCAAGGCTGACAGTTACAAGCATCCAAGAATCCCTCAGGCAGAGGCATGATGGGACTTGTAGTCCCGCAACAGCTGGATAGCCACCAGTTTGGGACCCCTGTCCTAGAGAATAAAATGGTGATCGTTGCAATTTTTGGGAAAAAAATACACCTTAATGAATAAAAAATAAAAAATACACAATATTTACCCCAATTTTTTATATAATGTGATAGATGATGTTACACGAGTCAGTAGATTCCTAACATGTCACGCTTTAAAGTGGACAACTGGAGGTGTTCTGAGTGGCTCTAGAACAGTGATGGCGAACCTTGGCACCCCAGGTGTTTTGGAACTACATTTCCCATGATGCTCCACTACAATGCAAGGTGCCAGAGCATCATGGGAAATGTAGTTCCAAAACATCTGGGGTGCCAAGGTTCGCCATCACTGCTCTAGAATATCATGCACCTCATCCCGATTATTGAAGATAATGAAAAAAGAGGATTGGGATTATTGCGGCGCTTAAAATAATTGTTACATATAAAGGTTATATAAAAATACAAGTCTTTATTGGTACAAAATAACAAAGGATTCAATTAAAAATAGTTACAGAGCGTGTACACATTGCATATAGTGGGTCACTGGTGTCCCAATGGAAAGAGAGCGGTCACAAGTAGATGTTGTATCCCAACATGTTTCGTCAGTGAAGGCTTCCTCGGGGGATTGTTTGGGACCACCACAAATAACCCAGCGCTAGCACAGAATGCAAAACAGAATATCAATTGATTATAGAGATAGCAAACATACAAGAATATACATAAAGAGACACAAAACAGCATTTGTCAAGGGTTCAAGGATTCAAGAAATCACACAGTACCTACCTCCCTCCGCCAGTCCCGAACCAGGAAGTGGACATATTGGGTGAACCCCCTCGAGAAGAAGGGGGTGGGGTATGGATGTAAGGAAGACCCAGCCAGGGACAGTGCAAAGGAGACCATGCACAGCCACAGGAAGTAAATAAAGACCCAGTGTCACGATCATCCTGGCGTTCCGGTCGCACACGGGAGACTTACCCGCAGAAGCCTGTCGTTGAGAACCCATCGTTCCCCTTTGACGCGCGCTAAAGCGAACGGACGCTCTCGCGTCGGCATGAACGAGCGCACGCGTGCACGTGGGTTCGCGACCGTTTTGGCGCCCTAAAGGCTTTTTAAGGTCCTTGCTCCGTTCCCTTCTTGCTGTCCAGCCTACAGCGTGTTCGGAGATCCTGCTATTCAGTTCCTGTACCTGTTACCTTGGTTCCTGTTACCCGGCTAGTTCTTGACCTTGATCCGTTGCTGCCTGCCTACGACTTCTTGCTTGTCTGACCACGTCTCTGCCTCATCCTCTTGTACTGCGTTGACCGTTTCCTGCTGACCCGGCCTGCACCCGACTCCGCTGTTCCTGCCAACCCGTTTGGATTTCCTGTGACTGCTGTCTCCGCTGACGATCGTCTGCCTGCCAGTCTACCCACTTGTGCCTGCCTACACCAGCCGATTACCATCAGCCCTACCTACTCGCTGTCGGTGTTCTGCTGCTTATCCGGACCTGCCTCTATCTGCCAGGCACTTGTGCCCTCTGAACTTTTGAATTCCTGTTACCACCTCCAGGGGTTGATTAGCCAGGGGATACGAGGGGCCGCTCCCTGCATTCCGGGCTCGTCTACTAGGTACGTGACACCCAGCTAAAATATATGACAGGCAAAAAATCAACATAGATAGATGTTGGACAAAGACCAAAGGTCCAATATGCAGGCAACTAGCGAAGCCCAAAATATACTCACTGTGCTCAATGTTATAGAATAAATGGGTTCAGGGGCGCCAGTGAAGTGTAATGCAGCGTACACACGGACAGATTTTCCGAAGGAAAATGTTCGATGGGAGCTTTTTGTCGGAAATTTCCGACCATGTGTAGGCCCCAGTAGACATTTTCCATCAGAATTTCCGACACACAAATATTGAGATCTGGATCTCCAAATTTTCCCACAACAAAATCCGTTGTCGGAAATTCCAACCGTGTGTACACAATTCCGATTCTGAAAGTTCCGCGCATGCTCGGAATCAAGCGGAAGAGCTGCGCTGGCTATTGAACTTCATTTTTCTTGGCTCGGCGTGCGTGTTGTACGTCACTGCGTTCTTGATGTTCGCAATTTCCAACCAACTTTGTGTGACCGTGTGTGCATGCAGGACAAGTTTGAGCCAACATCCGTCAGAGAAACTCCCATGGATTCTGTTGTCTGAATGTCCGATCGTGTGTACAGGGCATTACAGTGTGGAAAAGAGACCAAAAAGTGTCCCAAAGTTTCAACACAGAACTTCTATCCACTGAAATACAAGGATGATTCCCAGTATTAGGGAGAGGATATATATATATATATATATATATATATATATATATATATATATATATATATATATATATATATATAATATCAAAAAGTGTCAAATTATAAATAGCCAAATAGGATTATTAATCCCGTAATAAAAGGAAAACAGAAGGGTACCAAGACTGAATACATCTATATACACATTGGCGTGTGCAGCCAATTGCATTAAGGTGTGCACCCAAAACTACAAACACACGTGCCTGTGTATGTCAGCAAAGCAGTGGGCGGGGTCAGTAGAGCAGAGATTGGTGTCAGTCGTTTTTATTTTTATTATTTTAGACAATATTGTTTTACATTTAAAAAAAAATAAAAATTTAGGGGCCCCTTTGGGGGGCTTGCTGAAGTATCTTAGGGTCTAAACAAACCCCTCATTTTTGAGGCAGACAAAGGGATTGAGGACAGAGTTTCCCCAGTCCCTTTCTCTGCAGCCTCAGATCAACTGGACAGTGAGCGAATGGGAAGTGCTCCAAGCTGAGCGGCATTCTGTTCATTTACAAAGTGAAGCATAGTAGACATAGTCTATTATGCTTCAGTTAAGAATGAACACAGGAGCGTCGGGTACAGATCACTCAATGTGTTCATTCAGAAAAGGAAGGGGCCAGTAAATTAGATATTTACCAGCCCCTTCCCCCAATCTCCCTTCTGAAACTTCCCCCTCGCCCCCCCAGCAGCCGGAGGGAGAGGAAAGGAGGGAAGCTGGCAGCACTGCAGAGGGGAGACTGGGTGCTAGGAAGCAGGGAGAATTGGCACGGCACAGGGTGATTAGGGCGTGCCCATGCACACCTGGCACACCCTGTGTGCACGCCTATATATATATATATATATATATATATATATATATATATATATATATATATATATATATATATATATATATATATATATATATATATATATACGCGTCAAAGGCAGAAAGTAGTACATAGCTATATATTTACTAATAGCCAATTACTCAAATGAAAGGACCCTGCTTGTACCCATAAGTTACCGCAGTGGCCATAATCAGGAACCGATAGGCAAACAAGTCAAGGAATCCTTTTGTACTGGGAGGAGGATTTCAGCAGGGGGCAGATGTGTACTGGGAGGAGGTGGAGTTTATGCTGAGAGGGTAATCATGTAGATTAGTGCTCAGTTTTGTTTATGACAAACTATTATGACAAAAGACAATTACTGTTAACCAGGGATATTGAGTATCCCTCTGTATATAATGCATTGCAAGGTACTGTTCAAAAAAAATCATCCATGCTATGGTTTTATAATAACAATTTTATCGATTTTATAATACAATAAAAATTGACATACACTATATCCCCAAAAGTATTGGAACGCCTGCCTTTACATGCACATAAACTTTAATGGCATCCCAGTCTTAGTGCGTAACGTTCAATATTGAGTTGGACCACCTTTTGCAGCTATAACAGCTTCAACTTTTCTGGGAAGGCCGTCCACAAGGTTTAGGAGTGTGTCTATGGGAATGTCTGACCATTCTTCCAGAAGTGCATTTGTGAGGTCAGGCACCGATGTTGGACGGAAGGCCTGGCTCACAGTCTCCGCTCTAATTCATCCCAAAGGTGTTCTATTGGGTTGAGTTCAGGACGCTGTGCAGGCCAGTCAAGTTCCTCCACCCCAAACTTGCTCATCCATGTCTTTACGGACTTTGCTTTGTGCACTGGTGTGAAGTCATGTTGGAACAGGAAGGGACCATCCCCAAACTGTTCCCACAAAGTTGGGAACATCGACTTGTTCAATATGTCTTGGTATGCTGACGCCCTAATGCCGTGTACACACGACCGTTTTTTCCATCAGAATAAACGCTGATGGTCTTTACGACGGAGTTCCGCTGAAACCGACTTGCCTACACATGATCACAACAAAGTCCGTTCATTTAGAACGAGGTGAGGTACGACGGGACTAGAAAAAGTAAGTTCAATAGCCAGTAACCAATAGCCGCCTTTGAGTCGTTTTTGGTCTGTCGGAATAGCATAAAGATAAATGGTTTTCCCTAAAGGAATTGATTCCGTCTGAAAGATTTAAAACATGTTCTATTTCTAGGTCCGTTACACACGCACACCCACAATACCACATGCACAGATCGACATACAGGTACGTCGGTTTCCGCAGCTGAGCCACCTTGCCGCAGTATATATGTGTGTAGCGTCCTCTAGGTCAGTGATGGCGAACGTTGGCACCCCAGATTTTGGAACTACAATTCTCATGATGCTCATCCACTCTGCAGTGTACTTGAGCATCATGGGAAATGTAGTTCCAAAACATCTGGGGTGCCAAGGTTCTCCATCACTGGTCTAGGTACTAGGGTGCTAGAGTGAGTTTTTTCTCCGGTAATATAGGTAAATTTAGGCAGGCCTAGCTGGTTGCTAGGTCTGTTTGTTTTCATTTTGGGCTCAGGGAAGCAGATGATGACTCACAGGCAGCATCACTTCCATGTCACCTCCCTCTTCCTTCTAGAATACACTGGAAGGAGAGGAGAGAAATAGAGGTGGAGCTGTCTGGAGTATCTTAAGAAGCCCTGACCAATCCCCAACTTGGATTGGCATGGGCAGGTCTCCTTAATTACCTGCGGTCAGCCCATCCAGGGAAGAGTTTTCAGGTGGAAGAGCTGGAGTGAGAGGGTGTGGAGGCTGTCAGGCCCACGAGGAGCTCCCCAGTCTGGGGGGGTGACCCAGGGTCGGGGCTCGGGTGCATCCGGGAGGAGTGAAGAGATCTTGGAATCAGAGACACATGAGAGAGCAAAGAGAGGACAGAAGGAGAGCACTTATGCCCAGTACACATGATCGGACTTTCCAACAACAAAACCGTGAAATTTTATTTGAAGGTTGTTGGCTCCAACTTGTCTTGCATACACACGGTCACACAAATGTTGGCCAACAATTACGAACATAGTGATGTGCAAGATGTATGGCGAGCTGAGAAAAAGGAAGTTCTATAGTCATGTGATATCTCCATTGCGAACGCTAGTTTTACAAGACCGAGCGCTTCCGGCTCGTACTTGATTCCGAGCATGCGTGAACTTTTGTGCGATGGACTTGTGTACACACAATCGGAAAGTCCGACAACAAGTTTTTGTTGGCGGAAAATTTGAGAACCTGCTAGCCAATATTTGTTGGAGGAAAGTCAGACAACAAATGTTCGATGGAGCATACACACGGTCTGACTTTCAGCCAACAAGGTCACATCCAACATTTCCCTTTGGAAATTCTGATCATGTGTACGTGGCATAAGAGTCTCCAGGAGGACTACTGGTCACAGTCAGGAGGGCTGGTGAGTGAGCACAGTTGGGGGGACTGGAGAGGCACGTCTGAGAGAACTGGGAGATTGCAGTTTGAGGTTGGTGCAGAACCAGTGGAGAGAGAACTGTGGAGAAGGCCAGTGGAGAGAGGTCATCACAGCCAGGGTGGCTGGCAGGGCCTGAAGAGAGCTATCTGTGATTGCTAGCTGAGTAGAGGATAGCTAGCACCTGAACTTTTTCTACACCACAGGGGCCCGGGGTCCCTGCCCTCAAAGGGCAGTTCATTGAGGCCTGACTGAAGCAGTGTCAGGCCTTCCTATGCGGTGCTAGCTAGTCTGGAGGAGTAACAGTCTGCAGCAAATGAAGTGCTGGAGGAGGAACGATGTGCAGCATGTGTTTGTGCTGAAGAGAACATTGAGATGCATATACTAGAGAGTATATAGTAGTCCCAAGCAAGTTTGCACTTGAAATTCCTGGGCATCCTATGATTCCCAAAACCCCATCCAAGTTGAATCCCCTCAAATAAAAAAACAAGCTATGGACTGGTCTGTTTCTCTGAGTGACTGAGAGATGGGTGTGGGGCTGGGCAAGGTGACAAGTGAACCACAACATTCAGCAACCCCTACGGGGGCATGGCTACATGCGGAAGGCGGTCAGCAAGTCGTTAAAATTGATTGGACCCTGGGCAAACACTTTCTTGGCCCAACCATGGTAGATAGTTCCTAATGGATCAGTCTATAGTCGTGGCAACAAGTAGCGGCCACAAGGCTCTCTCACCAGACCCAACGACACAGCAGCAGTGATCCCTCCGATCAGGTATTCTCTGGGTCGCCTGAGACCGCTCTGGTAGGCAGCACAGCAGGTCCTTATCCTGGCAGCAGCTTCGACCCTGCGCACTCAGATCACACTCTGTACTCTCTTGTAGTCCCCCACATGGCAGTGAGCTTTTGTTGCCACACTCTCACTGTCTCTCTCGCTTTCTCAGACAGCATTGGGAAAAATAAAGGGCAGTAAGTGGGGATTACACAAAGTCCGTTCCTGTGGTTGATCTCTGTACTGCTGATAAGAGGAGGGGGGGCGAGCGGGGAGCTACACGGATACCCCGCAGCTCACCTCTCCGGTGTCTCAGCAGAGCCAAATGCATGCAGAGTAAACTAGCAGAGAGGGCAGGCTGCCCGTCTACACTGGTGGAACTATTTGCAGGCAGCACAGACTCATGGTGCAGCTGCTTTGGGCCCCACAACAATGACTAGGCCCCTTTTGTAGACGTACACTGCCAAAAAAAATGTGTTCGTTTTCATTTGGACTTTCGAGTTTCGAACTTCGAATTTCCAAATTTAGGAATTTCAGAACTTTCCAATTTACGAATTGACGAATTTGTGAATATTCGAATTTACGAATATTCAGGAAAAATTAAAGGGGTGTTCCGGCCGCGATGTGTTTTACAGTGTTCCAAACACTGTAGCTGCTGACTTTTAATAAGGACACTTACCTGTCCAGCGAGCCCGTGATGTCGGGTCCCCCAGAGGCCGATCCGTCCATCGGATCGGCTATCGGCGCCGCAATCTTAACGAAGGGAAACAGGCAGTGGAGCCTTGCAGCTTCACTGCCCGTTTCCTACCGAGCATGCGTGAGTCGTGAATGGCCCCCGTTGTGTTCTGGGATACACACATGTCCCAGAAGGCAAAGGGGTCACTCATCGAAGAGGAGGAATAGGAAGAGGCAGATTAGGAAGATTGCCTAGCAACAGGGGTTTCTGGTAAGTTAAAATGTTTTTTTTTCTTTTTTTAAGAATATTAATGCTATTTTTAGGGTGGCCCTCCACTTTAAATGGGTTTTCGTCAATTCGGATATTTCCGAATGAACTAATTTCTTGAAAGTCCTTAAAAAAAAAAATGAATTGCACATGCCTACCCTTTTGTCCTGTGTTAAAGACGGCCCTGCTTACAATGTCTTAAAAATACATTTAATGACTTATTAATGATTACAGAGATGAATAAGCATGTCTTTAATATCTGCCTGAAGTTCAGCTTTGAATTTAGAATACAAACATTGAAAGTGCAATGAGTGAACCTGGTAGGTCTTGATAAAATAATGATTTTCTAGAGGCCTTGAGAAGAGACATGTGTTAATATATCAATCTCTATTCCCCATTGGCCTGAAAATGTTTTAAACAAAATAAGGTATTTAATAACGGCTTCTGTCAAGCAGTCAGTAGTTACAGGGCTGGCAGCATCCTGCCTTAGCAGATACTAATTACAGTGTTCTATTGTATTTCCATTTCGAGTTAAACTCGAATGTGTACATTAGTACTTTGACAAATGGTATAATCACATGTTTTCCTGATTAGGTCTCCCAACGTTGCCACTTGTTCCGAAAAGATTGTTTGCAAAATGAATTGACATATTTATTTATACTTTTCGCATTCTAATTGCCTTTTAATGCAAGTAATGCACGTTAAAAAAATGTTTCAATTTATCAAACACAAAGAGACTGTCAACAGCCCACCTCAATGTACATAATGTAGAATGTCTACATCAACACTCCCGTGTCCAGTGCTCAAATCCTTAAAAAATATGGCAGTGTCTGATTGCATACTGGTATGGAAATTGAATGCCGGCCTTGCAATAGAATGCAAGATCCGCTCAAATTGCTCGGGCTCCTTCCCACTTTAAAAGTCACCTATTGAAAGTATTTTACATAGGATATATTCATAGGTGTGCGCAGCCTTTTGCATTAGGGCAGTGATGGTGAACCTCAGTACCCCAGATGTTTTGGATCTACATTTTCCATGGTGCTCATGCACTCTGCAGTGTGGTTAAGCATCATGGGAATTGTAGTTCCAAAACATCTAGGGTGCTGAGGTTCACCCCAGATGTTTTGGATCTATGTTTTCCATGGTACTCGTGCGCTCTGCAGTGTAGTTGAGCATCATGAAAATTGTGGTTCCAAAACATCTGGGGTGCCAAGGTTCACCTCAGATGTTTTGGATCTACATTTTCCATGGTGCTCATGCACTCAGGAGTGTAGTTGAGCATCATGGAAATTGTAGTTCCTAAACATCTGAGGTGTCAAGGTTCACCCCAGATGTTTTGGATCTACATGTTCCATTGTGATCATGCGAACTGCAGTGAAGTTGTAGTTCCAAAATATCTGGGTGCCAAGGTTCACACCTGTTTTGGATCTACATTTTCCATGATGCTCATGCACTCTGCAGTGTAGTTGAGCATCATGGAAGAATTGTAGTTCCAAAACATCTGGGGTGCCAAGGTTCACCATCACTGCATTAGGGTGTGCACCCCAAAGCTCAAACACACATTTGCTAGCAGTTTTTAAAAGACCTTTTTTCTGACACTTTTTAAACAGCATTTTTTTCCCCCTCTTTCTTCCTGCCAAATTAGGGGAGGGGTTAATTGTTCACAGGTGTATAAAGGTAGTTATACAAACTCCCCCTTGAGCTTGCTCCCTGATTGTGGCTTGCATGTGGATTTTGTGGACACAAGTGGATTTTTTGAACTAAAGTGGAGAGTTAATAACCAGGAGTTGAAAACAGGAGTTAAGACAGGAGTCTCTAACCTCTATCCTACCTCCATCCTCCCCTCCATTTTAAAGATCCCACTGCAAGGGGCAACCAGACAGCTTTCCAGAAACGTCAGGCTGACAGCAAGCCAGATTCACCGGAACCAGAGTGTTTAAAGGAGCCAGGTAAGCTTGCACCTCCACTCCCAACCCAGTGATTGTTCCAGGGACTCCGTCCGACCGCCTACGGGGGTCAGGAAGGAATTTTTGCCCCACTGGTGCGTTTGGCTGCTACTGTCAGGGGTTTTTTCGCCTTCCTCTGGAACAACCATAGGTTAGCATACCCCTACCTCTGGCCTCCTTTCCATTTTTTACGCTATCCTAGGACGACTATTCCAGATCCCAGCCAGACTTCTTTTCTGAGCGGAGACCTCCACCTTAAGTAAAGGTAGCGGGAACAGCCAGCAACCGAATACAACAACTCCTTCCGCATCCATATAGGCATCCCCTGATCAACTTGCGCGCTAATAGCCTCAAGCACGGCGGCAAGTCTGATACCTAGCCCCCACCTCAGGATCAATACCCTGATCAGGATCATCATCTTAGGCCCATAGTACCATCAACAGCATCCACAAACCATGTGCTACTTCAAATACTCAGCTGAAGTTCTGCACAGACTAAGGAACATCAACACCACATTGCCATCTTCCATACAAAAAATACTTCAAAGAGAACAACTATTAAAAACCGGACGACAACCAGCTCCCAACCACAGGAAGACATCTACTCGACCACTACAATTAGATTGCGCCTTGATTAACGCCAGGTCTGCAGTCAAACATAGACTGGAAGTACACGACTTCATCATCGAGAACAATGTAGACTGCCTCTTCATCACCGAAAGCTGGTTAACCTCTGACTGCAACACCATCCTCACTGAATTGGTGCCGGAAAACTACAGGATCCTAACCGAACACCGGATAGGGAAAAAAGGAGGAGGCCTAGAAGTGATCTTTAAAGGTCACCTGGATCTCACTAAACCATCATCTCAGAACCCAGTTCCTTTTATGGAAACCCTGATGCTACATCTTCAACCAACACCCCATGACACCACTCATATTCTACTGTGCTACAGACCACCGGGACCAAAGTCCAATCTTCTTTCACCCCTCACGGAATCCTTTGCAATGCACACCCTAAAATTCAAAAATTTCATGGCACTCGGATATTTCAACCTTTTGGGCAAACAAGCCTAAAGACCCCATCGCGACTGCCTGCATCAATCAACTAGAAGAACTGGGTCTACAGCAACTGATAAAGAATCCCACGCATGGGTCAGGACACACCCTGGACCTCATTTTCAAACAGAACATCGACGTCAACATACTCGACAACATAACTCTGCCATGGACGGATCACCACGCCATCAAATTCAAAATCACTACCAACATCACCAACGCAAAACGGAAACCTGTAACAACGCACTGGACCAGATCGCATAAAAAACTGTACTCCGAAGCCTTCAAAACCACTCTGTCCAAAAAGATATCTACAATAACCTTAAACCACTCTACGGAGGAAACACTCAACTCCCTGAACAAGGCATTACTGCAATCAGCAGACTCGGTAGCACCAAAACGCAGGGCACTCATCAGGAAGAAAAATGCTGGATGGTTTAATAGCTCCCTCTCCGTACTAAAGCAAGAACGCAGAAGAGCGGAAAGAACATGGAGAAGAAATCCCACCGAGGAAAACCTATTTAACTACAAAGGTCTGACAGAGAATTATCGGAAAGCAATCTTCAAAGCCAAAAAGGACCACTTCTCATATACAATCTCAACGGCCGCAAACCAACCACGGGAACTGTTTAAACTGGTTAATCAATCAATGAATCCGGTGTGCCTAGAACCCCCAGAAAGCGAATCCCAGGATTACTGTGACAAACTGTCGGATTTTTTCATCGATAAAGTCAAAACCATCAGGGAAACAATTTGTCAGAAGAAAACATCCAACCTCAGCCAGCAAATACATAAAGAGGATGTCTGCACCAACATACCGCAACCGCCGAAATTTTCACTATCCCCAATTACCGTAGACCCCGCAAAAAACATCATTAATAAACTGCGTGACAGTACCTCACCTATTGACATCATCCCCACAAAACTACTGAAAGAATGCTCCGACATCGTGGCTCCAACCATAACCCACCTCATAAACCGATCAT
This sequence comes from Lithobates pipiens, assembly GCF_037356315.1. Lineage (NCBI taxonomy): Eukaryota > Metazoa > Chordata > Amphibia > Anura > Ranidae > Lithobates > Lithobates pipiens. The sequence continues at coordinate 12,218,692 of NW_027507825.1, forward strand.
TCCATGAAGGGATTGTTCCCAGCATCCTCAAACAAGGCATCGTCAAACCTCTACTCAAGAAACCAAACCTGGACCCTCAGGATCCAAACAACCGTAGGCCGATTACAAGCCTCAACACCATTTCTAAAATCATAGAGAAAGCTGTAGTACATCAGCTACAACTTCACCTGGATACTCACAAACTCCTGGACCCGCTGCAATCAGGCTTCCGCCCGGGTCATGGAACAGAAACAGCTCTCCTCAAGATTTGGGATGACGCCCTCGAAGCAGCAGATGACGGAGAGCCGTGTCTCCTCGTACTGCTAGACCTAAGTGCAGCGTTTGATACAGTAGATCACAATACTCTACTCGTCCGCCTCACAGAAGTAGCCGGAGTCCAAGACATAGATCTCCAATGGTTCGCGTCCTTCCTAGGAAATCGGTCACAGACAGTGAAACTAGGAAACTTCCTCTCCGAAACTCGGGCAGTCACCTGCGGAGTCCCTCAAGGCTCTCCGTTGTCACCCGTTCTCTTCAACATTTACATTCGCCCACTCCTTCAAATCATCAGATGCTCAGATCTCTGCTTCCACTCTTACGCTGACGACACGCAACTTTATTTCCGGATCAATGGAAAAAAAGATCACCAACAACAACTTGAAAACTGCCTCAAATCAATAGAGGACTGGATGACCACCAACTCCCTCCAGCTGAACCAATCAAAGACAGAGCTTCTTATCTTACACCCAAATCATAAGCCCGCAACCAAAACCTCCTGGTCTCCACCAACCGTCTTTGGGCAGACTATCTCCCCAAAGACCAAAGCGAAGAGTCTCAGGGTTATTTTAGACGCACAAATGTCAATGGATGCGCAAATAGGATCTGTAGTCAGTCGATCTCACCATCTGCTGCGCATGCTTCGCAGACTCATCCCTTTTATCCCAAAGAATGACAAAGCAGTGGTAGTTGGAACAATCATTAATTCACGACTGGACTACGCAAACTCGCTTTACATAGGATTACCACAATATCAACTTGCGCGATTACAACTGATCCAAAACACGGCGGCAAGGCTGATAACAGGAAAAAAACCCTGGGAATCCATTTCTCCTTCACTGAGGAGCTTACATTGGCTAACCGTAAAAAATCGGATCACGTTCAAGACCCTTTGCCTCACCCACAAATGCGTGCATAGAGAAGCTCCGCAATACCTAATGGAGAAAATAAATCATTACACACCAAACCGCAGTCTTCGATCAGCCAACAAAAACCTCCTCCTCGTGCCCAAAGCCCGGTATAAATCCAAGGGTGATCGGAGATTCGCTGTCCAAGGGCCTCGGCTATGGAATGCTCTACCAATCAATATCCGCCTGGAAGAAAATCACCTGGCTTTTAGGAAAAAACTCAAGACCTTCCTCTTTTAGCAGATGACCAAAGCTCGCCACAGCGCCTAGAGGCGATTCAGTTCGCATTGTGCGCTATACAAGTATTTCATTCATTCATTCATTCACACATGCATGTGTGTGTGTGTGTGTGTGTGTAGGAACTTGAGTGGCCTGCACAACAGTCCGGAAATCAACCTGATAGAACAACTTTGGGATGAAGAGTGGAGACTGCACAAATGCGCTTCTGGAAGAATGGCCAAACATTCCCATAGACACACTCCTAAACCTTGTGGACAGCCTTCCCAGAAGAGTTAAAGCAAATCATTTGGTGGAGGGGGGATTATGGTGTGGGGTTGTTTTTCAGGGGTTGGACTTGGCCCCTTAGTTCCAGTGAAGGGAACTCTTAAGGCGTCAGCATATCAAGACATTATTAAAAATATAAAGTGCAGCGCTAAGGTGTAACTACACCTAAGAATTAGTGTAAAGAAAAAGTGAGAAAGTATAACAGCGATAAGGAAGCCAAATTAATTAAATATATGAATGTCCTCTGGTATCTATTCGAATCCAAGGGGTCTGATCATCGGGTATCCAGAACTATGGCAAATCTTGTATCAAACTGCTACAGCAAGCATATTAAACAAAAGATGGGTACTCTTATCAAATGTGTTGGACACATCTACCCTATGGCAATGCGTCATACGAGCTTGTAACGGCTATCGTAGCCGAGGCTACTGGACATCCAGCAGATTCTCCTCCCCCTAGAAATGTATCCAATCTTTGGCACACCTGTCAGAGGTCAGTTGCTCCAAACGGCAGGTGGATTGACAACTTAAGGTTCCAACTGGCAAGACCCAATCCGTGATGTTTCATTAAAGGTCAGAGCATAAAAAAGAGAAGCACATGGAGGCGCTCCACATTGTACAGATTAACCAATGAAGGTTTATTATAAAAATAGTAAATCCAGCATTAAAAAAACGCCAAACAACTGGTGATACAAGGTAAAAAATCATGTGAAATAAAATGTAAAAGAAAGCAATATGGGGAGCAGAGTATGCTTTCCCTACGCGTTTTGACCACAAAGTCTTCTACTGGGGCATAACCTGACCCCCCCATATTGCTACTATATATAGACTAAACAACTAAAATTGTAATTTGAGCACCTGAGTGACCGCCCACACAAGGCTGACTCGGAAGTGTACCCACATGGCAATACTGACTCTATTGTACATAATTGAACAATTGAACAAAGGCAAAGACAAAGCATAGCGGCGCAGTCCATAGTCTATGGTGGAATGCAAGCATGAACAGAATGTCCGCTCTGCCTGCGCTCCAGCCCTCTGACCGGAAACAGGAAGTAGGACAATCCTCTCTCTGTATCTATCCCACCATACCGCTAGATCGCATCCAATTCTCAGTGAATCATATTTATTATCCAGCTTTGACATATTATTCTGCCATAAATTTGAGTCCTTGTGCGGGCGTGCGGTGGCCAATCTGCATGACCCGCGTGTCAAGCCTCACTATCAGAACTGGAAGTGATGAAAAGGTCACCTCCTGACGGATATGACGTGTCGAGGCGCATCTGAACTGAGATGGACGTCACTTCCACTTGCAAAGCAGGATGGTTACATTGGAAGTCTGGTGATGGCTTCTGAATGTAAACAGTATATCAAACGGGGTGTAAGACCATCCCGCCTCCCAAACAAAAACAACACACAAAGCCAGGCACATAGACAGCATCCATTACCTGTCCATACACACAAAAAAAACTAAATGATATCAAGAACGGCTGCCTCCAGATTAATGAAGCAGTTCATATACAACTAACGACCCTACATGGGACATGGTAGTAAAACCATCCATGGGGCATTACTAGGAATTATAATAGAAAAAGAACAAACCTAACATTGCATAAATGTAACTCAAATAGGACAATCACTGTAAGGTTAATCTATCTACAGGAATAATGCATCACTCCCACCATCGGTTTATGCCATAATGTCACCTTCTAAGTAGAGGGACCTTTATGCACCAAAACCCAATCCTAAAGAAACCATAAGGACGATTATCCATGGAGATGAAAGGGAGACACCCTGTAGTTAACCGGGCCATATATCAGGTCCGAGACCAAAAGGAGAGGAGCCGAGGTGCCACTCACGCCCGGTCTATGAAAGAGTTGATATCCCAATCAATGTTCATGCAGTGGAGCGAGTAGCACCTTAGCTTGTGTATCCAGTAGGTCTCAAGGCGTGAAACCCCCCTAACGAGAGGTTCGCCCCTCCAATGTGGAGTAAATGTATTGATAACTTGGAATAAGATCCCTTCAGGGTCCTTTTCGTGATGCTCCAAATAATGTTGGGGGACCGTATGTTTGTCACAACCCTTCTTAATCTTTGCAATATGTTCATTCACACAAACTGAAAAAGACCTTTTAGTACGGCCTACATATTGCATCTTACAAGGGCAAGTGATCAAATACACTATGTACCTTGTAGCGCATGTAGTGAAATGCTTCATGTTATATATGCGAGATGTAACACTAAAGAAGAAAGTATCTGATTTTCGTCTCAAAGTATTGTGTAAACAAACGTTGAATTTGCTACAAGGGAAATAGCCCTTACATTCTTAAAAGAAATGGCTTCTTGGGGGATCTATAGTGTTGGGAGCTATTTCACCCTGAATAGAGCAGGCACCTCTAAAGATTATGCCAGTCCAATCCGATAGGACCGGTCCCAATACTCTATCATTGCATAAGACCTTCCAGTGTCTGTTCAGAATCTTTACATCTCCTTATGTTGAACCAAAAATGATGTGAAGAAGGACCACTTAAAGCGATCCCTATCCACATCTCTCGGTCTGCATACTAACAACGAGTGCCTCTCCACCTCTTGTTGGGCTCTAATATCTCGATCCAAGGTTTCAGGCCTATAACCCTTCTCCAAGAATCTTTGCCTTAAAACCCCAGACTGAGATAAGAAATCCTCCATATTAGAACAATTACATCGCAGACGCAAAAATTGTCCCTTAGGGACAGATTTCAGCCATTGTTGATGTTGGCAACTGTCGACCGGAATGCACCCATTCCGGTCGGTAGTTTTAAAGAAGGTCCGCAGCACCAACTGGCGGTTGATAATCAAAATTTCTAGATCTAAAAAATGTATGGTGCTGGGACTCACCTCAAAACTCAACACTATGCCTCGATTATTGGCATTTAGATCTGACATGAAGCCCTCCAAGGATGTGAGGTCCCCTTTCCACAGGAGGAGGATGTTGTCTATATATCTAGCCCATATGACCAATTTCAGTCACTTGTGGGCATAGACGACATACTCCTCCCATTGGGCCATAAATAAATTGGCCAGACTGGGGGCATATTTATCCCCCATTGCTATGCCCTTAATCTGGGAATAGAACACATCCTGAAACCAGAAGTAGTTGTGCTCAGTGGCAAACGTCAGTAGTTCCATGATGTAATTCTTATGAATAAGTGACAAAGATGTGCACCTGAACAAAAATGATTCTACCGCAGCCAAACCCAAATCTTGTGGGATTGATGTATAAAGGGCTGACACATCAACAGTCACCAAAAGAAGGTCATCTTGGTATTCCCCTTGTTCTAGTTAATTTATGGAGTATCTTTAAGATAGGAGGGTATTTCCTTCACCAAAGGCTGTAGAAAAAAATCTATATATTTCCCGATTCTCGAGGTGACAGACTCAATCCCACTCATGATGGGCCGACCGGGTGGGTTGATTGGATTTTTATGCACCTTTGGAAGGTAATACATGATGGGAATCCTAGAGGCCAAGGGGACCAAAAATTCTTGTTCCTTTTTTTATTCAAAATATTCAACGAAAAGCCTTCATTAACCAGTGCTATCAGAGCATGTTTATATTCAGCTGTAGGGTCCTTAGGAAGAACTTTATATGTGGTTTGGTCCTTCAACAGAGTACTCATTTCCTTAATGTAGTCCTCTTTGTCTAGGACTACTATCCAACCCCCCTTATCCGTGGGGCGGATAATAAGATCCTTCCTATCACACAGGGACCGAAGGCCCATTGCGATAGTAGGATCCTGGTGCACTCTCTTCTTGGCTAGTTGATCCAAATTCTAAAGGACCAAACCTTTAAACACATTGATAGAATGTGATGAAGAATTGGGTGGGTTGAAAAGGGACGGATTAGAGAGGCCCGAATGTAAGGCATCACTCTGTTGGTCCCCCTTCCCTCCACCCGATGAGTTCAAAAGAAAATGTCTTTGTATATTGAGTTTGCGGACGTATTTCTGTACATCTACAAATGTATTAAATTTGTTCAGTTGTCGAGGGGGGACCAATTTAAGGCCCTTATCCAAGATATATTTCTCACACTCTGTAAGGGCTACTTTACTTAAATTAAAAATACCCGTGCCTAGTGTGTTCTTTTTCGTTTTCCTCCACTTAAGGCACCACCCCCCTCTGCTGCCTCTTTTAGTTTTGGACTTTGTGTGGGATTGTGCCTGGGTTCGTGAAAACCCCAGACGTAAGAAGGGCCTGGGAGTTCATGGTTATATGGTGTCTGCGTATATTCATCATCTCTAATGGGGTAAGGCCTATCGTAATGTACCTCACGAAGGTCTTCATCCTGAAGTGCGTTGTATCTATTATGAGTGCGTATTTGAGTTTCATATTGATAGTTAGTTGCTCTATTCATAGGTCTCTCAATATGACTGGAACCAGAATACCTCCTTAGTCGGTCTGTTCGTGGTGGCTCCCTGCCTCGATTGGAATTATTTCCTCTGCCCCTGTGTCCTCTTCCCCTATTTCTAGGTGGATGACTTCCTCCATACATCTCCCAAGAGTACGCTCTGGGGGGGGGGGGGAATAACTCCCCCAACGGTAATTCATCGGATAGGGATTCCTTGGGGAAGAGTTCACTGGGGGAGGGCGATTATTCCCATTCATCCTGGATCCTCCAATGTATGGGGCAGGATATAAATCAATCCCTTATCTGGGTCTGGGAATACAGGGGCTACCACTTCCATCTGTGTTTCTGAAGAGCCCTGTTCCTTACCTTGGGCACTCTTTTTCTGCCAATTAAAGACCAAACGTGTTTTATAATCTATTATATTACTTTTGTTTTGTTTTGTTTTTTAGCTCTCTGATCTTTATTCTCCTTTTTTAAAAGGGTTTTTAAATTTGTAGAAAGAGTGGCATATTCAGACGTCTTGCTAAAAGATGAAACATTATCCTTCAGTTCTTTAATTTCTATATCAATAACAGATAATCTGGCCAGCTTCCTTTCAACCAAAAAACTGATCAATTGAAGACTTGCATAATTAAAGTATATAAACCATGGTTCCAAATCCACATCTCCCTGCTGTGGATGTGCCTCTTGGAACCATTTTTTCTTTTAAATATTGTTCAAGGAACGCAATGTCCCACTGTAGATGCAATTCAGTGGTCATTACGTTCCTGAGCCTTAAAAATAAACCACTCAACTCTGAATCACTGTTATTCACAACAAAAATTCCTTCAGTGTTCAAGGACCTATTGGTCCTGTAATCAAAAATATCCATGTGCATGGATAAAGGGTAGCAGCAGTGAAATAATTGGTCAAAAATCAAGAAAGTGGAAAAAGGGGAAAACACTGCGCTAAACAAACAAAACTATGCGTAACACTATGTGAAAAAAAGTGTATAATGGGGAAACAAATGATTTTAAATTAATACACCCAATCTGTGAGTGAACACAGCTAAGCTGCTGACACACAAACAAACCAAGTTTAAACAGAATTATTAATATAAAGTGCAGCACTAAGGTGTAACTACACCTAAGAATTAGTGTAAAGAAAAAGTGAGAAAATATAACAGCGATAGGGAGTCCAAAATAATTAAATATATAAATGTCCTCTGGTATCTATTCGAATCCAAGGGGTCTGATCATCCGGTATCCAGAACTACGGCAAATTTTGTATCAAACTGCTACATAATATTAAACAAAAGATGGGTACTCTTACCAAATGTGTTGGACACATCTACCCTATGGCAATGCGTCATACGAGCTTGTAACGTCTATGGTCAGGGCCGGATTAACATAGGGGCTATTGGAGCTGCAGCTCCAGGCCCCTTTCTCAAGATAGGCCCATTTGCCCAAAAAAAAAAAAAAAAATCAAAAAAATCAAAAAAAAAAAAAAAAAAAAAGATTGACTTCGAGGATTGTAGCTCAGCGATTAGGAGTCACAGAGACCCCACATTTGGGGGGTAGGTAGCTAAAGACCCACTCCAGCACTGGTTAAAATATGGGGCTGCTATCATCTATGGTTCCGGAGATACAGGGCTGCTTGCGCAGCCTGTCAGAAGCTACATACAGAGCGGCCAGTTTAAACACAATCTGGAAGACTCTGCAGCAGACTGAGAGGATGAGCTCATAATAATTATTTGTATATTACTTATGATAATTAACCCTTTGCCACCCAGGCCCATTCTGAGACTTCTCTCCTACATGTAAAAGTCATCATTTTTTTTTATGCTAGAAAATTACTCAGAACCCTCAAGCATTATATATTGTTTTAGCAGACACTCTATGGAATAAAATTGTGGTCTTTGCAACTTTTTATGTTACATGACATTTGCGCAGCAATTTTTCAAACTTTTTTTTTTGGAAAGAAACTGTTTCATTCATTAAAAAAGCCCACTAAAGTTAGCATTATTTTTTGTTGTGTACTAAGCGATGCTTTAAATTTTTTTACAGGTTACACGTTTAGACTTACAGAGGAGGTCTAGTGCTAGAATTATTGCTCTCGTTCTAACGATCGTGGCGTATGTAACCTGTGTGTATCTGGCTCTGATACTAACCAGTGCCTACCCAGGGACTGACTAGTATCTCTCCCCAGCCTGTCCCCACACACCCTCTCACCTGCTGACCTGTGAATGGGGCAATCACTCCCGCAGTGTTATTGTGTTCTGCCAGTGAATACAATGATTAGTGTTGCTAACTATAGCTGGCAGCACTGATTGTTTTGGGGAAAACCTGACAGGCTGGTTGTACTCAAGTCGGTTAATAGGTTGACTTGTGTAAAACCAGCTAGCCCATACATAGATCGACTATGGCTGGTCTCTGCTTAATTGGTGTAATTTCAATCCATGTATGGCCCGATTAACCACTACGCAGTCCCTAAACATCCTTCCACAAACCTTTACATTTTTCCTTCCCAGATTACTTCATCCTCCTCTCCCATACATAGTGCCCACTGTCATACTCTCCACACTTCTCTCCTATACATAGTGCCCACTCTCATACCCTCCACACTCCTCTCCTGTACATACTACTCACTGTCATACCCTCCATACTCCTCTCCTATACATAGTGCCCACTGTCATACCCTCCACACTTCTCTCCTATACATACTGCCCACTGTCACACCCTCCACACTCCTCTCCTGTACATACTACTCACTGTCATTCCCTCCATACTCCTCTCCTATACATAGTGCCCAGCGTCATACCCTCCCTCCACACCCCTCTCCTGTAATTACTGCTTACTGTCCTACTCTCCACACTTCTCTCCTGTACATAGTGCCCACTGTCATACCCTCCACACTCCTGTACATATTGCTCACTGTTATACCCTCCACACTGTTCTCTTATACATAGTGCCCAATGTCATACCCTCTACACTCCTCTGCTGTGCATACTACCCACTGTCATACCCTTCACACTCCTCTCCTGTACATAGTGCCTTCTGCCATACCCTCTGCACTCCTCATGTACATAGTGCCCACTGTTAGACCCTCCACATTCCTCTCCCTCACCTGCACATACTTCCCACTTTTATACCATCCACACTCCTCCCCTATGCCTCTTACCCACAAAAACTGTTCTTTAAAATTATACTGAATATCCTCAATGTTACCAGCTCTAGAATGGGCACACTTTTGTCAGTTCAACTAAAGGAAATCTCACAGTCCTCATATTTGTTCTGCCCCATTATTAGTATTTATTTAATTTTGTAATTACTATTGTGATGTATAGAGGAACATAGGGGATGTCAGCTACTCTAAATATAGCAATTGTAAAAAAGCGTTCCTGAAAATATTTTTGAAATGTTGACAACTATGCACTTAGGCACTGCCCAAGGGCCACAGGGTCAGTAGGGGGCCCCATGAGAGGCTTGTGATATTAAAGCGGTAGTAAACTTTTCGAACATTACTACTTTTTAGAGGCCCTGGGGTAGGTTATGCCATAATGTACAAGTATGCCCAGCATATTGGCACATTAGGATACACTTAAATTGTCAGACTGAGCCCTCCAGTGCTGTGCTGTGATCAATCCGGAGGGGCCTGGGCACTAACATCTTCACCCGGTCTTCCTTCTGGGTTCTGTGCCTTCTGTCACTTGCCTTGGCCAGGCTGCATTGATGTCATTCCCACACATGCTTATGTGCATCCTCTCTCTCTCCACCCCCCCCCCCCTTTCTCTCTCATCCTCGATCCCTTACCCCTCACACCTCTTTCATCCCCTTTCTCTCTCTCTCATCCTCCCTCTCTCTCTTTAATTTAATTTGTTATAACAAAAAAATGTTTGCATTTTTATTTACTTATTGTTTATAAAAGGCCCCACCAAAATCCTCAGCACCAGGCCCATGATGTTCTTAATCTGGCCCTGTCTATGGTAGCCGAGGCTACTGGACATCCAGCAGATTCTTCTCCCCCTAGAAATGGATCCAATCTTTGGCACACCTGTCAGAGGTCAGTTGCTCCAAATGGCAGGTGGATTGACAACTTAAGGTTCCAACTGGCAAGACCCAATCCGTGATGTTTCAGTAAAGGTCAGAGCATAAAAAAGAGAAGCACATGGAGGCGCTCCACATTGTACAGATTAACCAATGAAGGTTTATTATAAAAATAGTAAATCCAGCATTAAAAAAACACCAAACAACTGGCTACTGGACATCCAGCAGATTTTTCTCCCCCTCCAAATGGATCCAATCTTTGGCACTAGGGATGAGCTTCGAGTTGACTGTTCGCCTGTTCGGCGAACAGTGAACAATTTGGGGTGTTCGCGGCAAATTCAAAAAGCCTCGGAGCACCCTGTACAAGTCTATGCAAGCAATCTATGCCCATTCTTATATTTAAAGGCTAATATGCAAGTTATTGTCCTAAAAAGTGTTTGGGGACCTGGGTACTGCCCCAGGGGACAGGTATCAATGCAAAAAAGTTTTAAAAACTTTGATTTTAATAATGCTTAACCACTTCCCGACCAGCGCACAACGATGTACGTCGACAGAATGGCACGGGCAGGCATATTGGCGTACAGGTACGTCCAATATTCAATGCCGCCCTGCCATCGGGAGCGCGCCGCCGGCGGCGCGCTCCCGCGCTGGTCGGGACCCCCGTGAGTCCGGTCGCGGGACCCGCGGACTCGATTGCCGCGGGCATCCCCGCGATCGTCTCACGGAGCGGCCGAATGGAGGAAATGCTGTGTAAACAACATTTCTCCAAGTGTAATATTCCTTTAAACATCGTACCTGGGGGGTGTCTATAGTATGCCTGTAAAGGGGTGCATGTTTCCGTGCTTAGAACTGTCCCTACACAAAGTGTCATTTCTGCAGGAAAAAAAGTCATTTAAAATCACTCGCGGCAATAATGAATTGTCGGCTCCCCGTAATACAGAGAAAAGTCATTGAAAGTCATTGATAAAAAAAAAAAGTGTGGGGTTCCCCCAAATTCAATTACCAGGCCCTTCAGGTCTGGTATGGATATTAAGGGGAATCCCGCATCAAATAAAAAAAAATGGCGTGGGGTTCCCCCTAAATATCCATACCAGACCCTTCAGGTAGGGGTACTTTTGTAAGCCCATGCCCAATTCATAGTTAATTGGAAACATTAAAAGGGGAATGTGACCTGTCACTATTAAATTACATGTATGCGCTGGTACCAGATTTTTTTTTTTGGGGGGGATCTGATCAGATACTTAGGTTAGAAAAGGTTTAAAATAATTGCAAATTTTTAAGAGTAACATTTCAATTTATACATGGGGTATTTTGATTATTTTAGTTAGAGTCTGACTTTAAGGAATGTTTTAATTGTGTAATTACTGTACCTATCCTTACATTATTGAAGTTAAAAGGTATTTTTTCGGTATCAACAAATGTGCTATAGTTCGGATTGATATAATTGCCCTGGGCTCTGAGGTGTTCAATAAATGGCATTATAGTGTTATAGAAGAACCTAGAGTGGTGCTTTATGTAGAAAAAAATATGTTGTTATAAAAAATTGATTGTACCGTATATACTCGAGTATAGGCCGACCCGAGTATAAGCCGAGGCCCCCAATTTACCCCCAAAAAACTGGGAAACCTATTGACTCGTGTATAAGCCGAGGGTGAGATATGCCTGTCCATCCCTGTGTGTGTGTCCATCCATCCCTGTGTGTGTGTGTCCATCCATCCATCCATCCATCCCTGTGTGTGTGTCCATCCATCCATCCATCCCTGTGTGTGTGTGTGTCCATCCATCCATCCATCCCTGTGTGTGTGTCCATCCATCCATCCATCCCTGTGTGTGTGTGTGTCCATCCGTGTGTGTGTGTGTGTGTGTGTGTGTGTGTGTGTGTGTGTGTGTGTGTGTGTGTGTGGCCTTGTGTGTCCAGCCTACCTGTGTCCTGAGCCTCCGTCCGGTCCCGAGCCTCCGTCCGGTCCCGTCCCGTCCCGAGCCTCCGTCCCGTCCCGTCCCGAGCCTCCGTCCGGTCCCGTCCCGAGCCTCCGTCCGGTCCCGTCCCGTCCCGAGACTCCGTCCGGTCCCGTCCCGTCCCGAGCCGAGCCTCCGTCCGGTCCCGTCCCAGGATCACCGCTCTTCGTCGGCGCCCATTCCCCTGTTCAAATGCCGCGCCTCCCTGTCTGTGATAGGCGGAACACAATTTCCCAGCAGCCTGTGTTCCGCCTATCACGGACATCGTCTCATCCTCGTCCGTAGTACGAGGATGAGACGATGTCGGTGATAGGCGGAACACAGGCTGCTGGGAAATTCAGTGTTCCGCCTATCACAGGCGAAGGCGGAGCCGGAGGCGCGGCTTTTGAATTATAGAATGGCCGCTGTCTGTCTGCTCGACACGCTGATCGAGCGGGCAGACAGCGATGACTCGAGTATAAGCCGAGGGGGGCACTTTCAGCCTCAAAAAAGAGGCTGAAAATCTCGGCTTATACTCGAGTATATACGGTATGTTTGGGGGGGGTTCAAGAGAGAGAGCTATGATTTTGCCCCTCTGTACAAATCATTAGTAAGACTTCATCTGGAATATGCAGTTCAGTTTTGGGCACCAGTTCTCAAAAAGGATATCAGGGAACTGGAGAAAGTGCAGAGAAGGGCAACCAAACTGATAAGATGCATGGAGGAGTTCAGCTATGAGGAAATATTAGCCTTTGTACAAATGGTCGGAGAATCCGTCAGAATGAGTCTTATCGGACCGTGTCGTCAGATAATCCGACTGTGTGTGGTATGCATCGGACTGATTCCGTCCGAATCTCCGTCCGACCCAATTTTCCAACATGTTGGAAATATTTCCCGACCAACTGGGCCGGACGGACCTAATCGGATCATGTGTAGAGCATTTTCATCGGACCAAGTGCCACACATGCTCAGATCAAATTCCTACATCAAAGCTATTGGCTACTAGCCTGAACGTAGTCCCATCGTAATGAAAATTACGTCATCACGTTCTGAAAGATTGGATTTTTCGCCAACTTGGCCCGACCGTGTGTATGCAACAGTTTCGGACAAGATCTGACGGACAAAATCCGACGGATTTGGTTGTGGAAATCTCCGACCGTGTGTACGTGGGCTTAGAGGAACTGAATCTATTCTCTTTTGAAAAGAGGAAATTGAGGGGGGATATGATCAACATGTACAAATACATAAGGGGTCCATATAGTGAACTTGGTGTTGAGTTATTCATTCACTTTACAGTCAACACAGAGGACAAGGAGGCACACATTAAATCTAGAGGAAAAGAGATTTCATCTCCAAATACGGAAAGGTTTCTTCACAGTAAGAGCTGTGAAAATGTGAACATTACATCCCCTCCCCATCATCTCCTTGATGATCAGGGCGGAGGCACCGTTCGCGCGTCACGAGAACGTCCCCTCCAGCTCCTCCTCTCCACATCCCCTAATTAAGAGGATTGACGGTTCTATCCCCTCCTATACATTTAAAAGCTTGGTGCTGGCACACAGACGTTCTCATGCAGCCCCTGGGACCACGCCACACACCAGCACTGTTATTCAAGTAAACACCTTAATCCTATGTTTACACTTTTGAGATGATTTTCAAGACTTAATATATTTACTAGGTGATCCAATGTTTTTTACCTTGCATCCAACTCATTCATCTCCACTTCCCTCACTATAGGTCAGTGATGGCGAACCTCGCCACCCCAGATGTTTTGGAACTACATTTCCCATGATGCTCAACTACAGTGCTGAGTACATGAGCATCATGGGAAATGTAGTTCCAAAACATCTGGGGTGGCGAGGTTCTCCATCACTGCTATAGGTTAATTTGTTTCCTGGGCATATCCAGGATCAACACTGTCTAGCTGTGGCTTGCAGTTTGGGAGTGAGTCTCAGGCTTTCCCCTTCCTCAGACCTTATGAGAGTTTGTGGAAGGTAAATTCCCACGCTTTTTTATATTATATTGTATAAGATAGTCATATATTTACAGGCTAATCCTTACCTGACACAATGGTTAGGTGGATTTTTTCCAAGTTTTCTCTAAACTATTTGATTTAATGGCATAGATTTAATCACATGGAACTAGCCTTGTTTCCTCTCTCATTTCCTTAGGCCGCGTACACACGGGCAGATTGTCTGTCCAACTTAGTCCGCTGAACAGTGTTTCAGCGGACAATCCGCTCGTGTGTGGGCTTCAGCGGACTTTTTCAGCGGACAGTCTGACGAACAAAGTCTTACGGAATTTCCGTAAGACAGTCCGTTCAAACTTGGTTTTGTCCGTCCAAACTTGGTTTCAGCGGACAGTCCGCTCGTGTGTAGGCAAGTTGGAAGGACTAAGTATGGCGCATGCTCAGAAAGGGTTTACACAGCCGAAGGTTGCATTGCAGTGTATAGGACGTCGTTTTTCTAGTCCCGTCGTACGTGCTGTACACGTCATCGCGCACGCTTTCAGCGGACTGTCTGCTCATCGTGTGTGGTCAAGTCCGTTCATGCAAATTTTGAACGGACTGTCTGTCGGATTGTCTGCCAAACTTAGTTGGGCAGACAATCCACCCGTGTGTACGCGGCCTTAGTGATTTGTTTGCTTCACACAACCCCATAGACAGGATTTCATGGGACACCCGTTGCAGGTGACCAGGCGATGCGCCTTGAATGCAGCTGCATTTTTCTAGACTTGAACTTGAGTAGATCTGTGGTGGCAGTTTGTGCCCAGTATTTTAAAATTGGATGCAAGATACTATAAATTTCTATGCAATGTATATGGTTAGTATATATGTGTAATGAAAAAATAATTTTTCTTGTTTGTTATTTAATATATACTCTTACACATTTTCCTTTGCTAATTAACCACTTGCAGACCGGACCAATTTGCTGGTCAAAGACCAGACCCCTTTTTGCGATTCGGCACTGCGTCGATTTAACTAACAATTGCGCGGTCGTGCGACGTGGCTCCCAAACAAAATTGACGTCCTTTTTTTCCCACAAATAGAGCTTTCTTTTGGTGGTATTTGGTCACCCCTGCGGTTTTTATTTTTTGCGCTATAACCAAAAATAGAGCGACAATTTTGAAAAAAACGCATTATTTTTTACTTTTTGTTATAATAAATATCCCCCAAAAATATATAAAAAAACATTTTTTTTCCCTCAGTTTAGGCCGATACGTATTCTTCTACATATTTTTGGTAAAAAAAATCGCAATAAGCGATTATTGATTGGTTTGCGCAAAAGTTATAGCGTTTACAAAATAGGGATAGTTTTATAGCATTTTTATTAATAATTTTTTATTATTTTTTTTTTTACTAGTAATGGTGGCGATCAGCGATTTTTATTGTGACTGCGACATTGTGGGGGGCCCATCGGACATTTTTGACACATTTTTGGGACCATTGTCATTTATACAGTAATCACTGCTATATAAATGCAGTGATTCCTGTGTAAATGACACTGGCAGTGAAAGGGTTAACCAGTGGGTGGCAGTGCAGGGGTTAAGTGTTCCTAGGGGTGTGTTACTAACTGTGGGGGGGTTGGGCTTTCATTTAGTGAACACTGATCTCTGCTCCAATCACATGGAGCAGAGATCAGCGTCACTAGTTGCTAGGCAGAATGGAGAAATGTTGTTTACACGGCATTTCCTCCATTCGGCCGCTCCGTGAGACGATCGCGGGGATGCCCACGGCGATCGAGTCCACGGGTCCCGCGACCGGACTCACGGGGGTCCCGAGCAGCGCGGGAGCGCACCGCCGGCGGTGCGCTCCCGATGGCAGGGCGGCATTGAATATTGGACGTACCTGTACGCCAATATGCCTGCCCGTGCCATTCTGTCGACGTACATCGTCGTGCGCTGGTCGGGAAGTGGTTAAAGACGTATTAAATGTCCCGTTGTAAACCTCCTACCTCTGAAGAAGAGAGCCAATGCCCTAAAACTTGAAACGCATTGGGTATCTCTGTTGTCTATACCTCATTTTTCAACCAATGGTGGTTGTCAACTGCTGTCATTTGATTGTATATACCTGTAACTGCATCCAAAACCATTTTATATATATATATATTGTATCTATTTTTAACTTTGATCCATTAACATTTATATTTTTATACTTCTTTGTGACCTGTCCAGTTGTTCACTGTCCCTCTAAAGTCCCACTCAGAGGAATTTTTCTTGTTTTCATGAAAATGTGGAATAGACTCCCTCCAGAGGTGGTTTTGGCCAGCTCAGTAGATTGCTTTAAGAAAGGCCTGGATTCTTTCCTAAGTATATATAATAACTGGGTACACATTTATAGGTAAAGTTGATCCAGGGAAAATCCGATTACCTCTCTGGGATCAGGAAGGAATTTCTTTCCCTGCTGTAGCAAATTGGATCATTCTTTTCTGGGGGGGGGGGGGGGGGGGGTTTCGCCTTCCTCTGGATCAAATGTGGGTATAGGATTGGGTATATGGGATTGTATGATATTATTTTTTATTTTACTTAATTTTTAATTTTTTATGGTTGAACTAGATGGACTTGTGTCTTTTTTCAACCTGACTAACTATGTAACTATGTAACTATGAGGAGTAGTTGGGCCGATGGGCTCATTTGTTCATATTGAGATGAAAGAAATGGAAACTTTGCATTGTATAAGGCTATTGCCTGTTACAAAACAAGGGAATGGTTATTTGTGCAAATGGTTTTTAATTGTGTTTAAGCTGTCTAACCATGATTGATGATTTTAATATGTTTGATTTTATACTTTTTGGTTAATACAAGTTTAAGAATATTATAATTCAGAAGTAGTTGAAATCGATGGTATGACAGTAAATAAGAGGAAGTTATGAATTCCAGGCTATGCCAGAGGAATTGTGGTTAGTAAAGAAAAAGGAAGTAACTTAAGGTTGTGTAATCCTATGCACTAGGGAAAAATATATACTGCGAGTGAGATATGGATTTAAAAGAAAAATGGGAAAAGATGTTCAAAGATGTTCAAAGGTGTTTGAGGGGAAAATATGGAAAACATGTCTAAATGGGGAATGAATGGAATGACCAATGGATGTGGAATGAGAAAATGGTTGTATTGTGTTTAATGAATTACACAAGGTATTATTTGATTAATAGTATCTAAGTTTTTGTTCAAAATATACACAAATAGATGGTTATCTCATATTGTGTTTTCTTGTTTTGGGAGTAGAGGTTTTTAGGCCCACGTGCATCTACAAAAGATTTCTCTAAAACATTTTGGGGTTAAAATTAAAATTGATAATGGATTTTGGAAAAAAAGGGTGAAATTATAAATGTTTGAAGAGTTACTGAAATTAAGTAACCAGGACCAAAATAAATTGCTCCATATGTTGTGTGAAATGTTAAAATTTGAGGGGAAGTTTGTTTGAATGACAGTCAGAGTGACTATTCTGGATATATGTACCTTTTGGAATTCCCAGAGTGTCAGTCGTGAAGTGTTAATGATATAATGTTGTTTATTCATCAATGTGTTGTTTGTTGCTGATGATCAGATATATTTGCAAGGTTGGGAGGCTGACTTCTGAGCCAGAATATGAATGTGTTTGGGTAAAATGTTCTGTTCGGAGACCCTCGGGTCCACTTGGGTCTGTGTTTTGTTGACATCTTGTGGTAATACTGGATTTGAAAAGAAACAAATGTTTAGTAAAATATTTGAATCTATATATAATGACTGTTGCTAAGAAACATTTTTGTTTCTGCATGCTTTACTTATGTTTTTCAGTCAATGGGGAATATTATTTTTAATACGTCTAAATGGTTAAGGACTGAATTGGTCAGGTGGATTCTGTGGTTATTCATGTTAGATGAGAAGTATCTGCCCCAACCAGCCAGCATTCACCCCTAGCCCCATGCACATGAAGAAATGCCCACCCAATTCATACCCTATACCCCATTCATACCCTGCCCTATACCCTATCCAGGTGTCAAGTTACTTGAAGAAATTACTACAGCTTTTACATAGAAATCTTGGTTGTTCATCTTTGTTGTTCAAATGCCATGGGTGGTGCTGAGATGAGTAAAGACGGACTCTTGCTGAAAAATGTTCCTGGGAATAACACCTTGAAGGTTAGCCAAATGATGCACACCCAAGGTCTATGAAATTCCAATTAGCATCACAAGGAAGACATCCAGATGCCAGCCCGAAGACCCAAGTCTAGCCCAGTGCATCAGTTCCAGTCTGTCTGTGGATATCGAGTTCTGTCCTTCCAAAAAGGCAGGGTTTGGGGTGGAGAATTCATGTCTGTAAATATGGATGAGCACAGAATCGAACCAAAGCGTTTTGAGAAAAGTTTAGGAGAATGAGAATTATAATGTAGTCATTTCCTTCCTTTTTATGAATTTAATGGACATTCAGAAGCCATACAAGGGACTTTTTTTGTGCTTTTCTTTGGGACTATTTTTATTTGGCCTAAAGGCTGTCATGCCCCTCCCACTTGCTTTTATGGACTGTCACGCCCCTTCCCCCTTTTTATTTCATGGACAATTGCTGTGCAGCCCAGATTTTGATATCTACTGATTCTGATGTGTTTGTTGCTCTCTATTTTTACATGCTTAAAGCGAAGTTCCAGACTTTTTATGTTTATTAAAAGTCAGCAGCTACAAAAAGTGTAGCTGCTGACTTTTAGTAAACAGACGCTTACCTGTTCCACGGTCCAGCAATGCGGCCGAACGGAGCATCACTCCTCTCTCCCTCCTCTCCGCCGGCACCTCCATTGCCACTCTGGGCACCCAGCCGTGACAGCTTTTGGCTTCACGGCCGGGTACGTGCTGCGCATGCGTGAGTCGTGCTGTGCTCCCAGAGTGGACAGGCGATCTCCTGGGACCTGTCACGTGTCCCAGGAGATTGCCTAGAGGGAAGGGCTGGCGAAAGGAGGAGTCGCCTTGGCGGTCCCTAGGTGGAAAGGGGCAAGTCCCACTCCTAACGAGGCCCCCACTCCCCCCCAAAAAAATTACATGCCAAATGTGGCATGTAAGGGGGCAAGGCGTGCTTAAAGCAGAAGTGTCCCATAGACTTTAACGGTGTTCGCATACATTTTTTGTCTGTTCACAAGTTCTGGTGTGAACTGAACCACGGGGTGTTCAGCTCATCCCAACTTACAACTCAAAAGAAGGGGAGAGTTCTCATAGAGCACTATATGGTAACCAATTTTTATAAGGCTTTATTTCAGTAAAATGCACTCACGTATATTAAAATACAATGAGCAGTGTATCCCACTAACAAAACTGAGTTTTCCTCACTACACTTCCGGTTTCCGCATAAACTTGAAGTGATGACACTGGCCCCGCCCAACATGTTGTGTGACTAGTAATGGGACATCCTCAGGGTCAACGATGGGCACCTTGATGTAAGGGAACACTCTGATGGGGAACATAATGTAAGGGGCGACATTTTTGGGGAATCTGATGTAGGGGGGCTTTGATGTAAGGGGGAACCTGATGTGGGGGGGGACCATGATGGGGACTCTGATGTAAGGAACAATCTTGATGTAAAGGAGTAACCTCGTGGGAAACGTGAAGTAAGGGGACTCTAGTGGGTCTGTGATGTATGAAGTGTCTCTCAAGGGAATTTTTTCCAGGCCCACAAATATTTGTAGAATGAATGTGGCTGTGGACATGGTGGGAGGGAGCTAAGTTTGTTGAAAGGCTGACGCATATACTTTTGGCAGAATTGGAGCAATAATATCAAAGTATCTAGTGTATACCTCTAGAGAGAGGTCCATCTGGGCCTGAGGCCTCGCCAGTTGCCAATGAAGATATGGCATTCCTACTCTCCTCCACAGAAACTCCTCTATCAGGAAAGGTAATCTGTTCCTTGCAGTTGACAGGGAAGGTCATATCTGAGAGATAGTCATGTATTTCATCAGCCGTACATGTCAGAGAAGATGCATACATAGCAGTAGCCCACAAATATTTGTATAATATGGAAATATGTATTGTTTAAGGTCTGGAAAAGTTTGGAGACCCCTGATGTAGACTTTCAATGCAGACCAAAAGGTCCAATTTAAGGAACAGTTGCATTTCCAGGACAAAACCTAATAAGTATGTATAGTAATCCCTTGCTGGATTTATTGCATTGAATGGGGTGCAGAATGGTATCCCCAAAATCCCTATTCACCTTGTGACCCATAATAAAACCTAGACTCCCATTGAATGCATCACACTCACATTGTGAAGCATGAAAAAAATATATATTTTGGATGGACATGCTTTTTCATATTATTTCAGCCCCTTTTCTCATTGCTGATTTTCTCAGATAATATGCCTCAACTTATTTAAATACACAATCTTCGAGAGCACCTTCTTGAAAGTATGTTTTATTAATGCAATTCTCAGATGGAGAGCACTAAACATCTTCAAGGTTTAGGTCTCCAAGCTTTAGCTGAGAAATAAGCTTATCAAGGAGATGTCTAAGATAATGAGAAGGTGAAAGGTCACCTTGGAGAGGACAGACAGAAGAGCTATATATTTCAGGAGCTGATTATAAGGGTTCTTTCTCCAGGCTTAGGAAACTGCCCTATAAATCTACTTTGCAGAATACCGCACTAAAGGGCAAAAGCCTTGTCAAGCCTCGCAGGTGATTCTTTTTTTTTTTTCTCTGTTGACACTTGACACGTATGGGATTAATGAGGAAGGGAGAACATGGAAAGATCGAAGGTGAAGGAGCTTTTTGCAGGTGGTATATTCAATAAAACACTTGAAATATTCAATCAATCTTCTCGCGGAACCTGTTAGCCTTTCACGCTTGGCTGACTTCTAATATTACTTTAAAACACTAATTTAAAATACAAAATCATGAGGCAATTTGATACTAACCACTCACGGATGGAAATTACAGATGTGTAGCAGGAAAAGGACTTAGACCTCTAATTTCCTACAAGAGCTTGATGGGTGTCGACAAGATTCAGGTTATCTTGAAAGAAGCATGAGATCATTGCAGGTTGTGGACCCATGGCTGTCTTGGATATTATTATGTACAGTCGGTGTTAGTTCATGGTTATGATGAGCTCACCGGCCACCCAAGTGACTCTCTTCATGTTGGACTTTAAGTCTGATAGACATGGAGATGTTTTTGGTCGAACTGGAGAATAACTGGAGTCAAGTCAACCTCCAGAATTAACCCAAACTCAAACTGTATGACCTTGGGTTCTGGCCAGGGACAAACTAGATAGCAAACCACCACAATCCTCTCAAAAGAAAAAGAAAATCAGCCACAGTCCTTGTGTAAAACATATACTCACCAGCTACTTTATTAGATACACCTGTTCAAGTGCTTGGTTGGCAACACAAATTGCTAATCAGTCAATCACATGGCAGAAACTCAATGCATTTAGGCATCTGGGCATGGTAAAGATGACTTGGTGAAGTTCAAATGCGGAAGAAAGGGGATTTAAGTGACTTTGAACGTGGCATGGTTGTTGTGCCAGATGGGCTGGTCAGAGTATTTAAAAAAAAAAACTGCTGATCTACTGGCATTTTCATGCACAACCATCTCTAATGCCGCGTACACACGGGCGGACTGTATGGCGTACTTAGTCAGTCGAAACACATTTCAGCGGACAGTCCGCTCGTGTGTGGGCTTCAGCTGACTTTTTCAGCGTGCAGTCCGGCGTACTAAGTATTTCGGATTTTTCGAAATTCTGTCCGTCGTACTTTGGTTTCAGCGGACAATCCGCTCGTCAGTATGCTAGTTCGACGGACTAAGAATGGCGCATGCCCAGAAAGGATTTACACGGTGGAAGGGTGCTTTGCTGTGTATTGGACTTCCTATTTCTAGTCCCGTCGTACGTGCTGTACACGTCATCGCGCAAGCTTTCGACGGACTGTTTGGGTATCCGTGTGTGGTCAAGTCCGTTCAGTGGAAAGTACGACGGACTGTCCGCTCGTGTGTACGCGGCATAAGGTTTACAGAGAATGGTCCGAAAAAGAGAAAATATCCAGTGAGCGGCAGTTGTGTGGATGAAAATGCCTCGTTGATGTCAGAGGTCAGAAGAGAATGGGCAGATGATAGAAAGGCAACAGTAACTCAAATAACCACTCATTACAACCAATGTATGCAGAATACCATCTCTGAATGCACAACAGATCGAACCTTGAAGCAGATGGACTACAGCATTAGAAGACCACACCTTGTGCCACTCCTGTCAGCTAAGAACGTGAAACCGAGTGTACAATTTGCACAAAACCTAATGGGATTTTGGGTGGGGGGGGGGGGGGGGGCGCCATTTTTTTACATTTTGGGATGAGGTTTCCCTCAAAATTCATACTAGACCCGAAGGGATTTTTTACTTTTTTAAACCGGCACTTCTTTTGTTTACATTCTACTGTCAGTAGGGAATCATGGTTGTTAAGGACATGGCCGCCACCCGCTCCTTAACAACCAGCTATTATTCATAATAAATTCAGATCCATCTGAAAATAGTGTAGTGCTACCCCAAATGAGCCAATCATCCAGGTTCTTTTTCCCAGTAGCTTGCCCCACAGCCAAATGTATGTTCATAGTGACTCTTGTCTTCAAAAACTAGTATAGGGGGTGTTGTATTTGTAGTTTTTATTTTTTGAGAACTTGGATAGGATTGAGGGAATTGAGTAAGATACTCCAAAAATGAGAGCTATGTACAGATTGAGGACAGTAAACTCCGTTATGAAAAACTGAAATGGAAGTCCCTGCAATAGCAAACTGTGGGCTTGCAGTAAAAGCAGTGAAAAGTAAGTTATTTAATTTAGCGCACCAAGAGCAGGATCCCTTCACAAAGAACTGAATATACTAAGGTCTTCAGGACACCAGGCGTTGTCCCCATCAAACACACACAGTTGACTCTTTAGCACAAGAGCAGGGCCATATTTAATATTGATTGGACCCTGGGCAAAAAATTTCTTGGGCCCCCCCCCCCCATGCAATTTTGCTCTCCACCTGCTGTGAGACATACAATAAATAGCAGCTAGACTTAAATTATTTTTACTGTATCAGATCAGGCAGCTATTGCGATTGGTTGCCAGTGGTTACAGCATATCATTTCTGCTTAATGACTGGGTGCTAGAGGTTACAGCACACATTAAGGCTCACTGATTAGTTGCTAGAGGTTACAGCAAATGATTTCTGCTTGTTAATTGCTTGCTAGAGATTACTGTTAAGTAATACTGCTCACTGATTGGTTTCTAGAGGTTACAGCACATCATCTCATCATCTCCTCACTGCAGGGGAGCATGATACACATATGGATGCTACCTTTATTTACATATCAATGCTGCCAGCCGCATTTATTTACTTAGTAATGCTGCCAATATTTACATATGAATGCTGGTTATTTGCATATAAACACAGGGTCTGCAGGTGAGTCATCTGTACACAACAATAAGGCAGAGCTAGGCAGCATTAGTACCATCACTTCACACTGAGATATCAGGACACAGTACAGGACTAAAACGTCAAGGGACAAGGGAATTTACACTAGGATAGTAGGCAAGTATGAGGCAGCTGCTTTGGGCCCCACAACAATGACAGGGCCCAGGGCAGCTGCCCCTTTTGCCCTGCCTTAAAGACGGCCCTGCACAAGAGGGGTGGCAGCAACCTGAAAGTCTCTAAGATCTCTCACAGCAGTCTGTACTCACAAAGGTACAAGGAAAGCTGGTTGCCTCCCTCCAAAATCTATGTGACACCTTTCTCCTGTGATACCAGATTAGATCTTCAGATGATAGCCCCCTCACTCAGCTCTCTGTAGCTTCAGCATGCAGGTCCTCAGGTCACCCAGCCAAGGCCTCACAACCAGCAAGCACATGGCAGCATTGCCCCAGAGGGCAGAAATCCCTCCAGGCTAAACGTCACCTCTGCAGGCAAAGACCCACAGCTCTGTGTCTCAAAGTATTTATACAGACTCCCAGCAGCCTTCAGGGCCATCCTCACTGGGATTGGCTAGGGCTGTATAAGAATGCATACTGCTGTTTGCATTGCTCCACACCTATGTTCCAGAGAATTATCCAGGTGTCTGGAAAGCAGAGGAAGCAGTAAACACTAGCAGCAGTTGAAACACTGAGCAGACATCTACCTAATCACATTCCGCGGCACTGACTACAGTGAGCACAGGTACATTTACCTAACACAGCAATTGCAGCCACATTGGCTACAGTGAGACCAGCTAAATTTACCTAACAAAAAAACGCAGATCCCCTGAACACAGTGAGCCAGCACTAAGGCTGGGTTCACACCGCTGCGGCAGCGAGAACCGGATGTGATTCGCACCGCACTGCAGTGCAAATCACATCCGATCTCTGTGCGATGCGAGTTCAGCCATACAGATAGTATACAGATAGTATGGCTGAATTCGCATCGCACCCGCCGCAAACTCGCACAGGACCCTTTTTTTGGTCCGCAGCAGAATCGGATCGCATGGATGTTCACACCATGCGATCCGATTCCTGTCCGAGTTTGCAGATCGCACTGCGATATGCGGACTGATCTGGGGGTGTCATTAAGATTTCATTGACACTCCCAGCAGTCCGCATAGGGCAGTGTGAACTGCCGGCGGGAGGCATGCGATGCGGGAAAACGCAGCGGATTCGCGGCGTTCCCGCATCGCTATGGTGTGAAACTAGCCTTAATCTAACTAATTCTAGCACCTATCTAGGAGGGTGCTACAGCAGCATAAATAATTTGGAAAACGTTTCAAATCCACCCGGTATAACGAATATAACAAATACTAAAGAAACAAAATGAATCCCAAAAAACAACCATACCGACACAACAAATACAAATCAACAAAATATCAACCATAATGATTGCACCCCAAAGGAAAACTACATTTTCCGGCGTGCACATGTCTACTAATATAGAACTAAGATAAAGGAAATAAGTGCTGACATAACAAAAGAGAAAAGATTTGGAAAATGAGATCCTGAATCACAGTGGTGACATTGACCATATATGGGCATGTCCAGTAATGGTCACTGATGTCACCCAGGAGACCCCGCCCCTTTGTATATAACATCTTACATCCACCGGAGCTGTCATTCTGTGAGAGTGAAATGAATAGATGTGTGTCAGCGGGTGGTGTCTTTCTTCTTTAGGCAGGTTGGCTGGCTTTAGGCTCACAGAACCTAACAACCACCTAGGGTTGTGGAGAACAGGTCCCTGTCCTCCTCAACACGGGAACAAGGTGCTTTGTCAAGCTACCCCCCCCCCCCCCATGTTCAGGACATGTGGCCTGATATGCTTTAATAACAAGGGGGGTGGTACATGACAATGGCATCCCAGTCTTAGTCCGTAGGGTACAATATTGAGTTGGCCCACCCTTTGCAGCTCTAACCAGGGCCGTCTTTAAAGCAGGACAAAAGGGGCAGCTGCTCTGGGCCCTGTCATTGTTGTGGAGGCCCAAAGCAGCTACCTCATACTTGCCAACTATCCCAGTTTAAATTCCCTTGTCCCTTGAAGTTTTAGTCCTGTGCTGTGTCCTGATATCTCAGTGTGAAGTGCTGCTATTAATTCTGCCTATCTCTGCCCTATTGTTGTGTACAGACGACTCACCTGCAGACCCTGTGTTTACATGTAAATAACCAGCATTGATATATAAATAGCTGTGGACCATCACCATTCATATGTAAATATAGGCAGAATTCATATGTATATCATGCCCCCCTGCTGCCCACTGGGGAGATGAAGGGGCATGCTTAAAAGTCCTGCCTGCAACTGTGGTCATTCAAATGCATGAGAGTGTTATTAACAGTTAATGGGACTGCTGTGTATCTGCTAAACTAAAGGACAGCATGTTTCTGTGGTGTCAGGAAAGCGATTTTGCATGTGTTACCGACACACACAAATGTGAACGCAGGCTAAATGTCTCAGTTACATTGGTGGTCAGTGCAAATCTTCTTATTACATTGGGGCTTGGTGTAGAATATTTTTATTCACACTAGTGGCCAGTGTGAAGTTCCCCCTTACATTAGTGGTCAGTGTAAATTCCTTCTTACATTGGTGGTTACTGTGAATGCTTCTATTACATTATTGGTCAATGTAAACCCCTATTTCATAGGTGGCCAGTGTTGAAACTCTTCTGTATATTGGTAGTCCTGTCTGTAAAAAAAAATCAGCATTGCCTTTGATAACACTCTCCCCTCCCCCCAGCACTGCCACTGATCCCAGGAGTTCTAGGATCCCTGGGAGTTTTCTGTCTATTGATGGGTCCATGGTGTGTAGGCAGGTAGAGAGGGAAATTGTAGGGGGGAGGGGGGGGGCATAAGAAAATGTTAAATGTACTAATGTTGGAGAGAAGGCCTGGCTCACAGTCACCACTCTAATTCATCCCAAAGGTGTGCTATCAGGTTGAGGTCAGGACTCTGTGCAGACCAGTCAAGTTCCTCCACCCCAAACTCGCTCATCCATGTCTTTATGGACCTTGCTTTGTCCACTGGTCCAAATCATTTGGCGGAGGGGGGATTATGGTGCAGGGTTGTTTTTTTAGGGGTTGGGCTTGGCCACCTATTTCCAGTGACGGGAAGGTGTCGGCATACCAAGACATTTTGGACAATTTCATGCTCCCAACTTTGTGGGAACAGTTTGGGGTTGGCCCCTTCCTGTTCGAACAGGACTGTGCACCAGTGCACAAAGCAAGGTCCATATTGACATGGATGAGCGAGTTTGCGGTGGAGAAACTTAACTGGCCTGCACAGAGTCCTGATCTCAACCCGATAGAACACCTTTGGGATGAATTAGAGCATTACTGCGAGCCAGGACTTCTTTCCAACATCAGTACCTTCCCAGAAGAGTTGAAGCTGTTATAGCTGCAAAGGGTGGGCCAACTCAATTTTGAACCCTACGGACTAAGAATGGGATGCCATTAAAGTTTATGCGTGTTTAAAGGCAGGGGGTCCAATACTTTTGGTCCTGTGGCCACCAGGCCTGTAGAAGGAGCAGTTAACTCTGAGCATGTAGCCTGTGTGTTCTTTCCAGATTTTTCATCGTTGTTGCATCCCGTTTCCACTTCCGGTGACATCATCGTCTGTGTTCCACGTCGGACCTGGCTGTCTTCCTGGTGGCCACTGGAAAGAACTGCATGTCTTGTCCCCAATGACTGCCTACCCCTGAGAAAAGGATGGACCAGCAACTGGATTGCAATTCGTGCCTACAGCACAGATGAGCTTGATTTTATTCTCCTTCTTGTAATTGCATTAATTATTGTGCCATTAAAATCTTACCTAACTTATTGCACTTAGGTGGCGCTTCCTTCTTATTCCCTCATCATTTGACTTCAAGTGGTTGTACCGCAATGATTTGCAGCTGCAGGGATCACTCCAGTACCGTTTTTTAGAGCCAACGGTCAGCTTTCTTCTAATCGCAATTAGAGTGCCTAACTAGCCACTCAATATCTACTGCAAGCAGCGAGATGCGACATCCCCCCTCCTCCTGCTTTCCGTGGCTCATCCGTCCCCCCCTGGGAGACCCGAGCTACTAGCCCGCAGGTCCTCTGGCTGATTGAAGACCCATACAAAGCCAAAATCGAGTCTCTGCTATGATTTTCGGTTTACCTGGCTGTCAACGGCGCCATTCTTTGAAACACCAATCTTTTTGACTGCAGAGTGAGAGAGGAGGGATTTGGGATTTGGCGCCTGCGCCGTGAGGCGGAGGTGGTAGCCCCACCATCCAAGCGGACATAGGGTTGTGAATATTAGAGGGCCCCTCGCGGGTGAGCTTCGCTCGCCACGCTTCGGGCTCGGCCTTCGCTGCGCTCGGCTCTTTTTTATTCCTACTCTATGTCCACTTGGATGGTGGGGCTAGAACCTGGACTCACGGCGCAGGCGGCGTTCATCCTCTGCAATTTTCGGAATCTGTGTTGCTGTGTACTGTGCATGTGCAGTACGCAGCGGACACTATCGGATTGGAGGACGTTATATGACAAGACACCGGCGCTACATCTATAATCAAAAAAAGCTCATCCACTAATATATACAACAATGCCGCTCAATGAAAACAATCTGGTATAATTAAGGAGTACATATCTATATACTGTAAGCCAGCTCCCAGCACTCTGTATACCTGGATGGTGAGAAGGTAATTGATGACCGTTTATATAATCCGTGTGATCCAAGCTCTGAGTCTGTACAATCAGAAGTTACACTGAACCACATACACACAGGATTACATGCAGTGGCGTAACTAGAACCAGGCCCCCGATGCAAGAAACCATGAAGGGCCCCCCTGAACCCCAGCCAGGGCTCTTCCCTCCGAGTCCGGTGGTGGAACTCCAGGGCGTGGTCACAGGTATGACCTTTGTGAGCCCTGTAGTTCCACCACTGGTATCAGTAGTTTTTTTTTTTTTTTTTTTACATTTTTAGGTGCCCCATTGGGGGACTGTCCCTAGGCAGGATGGGGTCCCCGTCCCCAGAAGAGATGAGGTTCTTTTCTCCAGGGCAGATGAAGTTACTGCCCCCAGGTGAGAAGGGGTCCCTGTCCCCAGGGGAGGTGGGGGTCCCTGTCCCCATGTGAGAAGGGGTTCCTGTCCCCAGGGGGATATGGAAGGGGTATGTAATAGTGTGTGCTAGCTGCCTATGCTGCTGCCGGCCATATGTAGAGGGGGCTGTATGGGCCCCCTGCATCACAGGGCCCAGTTGCGGTCGCGACTGCTGCACCCCCTATAGTTACGCCCCTGATTACATGAATGGTCATAAATGACTCCACATGATCTGGACTGAGGATTTGGGGATGTTTTTACAGACAGACAAGTGTTCAGGCTTAGAAGTTATCTGTCAACTGTGATGGGGCTGCACGCTCCCCACCCCCACACACACTCCCTATCTCTTCCCATTCTCCTGTCAACTTTACCCTTCACTGCATCAGCAAAGCAAATGCCCCTGAAAGTTTACAGCTTTCCACCCTAGGAGACTTTTGTCATAAAAAAATTAAAGCTCACCCGTCTCCCTGCGTGTAGTGTGAACAGCCACCCCGACAGTAGTTACAGTGACCTCCGCATCCCGATTCTCTCACCACACCCCACTAATGATCTGGGGGGGGGGGGGGGGGTTGAGTCAGAGATCAGAGAGACCCTGCAGGAGACTGGAGGGGGGAAGAGAGACAGAAAGGAGCTTCGGATCCTCAGCACCACACCACAGGCACAGTGTATTTAGAAGAAATGCCTCTTCTGCTGTCTCAACAGTGGCAGGTGTTCTAATGCCCCCCCCCTCCGCCCGAATGGTTTGTCCCTGGTCTGCGCTGAGTAATGTGCCTGGGTTTCAAGCAGTACAAAACCCGGACACGTGATTCAAGACCGGTACTTTCTGCGTGAATTCTGGACTGGTGACAACCCTAAGCCCTTGTACACATGGTCGGACATTCCGATGGAAAATGTCCGATCGGACCGTGTTGTAGGATAATCCGACTGTGTGTGGGCTCCATCGGACTGTTTCCGTTGGAATGTCCGAGCAACAAAGTTTTAGAGCTGGGCTACAAAACTTTCCGACAACGTGATCCGATCGGACTTTGTCCGATTGTGTGTAGAGAATTCGGATCGGACAAAGTGCCATGCATGCTCAGATCAAATTCCTAGACCAAAGCTATTGGCTACTAGCCTGAACGTAGTCCCGTCCTAATGAAATAACGTCATCAGGTTACGTACAATCGGATTTTCCGACAACTTTGTCCGACCGTGTGTATGCAACACCAGTTTCGGACAAAATCCGTCAGACAAAATCAGATGGATTTTGTTGTTGGAATGTCCGACCCGTGTGTACAAGGGCTTAGAGAGCTGTGCATGATGTCATAGACCTAGGCTAATGAGCAGACAAGAAACAGGAGGTGGGATGTATAAGGGATTTACTGGCAGAAAAAAAAATGTTTTTCTATCCAAAGTTAAAACAACAATAAGGGCAGAAGATTTAATAGATAGAAAGATGAAAAAAAAAAATGTCTGCTTTAAGAACCATTGACAGCAGGAAGCTGTCATGCATAATAGCAGAAGCTATTATATATAATGTTCGGTTCCCGCCGAAAGAGTTGGGTGTTGACATGTGACATGTGCTTTAGACTAAACCTTCAACTCATCTCTAATCATAGTTATGAGGCATAGCAACACGCAGAGGATAATAGAATCTTATATAAGCATACATCACCCTAGTTCTCCCTTTTTATCGGTGAAATAAGAGTTGAGCAGAAGATTTGGACAGGCAAAATAGAGAAGAAGGTCATGGTCTGGAGTCCGGCTCAAAGGCCAGTGAGAGATTCACGAGTAGTCAGATGGATGAATACACACGGATCTGCTAGCAGATAACACAAAAGTAACACCCGAAGCTCAAGGTCTAAGTACCAGCTGGTCTTCACTAGAGCTCCTGATGGTGGAGATGGATTTCACTGCATGCCAATGCCAGGTCGTGGCCCTCAGGATTGCCCCAGCAGGGAGAGAGCAAGTGGCAAAACAAGTACTCTTGCGCACGAATGTGTTAACCCAGTGGCGTAACTAGAACCTTCAGGGCCCCGATGCAAGAAACCATGAAGGGCCCCCCTTCATGGAGAAGTATGCAGTGCAGTGTGGGTCGAACTCAGGGGGGGCGGGACTCTGGCTGGGGAGAACAGACATCGGACTGAGCGGCAATGCATGGAGCAGGAGAGGGGTACTCTGAGGAGCCTGCCGAGGACACAGGTAATGCGGGGAATGCACAACTAAAGAGCAGCCAGTGCGATAGTCGAGCGTGGAACTCTGCTAGTCACCCTCCACCTCCAGCCACCTGTGTGCATGGTGCACTGGTACCCCTAGCTGCCTATGCTGCTGCCGGCCCTATGTAGAGGGGGCTGCATGGGCCCCCTGCATCACAGGGCCCAGTTGCGGTCGCGACTGCTGCACCCCCTATTGTTACGCCCCTGTGTTAACCAGACAATCCAAAGTTCAGAGGGGATAGTATCTTTAGGCTGTGCTGTCTTCCAGGATAGAGATTCAAAAAAGAGAATTAAAAAAAAGAGGGCGCACCAGCCTTGTGCATTATCCTTTGATATATATATTAGAAGAAAAAATATTAAAAACTACTCACAAAGATGGAAAGAAAACCACACTGTAACAATCTTTGACTTGTGACAATCTGTCTACTGATAGCAGTCTCCAGAACCTGAAGAGAGGATGTGCGAACCATTGCTGGCTGACGCGTTTCGAAGGATTACCTTCTTGCTCAGAGCCTAGCAGTGTTATCTCCTACAGCTACTTATATATGTGTGTTCATTTACAAGGCACATCCCTAAACAGCTCCGGTGCCCCACCCCCATTCGTAGGCTGTCCAATGAAAGGCAAACCTTAGCTAGGAGCTCCAAAAATAAACCATATACATATATGCACATACACGTATTCATGCATATGCACTCACATGTACACCTAATTACATATTGGCATGTACACATATCATGATCACATACAGATATATATTATTATAGATCCCAGATTTATACACATGTGCTTATACTGGATCTCCATATGTATACACACACAATGGGGCTGATTTACAAAGCATTTACGGCATGTGTTGCGGTGCACGCCGACGCGCAACGGCCGTTTTCCTGTTCACAAAGCATTTGCGCCTGTAACACAGAGCAATTCCCCATTTACTATCATGTTGCCGGCGCACTGGCGGCCACCATCTGTGCGCCGCTATAGACCTGACACACGGCATCTTCAACTCAGAATTAAAAGTAGCTGGAAGTGCCAATATTATGGGGGTGATGTGGGTGATGTGAGGAAGTATAGATATGGCTGTCCAAGTAACAAATATGCCCAAAATAGAACGGAAAAGTAACTTTCTCTGAGCCAGCTTGCTGCACCTGCAAATACACTTGAAACTGCGCTAGGGCAATTTATGCACTGCGCATGCGCAAGCGGCATTTGCGCCCGTTAAAGTGCTCTGGTTCACTTCGCCAGCAAAATCTTAGTAAATGTCAAGCCACATAGGTTAATTTGCATAAGTTGAACAGACGCACCTCTCAACTTGACTTTTTTTCTCTTGGCTTCTCTTCTTCTGACACTTATATAATGGTTCCTTGTGTCAGAGGGGGCGGGGTCACCGTGTGGCCCCACCCTCTGTTATATAAGACCTGTCAGAAGAAGAGAAGCGTCACACAGCGGGAGCCTCCCATTGCGTGGAGCGGCCCGAGAACGAAGAAGAGATGCCGTGGAGGAAGATGCCGGACGAGAAAATCTGAGCAAGAAGAAAAGGATCGGAGGAAGAAGAAGATGGAGGAAGAAGAAGATGGAGGAAGAAACCGAAGGATGAAGAAAGGAAAAAGGAAAAAGACCAGAAGAAAGAAGATGAAAGAAGACTTTAATAAAGGAATTGTCTTGTCGTTTTTAACACTTTTGTCACTTTTTTGGTGAAATGGTAGGCTACCATTTCACACGGCGGGAGGCCGGGATCTGGGGGTCCCCTTGTTAAAGGGGGCTTTCAGATTCCGATAAGCCTCCCGCCGGCAGACCCCCACAACCACCGGCCAGGGTTGTGGGGATGAGGCCCTTGTCCTCATCAACATAGGGACAAGGTGCTTTGGGGGGGACCCCAAAGTATCCTCCCAATGTTGAGGGCATGTGGCCTGGTACAGTTCAGGAGGGGGGGTGGTGCTCTCTCCCCCTCTTTTCCTGCAGCCTGCCTGGTTGCATGCTCGGATAAGGGTCTGGTATGGATTTTGAGGGGGACCCCCATGCCATTTTTTTTGGCGCGGGGTTCCCCTTAATATCCATACCAGACCTGAAGGGCTTGGTATGCTCTTGGAGGGGAACCCATTCCGTTTTTTTTTTTATTAAAGTCGCTTGGCCTGGGGGCGACTTAAAGTCATGTTGTAAGTCTCCTTAAGTCGCGCTGTGATTTACACTCAAGTCGTGTCCTAGTTGCCTCCCAAAGTCACGCTGGAAGTCATGTTGCCCCTGTGTGAATGGACTGTTAATGATACGGCGTGCGCTATTATCAACTGCGCCTGCATATTATGTGTTGCACTTTTGTGTGCGCCAGTTCATACGCTCACTTAAAGCGGAGGTCCACCCTAAAGTGGACCTTCTGCTCATCGGAACCCCCCCCCCCCCTCCGGCGCCACAATTGGCACCTTTCAGGGGGGAGGGGGTGCAGATACCTGTACAGTACAGGTATCTGCACCCACTTCCGGGATAGCTCTCTGCGGAAAGGGGCGTAGATTACGCCCCTTTCCGCAAGTGCCCGCCCCTTTCCGCAAATTGCCCGCTGCCTGCTGGGAAACACACAGATCCCAGAGGCAGCGGGGACCGTCCTTATTGCGCAGCGCGACTCGCACATGCGCAGTAGGGAACCGGGAAATGAAGCCGAAAGGCTCCATTTCCTGATTCCCATACCCAAAATGGCGGCGGCAGCACCCGAGAGACGATCTAGAGATCGGCTTCGGGTGCCGACGTCGCGGGCGCGCTGGACAGGTAAGTGTCACTATTTTAAAAGTCAGCAGCTGCAGTATTTGTAGCTGCTGGCTTTTAAAAAAAAAAAAAACGCGGAGTCCCGGCGGACTCCCGCTTTAATAAATTATCTGGCGCACAAATGGAGGTATGAACCGGTGCAGCGCATTCAGCTTAGTAAATCAGCCCCAATGTGTGCACAGACAAATGCAATATTGAGTGCAATTGGGATGTATCTAGATGTAGTCCAAGGGGGCAGGTAGTGGATGAAGCAGATAAGGAAGAAGCATAGTCAATGAACAAGCCAAGGGTCAGTAGTGGGCAGTACCTGAAGGGGATCAGACAGAAGCATAGTCAATGAACGAGCCAAAAGAGGATAACAAGTAGTAGCAAACATATGGGTGGCAGCAGGAGTGACAAGAGCAAGATATTAGCTGGAGAGTGAGAGCACAATAATCTGGCAAAAAGGACGTGCAAAGGCGTGGCTTAAAGGGGTTGTAAACCCTCATGGTATTCCATCTCTATGCATTAAGGTGAAAAACCTTCTGTAGTGCTGCAGCCCCCCTCATCCCCCAAGCCTCTGTTTTACTTACCTGAACCCGATCTTTCTACGGCCGGGAACGAGCACACCAGCTTTAGCTGGTGGCTTGTGTCCTGATTGGATAGATTGAAAGCAGCACAGCCATTGGCTACCGCTGTAGTCACTCAAATCCAATGATGTTGGCACCGGAAGGCGGGGCCGAGTCCTGCATTCTGTGTGAATGGACACCGAAGCAGAACTTGGGAGCATGCCTGCATGGGGTATCCACCTTAGGAGAGCGTTTCTCCAACGTGGGTACTCGATGCAGGAAGGAGCTAGCAGCACTGCAGAGGGACCCCAGAAGAGGCGGATCGGGGCCACTCTTCGCAAAATGAATTGCACAGTGGAGGTTAGTATAACATGTTTGTTATAAAAAAAAAAAATGAAGGTTTACAACCCCTTTAACCACTTGCCTACTGGGCACTTTTACCCCCTTTCTGCCCAGGCCAATTTTCAGCTTTCAGCACTGTCACACTTTGAATGACAATTGCGCCGTCATCCTACACTGTACTCATATGATTGTTTTATCTTTTTTTTTTTCCACAGAAATAGAGCTTTCTTTTTATATTTCACTGATGTGGCTGCCCTGATAGGCAGCACTGATGGGCACTGATAGATGACACTGATGGGCACTGATAGGTGGTACTTATAGACAGTACTGACATGCCTCACTGATGGGCAGCACTGATGGGCACTGATGGGTACTGATAGCTGGCACTGATGGGCACTGATAGACAGCACTAACATGCCTCACTGATAGACATGTGCAAAAGGAAAAAATGTGTTTAGTTTTGTTTTGTTTTAATTCGGTAATTCATTAATTTCGTTTAGTTATATTCGTTAACTTCCTTAAATTCGTTTTCGGATTTCGTTTAGTTTTCTACCGTATTCGAAAAA
This sequence comes from Lithobates pipiens, assembly GCF_037356315.1. Classification (NCBI taxonomy): domain Eukaryota; kingdom Metazoa; phylum Chordata; class Amphibia; order Anura; family Ranidae; genus Lithobates; species Lithobates pipiens. The sequence continues at coordinate 12,253,597 of NW_027507825.1, forward strand.
TCGGCCACATTCGAAAATATTTCAACGAAATTCGAAAATATTTCTACCGGATTCAAAATGATTTCAACATGATTGGACATTATTTCAACCACATTCGAAAATATTTTGTGACCCGACTTTAGGGCCATGTATCTCGGGGTCACTTGGTGCTAGACACTTCAAGTTTGGATATGTTGTAGTGCTAGTACTATTGTGTTTGCATACCAAATTTGGGGTTTCTAGCTATAAGTGACCCCGAGATATGTGGCCCCAAATTCGGGTCGCAAAATGTTATTAGTTAATAGAGCAGAGAATGACATTTTGCGACCCGATTTTGGGGCCACATATCTCGGGGTCACTTATAGCTAGAAACCCCAAATTTGGTATGCAAACACAATAATACTAGCAATATAACATATTTAAATTTGAAGTGTCTAGCACCAAGTAACCCCGAGATACATGGCCCTAAATTCGGGTCACAAAATATTTTTGAATGCGGTTGAAATAATGTCCAATCATGTTGAAATCATTTCGAATGCAGTTGAAATAATGTCGAATCATGTCGAATTCATTCAAATTCATTCGTTATATTTCTTTCGTATTCGTTGTAATTTGTTATTTTTTTTATTCGGATGCATGCGAATGTCCGAAAGATGCAAAATTCTGCCTTATTTCGATTCGTTATGAAACAAATTGCACAAGCCTACTCACTGATGGACAGCACTGATGGGCACTGATAGGTGGCACTGCTGGGTACAGATAAGTGGCACTGATGGGCACTGATAGACAGCACTGACATGCCTCACTGATGGGAAGCACTGATGGGTCCTAATAGGGGGCACTTGTGGGCACAATAGGTGGCACTGGTGGGCACTCATAGACAGCACTGACATGCGTCACTGATGGGCAGCACTGATGGGCACTGATAGGCGGCACTGGTGGGCACTCATAGACAGCACCGACATGCCTCACTGATGGGCAGCACTGATGGGCACTGATAGGTGGCACTTGTGGGAAATGGTAGGCAGCAATGGTGGGTATGGATTGGTAGCACTGGTGGGAACTGTTGGGACCACGCTGATAATAAATGCCCTGATTATCAGTGTAGATGTCCCTTTCACACAATCCAGTTATCCTCTCTCCTCTCCTCCCACTGTTAACATGAGGAAAGGAATGCTGATAGCTTCTATTAACATTGCGGTCAGCTGTGATTGGACACAGCTGATCATGTGGTAAGCAGCCGCCGATTGGCTCTTCACCCCCATCTGTGATCAGCTGTGTCCAGAGGATCGCTCACCGCAGCGGACGTTTGGTGGGTGTGATCACGGGGGGGGACAGCAAATGACACCCTCCTAGAATTGGCTGGCCGCACTGTAGCCGTCATTCAGCTATAGTGTAATTGGCAAGTGGTTAAATAAGAAGTTCATGGAAGGAGCAAAAGTTCAAGGTTCACGAGAAACAAGGTATACGATCATCTGAGGGATTGTCCAGGGAGCTGTCCAGCATTCCAGGGTGGCATCAGCCAGAAGAGACATGGCCAGATACAGCAGAGGTCGTGGGCTCAGACTTGGGTCCCGACATTAGGTAAAGATCAAGAAAATAATGGAGGATAAAGGAAGTAAGGGATGGGTAGGGAAGTGGCAGATAAGGAAAGGTTGCATGCTGGTTGATTATACTTCAGTTAGTCTGTTCTATTAGAATAGCGTAAAATAACCGTTTTTTTTGTCTGTGATATTGTTGACTGGACCAGAATGACAATGTTGTATTTTGGTTGCTCAACTCCAGGAAGGTTAGGCTGCCTGTAGATAAGGTAATAAAACACACAGACCTTTCTACGTCCTCCTTCTACGCTGCAAATTCACACTGTGCCATTAGCAAGCTAAACATCCACCTTGGTGCATTAAATTATCCAACACCCATAAAAGTCAAATTAAAAAAAAGATAGGAGGTGGGGGGGCTGGAGAAGTGCCAGGCCAGTCCTAGTGAAGCATTACTTTATTATAAAAATGTAAACAGTTTCCAGTAAAAGAAGCACTTACATAGTGCTCAGTAGGTGGAAGCTTGTCACGTCCATTCCTCCAGACGAAGCCGCGGGTGAGGGGGGTGAAACTAGTAGAGGTGGAACCTGGTGGTGGAATCTGAATGAGGCTTATCTGATGTATTACCAATGATTTTAATGTTTTAACCACTTCAATACAGAGGGGCACTTATACTCCTTCCTGCCCAGAACAATTTTCCGCTTTCAGCGCTGTTGCACTTTGAATGACAATTGGCACGGTCATGCTACACTGTACCCAGACAACATTTTTATAATTTTGTTCCCACAAATAGAGCTTTCTTTTGGTGGTATTTGATCACCTCCGGGGTTTTTATTTTCTGCTAAACAAATTTAAAAAAGACCCAAAATTTAGAAAAACGCTTTTTTTTTGTTTCTGTTACAAAATTTTGTAAATTTAGTAAGTTTTCTCCTTCACTGATGGGGCTGCACTGACGGGCACTGATGAGGTGGCACTGATGAGGTGGCACTGACGATGGGCACTAATATGAGGCACTGATAAGGCGGCACTGATAGGCAGTCCATTACGAGCGCTAGTTTACAAGACCGACCGCTTCCGGCTCATCCTTGCTTCCGAGCATGCGTGTTTGTACTTTTAACTTTTGTCCGACGGACTTGAGTACACACAATTGGAAAATCCCACAACAGACATTTGTCCGCGGAACATTTGAAAATCTGCTAGCCAACACTTGTCCGCAGAAAGTCAGACAACAATTGTTCGATGGAACGTACACATGGTCGGAACAGCCTGACATCCAACATTTCCCATCTGAAAGTCCGATCGTGTGTATGGGCCTTTAATCTTTTTAGCGCTAAGTTTCACAACGTTTTTTTTTTTTTATTAAAAAAAGATCAACATCCACCACATTTTTTTTTGTCTACAAAAAACTTTACTGTAACACAGATAACTTTGCAACAACAAGCTCAAACAGACTGCCCTCGCCAGACCGTGCTTATGCGTTTCACCCCAACCAAGGCTTAGTCATAGCCCTTTGAAAGCTGGCATCTCAAAACAAGGGTTCTGTAAGTGCTTTGGCAACATGCAGGCAAGGCCTTTTAAAACAGTGATAGCTTAATAACCTGACTACCCAGTAATTGTGCCTTAATTACTAGACCTTAACAACCCAGGTCTATAGACAGGTTTCAGATAGCAAGCGATCCTCTTTTGTTGTAGCATGGATTAGCTTTCTTGAATCCCAGGATATGTGTTTAAATTTATAAGCATTTTCAATGTACAAATAACAAGCTCAGTTTATCAAAGCCAAAAAAAAAACCTACAGTGCTTAATTATACGAAAGGCACACTGACTAATGCTTAATTTGCACCATCAATGGGATTTTTTTTCAATCAAAGGTTACGAGTGAGGCCACGGTAACAAGCAAACTGGTCTTTGTATTCATTTCAGCCTGTCAATACTGCTCTGTTGATTAAAGATGTAAATGGTAGGTAAAGAACAAATTAAATTAAACCAAAAACAATGGGCTTCATTGCAATGGTCTGGGGAATATCAGATAGTCATAAAATACCTTCAAGAAAGGTATAAAGAAAGTGCAATTTATATATATATAGAGTTGCTGGAGTCGGTTGTGACGTGGACATTTTGCTATACGCTATGCGCAAAGCATGTCTCCTGTGCTACGAAGCACCCTTTCAGCCTTTTGGTATAATTCATCTGAATAAACCCGTATCTCCTGCATTTCCCCAAGTAAACAGACATGATCACCATCTTAGCTCCATCGCTCGACTGCCCCCTCTTGAGCAAAGCCACTTGGCTTTATTCATGGACAACAAAAGGAAATGACAAACAGGAAGTCATGGCCCCAACAGCCAATTGCTTCCTGCATGCAAAATGACATCACAGGAAATGACCACACAGGAAATGACCACACAGGAAATAACACCAAAGGGGAGGGCATCCACAGGAGTGGGAGGGAGAAGTGCACATATCTCATCCCCTTGAGGCATGTACACTGCCCTCCGCCCAGCCACACCCACCATCTTGGACAGCATGGAGCTGCTCAGAGCAAGTATCTAGTAAGATCATTCTGCTTGTTCTTAGAGGCTTAAGAAGATCTGCGGGGACATTGCTACTGCTGTTGTCAATATATACGGTACGGGAATACCAACAAGGTGGATATCAATGTCCTCTTATAAAAGCAGATATGTATCCAAAAGGGATAGTGTAACCACAACAGAGATATAATATGTTTCTCTCGTTATGTGGACTTCTCTTCTCTAATGTGCATAGACATTTGAAGTCAAGAAGCCCAGCACATTGAGCTTGATAGTAACAAACCAGCAAACGCCCACGCACACAGAGAACACATCTCCAAGCCCATGAGAAGGTTTTCATACTGACGGTTTTATCGCTGGTCCCAATTCAACCCAAGTGCACTCTTCTAGGAGCACTCCTTGGTTAAATCAGACACAGGGAGACAGATGACAATCTTTAAAACACACATAATAAAATTTCCACAACAGCCGGTTCAGGTTTGCAAATAATCTTACCTCGCCTTTCTGTAAAAAATAAACACTCAGTAAAGCTTAGCTGATACATAATAGTGAGCAGGGTTTCGCAAACATGAATAACATTTGGGTTGAAGTCAATGGAAAGTAGAGTTGGGCGAACAGTTCAAGCCAAAAGTTCTGCCCAAACATCGTCTGCTCACCTGTTTCGCAAACACACCTGAATTTGCAGGGAGCTTGGCGGGATGTTCGGTCATGATGTCACAAGGGGGGACGGTGCCCCCAGGTGGCCCCGCCTCTTACCTATTTAAGAACTGTCAAACGGCAGACCAGGCATTCCACATTTAGCCTTTATTGTGGGCGGAGATTTTTTTTTTGGGGGGGGGGGGGGGGGGGGTTCGGCGGTGTGGTGGGCATCGTGCTTGACTTTGGATCTATATCGGGGGAGATTGTTTTAATTATTTCAAAAACAAAAAAGGAATTGTCAAAAACTGCCTCCTGATTTATTTATTTTTGACACTTTATTTTGGGGAATGAGTAGAGTAATGTACCCCATACTCATTCACATAGGGAGGGGGCCAGGATCTGGGGACCCCTTGTTAAAGGTGGCTTCCAGATTTTGATAAGCCTTCTGCCTGCAGACCCCCACAACACAGCCCAGGGTTACATAAAGAAATGATTCCGGATAGGTTCATATGGCATGTGGTTGACAGATGGAGCAGGGGACAAAGTAGATGAGAGAAGAGTAGATGAGTTTTGCGCAAATGTTAGCACTTATTCATTACTTCATTACCTTAACCAGAGACTCACTCACCTGGAGTGGCTTTTTTTATTTCATTGAGGACTTTCACAGCCCAGGGTCATTGAGAAGAGGCCCTTTTCCCTTGGGCAGAGCCTGTCCTAAAGCACCCCCCATGTTGAGAGCATATAGTCCAACATGGATCATGAAGTGCTTGCTTGCCCCCCTTTTCCTGACCTGCCAGGCTTCTCAGGTAAGGACCTGTTATGGAATTTTGGGGGACCCACGTAATTTTTTTTTGTATTTTGGCGTGGGGTTCCCCTTAAAATCCATAACAGACCCAAAGGGCCTAGAATGAATGGGGGGGCCCATGGCATTTTAAAAATAAATTATATTGCCGGCAATGGTATTGTATTGTCGACAATATATATCTTTTTTTTTTCTTTATAAATGTCAGTTTTGCTGCCGTAGGTTCTATACACGGTACAGATGCGGCACTTTACAGGCAGAGTACCCCTCAGGCACTATATTTAAAGAAATTTTTCATTTTCATTTCATTTCATTTCAAAAAAAAGTTTTGCCTTGATACATGTCCTCCAGGGCAGTATCTGGACCCCCATACTCTTTTATGGCCAATTACTTGACTATAAGCCTTCAAAATGGGCACTTTCGATTTTTCAGGTTCGATATCCATAGGCTTCAATAGGGTTCGACGTTGGGGTGAGAACCGAGGGGGTGTTAAACCCATCTCTAATGGAAAGAAATGGCATGGGGGGGGGAGGGGGAACTGGGCACTGCCCTGGGGAACATGTATCAAATCTTTGCTCTGCTAGTGGCAGGTCCTCCCCGTTGTGACATCACATCCGCCCTGTGCATTCCAAGGTGGTTTCTGAAGACTTGGTTTCGGCAAGCTCCATTCACATTTCTCCTGGGCATGTGGGTCCTGACATTGGCTTACACCTTTATCAATGTGCTCTGCATACTACAGTATGTGAGTTGCCAATTGCATGTTAGCCATTAACGTTTTTAATTTGCTGCACTTAGTTGGCACACCTATTGTTCTTTGATTTTATTATAGAGACTTCTCCTGTCTTGTGGTGAAGAAGCCTCCTGCAAGTGTCATCACACACTGACTTTTTATATGGACTTTCTGTTGATTCAGGCTGAATTCACATCTAAGGCCGCGTACACACGGGCGGACTGTCTGGCCAACTAAGTCCGTCAGACAATCCGACAGACAGTCCGTCCTACTTTTGAATGAACGGACTTGACCACACACGATGAACAGACAGTCCGCTGAAAGCTTGCGCGATGACGTGTACAGCACGTATGACGGGACTAGAAATACGACGTCCAATACACTGCAATGCAAACTTTGGCCGTGTAAATCCTTTCTGAGCATGCGCCATACTTAGTCCGTCCAACTAGCCTACTCACGAGCGGACTGTCCGCTGAAACCAAAGTTGGACGGACAATATTACGGAAATTCCGAAAGACTTAGTCCGCCAGACTGTCCGCTAAAAAAGTCCGCTGAAGCCCACACACGAGCGGACTGTCCGCTGAAACACGTTTCAGCGGACCAAGTCCGTCAGACAGTCCGCCCGTGTGTACGCGGCCTAAGACGGATGTGGCTCACAGCAGGGGTTCGGGGCATCCCTGTTTTCCATTTCAGGGACGAATCAGGGCCGAATATTTGCCTGAATCTAGCCCTGGAGTGGAGATATGTGAACCGGCTCCATAGAGAGCAGGTCACAATCTCCTGTCATGCGAATTGGATGCGGGGAAAACCCACATCCATTTTGCGCTAGTGCGAACCCAGCCTTAGTAATTGCATATGGGCTTTATATTGTTTTATCATTTCTGTGTTTGATAGTCGCTGGGAAACATTGTTCTTCCAGAGCAGGGGTCTCCAAACTTTCTAATCAAAGAGCCAGGTTAGTGTCTTTCAGACTTTAGGGGGGCCATTGAGACCTTGGCCATTGAGAATAGAAAATGTCCCCACATCAGTGAGGAAAAAATAATGCACCGTTGTTTGTTTCAGTGGGAGTAATTGTGCCTCATCGTTGGTGTCAGATGTCATTGGCCTCCACACTCACCACATCTCATCCAATAGTGCACCTTTGGGATGTGGTGGAATGGAAGATTGACATCATGGATGTGCAGCCGACAAATCTGCAGCAACAGGATTTTTATATAGTGCCAACAGTTTGCACAGCACTTTACAACACGAGGGCCAGGGCAGGACTTACCATTGGGCTTGACTGGGCTCAAGCCCATGGGCCCCGCCCAATAGGGGGCCCCGGCAAGATACATAGCCGAGTGTACTCAGCTCGGCTCCGCTCACAGTAATGCCCAGTCCCGCCCTATGATGGACATAACACAGTGAATGGGCATGACTGTGAGCTGAACCGAGTACACTCGACCACTCTCGGCTCTGCTCGGGACTGCGAGAGGACCCGAGAGCCGCCGAGATACACCGGACTCTGTATCTCGGCAGCGCCATTTTTAAACTTGAAGACTGCAATGACAAGGCTACAATGACACAAGGCTGCAGATGAATGGGCATTTAAATGTACGTTTTTTCCTTAAAATTCACTCCTAAACTTGGGGTGCGTGCAGGGCCGGTGCTACCACTAGGCAAACTAGGCGGCCGCCTAGGGCGCCCTGCTGCCTAGGGAGCCCGGCCACTGGTTTTCCTACTCTATTCTCTCTGCAGCAAGCAACTAAGTCTCAGCATCAGCAGGCAGCCGCTGCTCCATTCACACATAGTGTCAGAGGCCCAGCAGTGGTGGAGGACTGTGTCTGTATCCCGACTCCAGCAGCAAGCAAACATTCATTGATGGGCACTGGTGAAGCTACATTTGATGGGCACTGGTGAGGATACATTTGATGGGCACTGGTGAGGCTGCATTTGATGGGTGCTGGTGAAGTTACATTTGATGGGCGCTGGTGAGGCTGCATTTGATGGCCACTGGTGAGGCTACATTTGATGGGTGCTGGTACGGCTACATTTGATCGGCACTGGTGAGGCTACATTTGATGGGTGCTGGTGAAGTTACATTTGATGGGCGCTGGTGAGGCTGAATTTGATGGAAACTGGTGAGGCTACATTTGATAGGCACTGGTGAGGCTACATTGATGGGTGCTGGTGAAGTTACATTTGATGGGCGGTGGTGAGGCTGCATTTGATGGAAACTGGTGAGGCTACATTTGATGGACGCCAGTGAAGGCTACATTTGATGGGCACTGGTGAGGCTACATTTGATGGGTGCTGGTGAGGCTACATTTGATGGGCACTGGTGAGGCTACATTTGATGGGCGCTGGTCAGGCTGCATTTGATGGGCACTTTATTAAAAAAGGTGGGATTTACATGGGCAAGGAAAAGGGGGTGGAGTCAGCCGGGGGGGCAGCAAAAGGAGGTTTCGCCTAGGGTGTCAAAAATCCTTGCACCAGCCCTGGATGCGTGTTATACGCTGGCGCGTGTTATACGCCGATAAATACGGTAATGTATAGAAGGTAGGGCCCGAAAGTGACTCAAGCCCAGGGGCCCCCACCACCCTAAGTCCTGCCCAGACGAGGGCAGACAGTACAATTACAATTCGATGCAGGAGAAATCAGAGGGCCCTGCTCAATAGGGCTTACGATCTAGAAGGACCAAATCTCAATATGGACCAAAATCTCTGAGGAACGTTTCCAACACCTTGTTGATTCTATTCCACGAAGAATGAAGAAAAGGGAGTCCAACCCGGGACTAGCAAGGTGTACCAAATAAAATGCCCGGTGAGTGTATATAGTCTGGTCTTAGTTGCTAAGTGTAGCCATCCAGATCTGGTCATCTCTTCTGCCGATTCCTTAACAGTAATGCCGGGTACACACGAACGGACTTTACAGCAGACTAGGTCCAACGGTTTTTCCTGATGGACTTTCGGCAGAGTACTGGTGGACTTTCCGAACCAACGGACTTGGCCACACACGAACGGACCAAATCCGTTCGAAAGTCCATTCATTTTGAACGTGATGACATAAACAGGACTAAACAAGGAAGTTCAATAGCCAGTAGCCAATAGCTTCCCTTGCATTGTATTTGGTCCGTCAGACCTGCACACAGACAAGTGGTTTTCCCGATTTTCCCTTCGGACCTAGTCTGCCGGAAAGTCCGGTCGTGTGTACATGGCATAAGGCTAGAGAGGAAAGGTCTAGGTGGCACTAAATGTCCTCCAGCCAGGAAATGCGGCGGAGCTTTATCTGACTTGGTTCTGCTTCTAATGCACATTGTCAGGAGCTCACAGTGTGCAGTGAAATCCGAGTAAGCCATTTCATGCCGGGAGATGAGCCATTACAACTGCGCAAGACTGAAGCAAAGGCTGGAGCTCAGCTTTAACACCATGTGGGAAGAAGATTTCTCTACAATCCCTGATGAATGAGTAATCATTGTGGGAGGGGGTTGAGCATTATATCTAATAACGATGATGAATTAGGGAGATAGAATATAATATGCATCAGATGTATTGCCAATAATGATGGATTCTTTCCCAGGCCAAGTTCTCAAAGGAAAGATCAACTGTCTGAAAAGATCTATGATGCGGCATGCAAGTTTTATTACTCACAATATCTCCAGTTCAAGTAAATCCCTATTTCATTTAAAGGGGAACGGGCATGGATTTCCTTTCCTCCACTGTTCGATTGTTCGGACAATTCTGCTAAAGGAAATCAATCCTCCGCTATACAGTGCCTTGCAAAAGTATTTACCCCCCTTGGCTTTTTTACCTATTTTGTTACATTACAGCCTTTAGTTCAATGTTTTTTTTTTTTTTTATCTGAATTATATGTGATGGATCAGAACACAATAGTCTAAGTTGGTGAAGTAAAATTAGAAAAATATATACATAAAACGATTTTCAGAAATCAAAAACTGATAATTGGCATGTGTGTATGTATTCACCTCCATTTTTATGAAGCCCATAAAAAGCTCTGGTACAAAAAATTACCTTCAGAAGTCACATAATTAGTGAAATGATGTCCACCTGTGTGCAATCTCAGCCCTTGTACACACGGTCGGAGAATCTGTCGGAATGAGTCTTATCGGACCGTGTCGTCAGATAATCCGACTGTGTGTGGTATGCATCGGACTGATTCCGTCCGAATCTCCGTCCGACCCAATTTTTCAACATGTTGGAAATATTTCCCGACCAACTGGGCCGGACGGATCTAATCCGATCATGTGTAGAGCATTTTCATCGGACCAAGAGCCACGCATGCTCAGATCAAATTCCTACATCAAAGCTATTGGCTACTAGCCTGAACGTAGTCCCATCGTAACGAAATTACGTCATCACGTTCTGAAAGATCGGATTTTTCGCCAACTTGGCCCGACTGTGTGTATGCAACAGTTTCGGACACAATCCGTCGGACTAAATACGACGGGCAAAATCCGACGGATTTGGTTGGCAAAATCTCCGACCGTGTGTACGTGGGCTAAGTGTCCCATGATCTGTCATTACATAGACACACCTTTTTGAAAGGCCCCAGAGGCGGCAACACCGAAGCAAGAGGCACCACTAACCAAACACTGCCATGAAGACCAAGGAACTCTCCAAACAGGTAAGGGACAATGTTGTTGAGAAGTACAAGTCAGGGTTAGGTTGTAAAAAAAATATCCAAATCTTTAATGATCCCTAGGAGCACCATCAAATCTATCATAACCAAATGGAAAGAACATGGCACAACAGAAAACCTGCCAAGAGACGACGGCACACCAAAACTCACGGACCGGGCAAGGAGGGCATTAATCAGAAAGGCAGCACAGAGACCTAAGGTAACCCTGGAGGAGCTGCAGAGTTCCACAGCAGAGACTGGAGTATCTGTACATAGGAAGACAATAAGCCATAAGCTCCATAGAGTTGGGCTTTATGGTGGAGTGGCCAGAAGAAAGACATTACTTTCAGCAAAAAATTTAATTGGCACGTTTTGAGTTTGGGAAAAGGCACGTGGGAGACTCCCAAAATGTATGGAGGAAGGTGCTCTGGTCTGATGAGACTAAAATTGAACTTTTTGGCCATCAAAGGAAAGGCTATGTCTGGCGCAAACCCAACACATCACATCATCCAAAGAACAGTCTGGACTGGGAAACTGGTCAGAGTTGTCGGAAAGATGGATGGTGCTAAATACAGGGATATTCTTGAGCAAAACCTGTACCACTCTGGGGTCATTGTCCTACTGGAAGGTGAACCTCCGTCCTAGCCTCAAATCACACACAAACACACTGCTAAAGCAACCCTTGGGTGGTTTAAGGGGAAACATGTATGAACATACTATCTGTCTCTTCTCCCCTCAGAGAACCGGAAACTGTGTGTTTACACAGTCAGATCCCGGTTCTCCGTGTGTCACTAGCGATCATGGGAGCTCGGTGGTGACTGGTGCGACTGCTGGGCACTTGCAACAGCTCTGGGGGCGAGCAGCAGGTGTGCACACCCCTAGTGGCCACAGGCTGAAGCGACATAAGGTAACGTTGTTTCGACCAGCCGTGCCATTCTGCTGCACTAAAACTGCGGCGGCTGGACGGCAAGTGGTTAAGCCTGCTATTAACCACTTAAGGACCGAGCTTCTTTTTGCGATCAGGATTTTTTTTTTTGCTAGAGAATTACTTAGAACCCCCAAACATTATATATCTATATATATATATATATATATATATATATATATATATATATATTTTAAGACACCGTAGAGAATGAAATTGCGATCATTGCAATACTTGATGTCACACCGTATTAGGGCAGCAGTCTTACAAAAACGCAATCCTTTAGGAAGAAATACACATTTTGAATTAAAAAATAAGAAAACAGTAAAGTGATCCCATTTTCTTTATATTGTCAAAGATAATATTACAGCGAGTAAATCGATACCCAACATGTCACACTTCAAAATTGTGCCCGCTTGTGGAATAGCGGCAAACTTTGACCCTCAAAAATCTCCATAGGTGACGTTTAAAAAATTCTACAGAATTATTGTTCTCGGTCTAACGATCGTGGTGATACCCCACATGTGTGGTTTAAACACTGTTATCATATGCGAGTGTGACTAATGCCGCGTACACACGTAGCGTACTATCCGATGGACTTAGTCTGGCGGACTTACCGCCAGACTGTCCGTCGGACTTTCCGAAGGGGCTACTTGCCCACACACGGCACTTTTTCAGCGGACTAATACGGCGTACTAAGTCCACCGTACTATCCGCCCTACTTTTGAAATGAACGGACTCGCCCACACACGCGGAGGAAAGTCCGCTCATTTCGAGCGCGTCTCCAGGTAGGCGGGGCCCGCGAAGGAGACGTCGCTGGCCCCGCCACCTGGTATGGATGTCGATGACCCCGCCCCTTGTCCCTATATAAGTCGCCGCGCAGCGCGTCCCTGGCATTGCGGCCGGAGAGAGTGTCGAGTCAACATCTCCAGGAGAAGAAGGAGAAGAAGAAGAAGAAGAACGGAAGGCGGCGACAGAAGACCCGAAGAGGAGGACAAAACCCCCGAAGTCGGAAGAAGAGGCCGCGGCGAGGAAGAAAGCCGGGCTCCTCCGCTAGCAAAAGAGCTACAAGAAGATAGCGGAGGAGTCCGGCGAGAAGACCCCCAGAAGACGGAAGACCTCGAAGCTGTGCAATAAACTATTTTATCTTGTGTGTTGTGTTTTTTTTTGTACTTTATTTTACAGGTGAATGGGTAGGGGTACATTTTACCCCATACTCGTTCACATAGGGTGGGGGGGGGCGGTATCCGGGGGCCCCCTTATTAAAGGGGCTCCCAGATTCCGATAAGCCCCCCGCCCGCAGACCCTGACAACCAACGGCCAGGGTTGTCGGGAAGAGGCCCTTGTCCTCATCAACATGGGAACAAGGTGGTTTGGGGTGGGGGGGCCACACGGCCCCCCTTCCCCAAGGCACCCCCATGTTGAGGGCCTGGTACGGCTCAGGAGGGGGGGCCCCTCGCTCGTCCCCCCCTTTCCTGGCTGGCTAGCGTGCTCGCACAAGGGTCTGTTGTGGACCTGGGGGACCCCCACGCCGATTTTTTTCAGCGTTGGGGTTCCCCTTTAAGTCCATACCAGGTGGCGGGGCCAGCGACGTCTCCTTCGCGGGCCCCGCCTACCTGGAGACGCGCTCGAAATGAGCGGACTTTTCTCCGGGCGGGAAAAGTCTGCTCATTTCAAAAGTACGGCGGACTGGCATACCAACGGCCGGATTGTCCGCCGAAATGCGAGTCCGACGGAAAGATTGGAGTGCAAAACTACTTTCTAAGTCCGCCGTACTTTCGGGTCAAAAAAGTATGCCGGAGGCTACACACGGGGGGATTGTCCAGCGGACTTCAGTTTGCCGGACTTTTCCACCCGATTGATCGTGTGTACGCGGCATTACGTATGCATTTGTTCCTGTGCGCTAGCTTGGGGGGGTGGGCTGCTTTAAAAAAAAAAGTTTTATTTATTTTAATTTTAATTTTTAAATTTTTACACTGTCCATTTAAAAAAAAAAAAAAAGTTTGGGTCACATTTATTCCTATTACAAAGAATGTAAACATCCCTTGTAATAGAAAAAAAAAGCATGACAGGACCTCTTTAATGTGAGATCCGGTGTCAAAAAGACCTCAGATCTCACATTTACACTTAAATGCAATAATAATGAAAAAAAAAAAAAAAAAAAATATATATATATATATATATATATATATATATATATATATATATATATAAGCCTTTTTTTTTTGTTCAAGTAAAACAAAATTCCACTTTAAGGCCATTGGGCGGAAGTGACGATTGACGTTGCTTCCATCATCCAATGGTATGGAGCCGAGTGGGGGGGGCATCATTCCCTCACTCAGCTCCATGTTACTGAGCAGAGAGGACCTGATCATCTCCGCCTCTACCGATGGCTCCAGTAAGTGGCAGAGACCACCGGGAGTGGGGGTGGGCACCTCTACCGCCGCCAATAAAAGTGATCTCGTGGCATATCTGCCAGAGACCACTTTTATCTGAAAGCAGACCACCCACAGTTTAAAATGATACCACTGCCACTGTATAACGACGTAGTTAAAGGGGTTGTAAACCCTCATGTTTTTTTCACCTTAATGCATCCTATGCATTAAAGTGAAAAAACTTCTAAATACTGAGCAGCATCCTAGCCCCCCCACGTTTTACTCACCTGAGCCCATTTGTTCCCACAGTGGAAATGTGATCTACCTCTCTGCCCAGTGTCTCGGCTCTTGATTTAATAGATTGATAGCAGCACAGCCATTGGCTCTCCATGTGGACGCAAATGCTGGAATCGGGAGCGCGATAACCCCCTGGGAGAGCGCTTCTCCTAGGGGGTTTTCGAGATGCGGGGAGGAGCCTCGAACACCGCCGGGGGACCCCAGAAGGCGATGATTGGAGCCACTCTGTGCAAAACGAACTGCACAGTGGAGGTAAGTATGATATGTTTGTTATTAAAAACAAAAAAAAAACAAGGGTTTAGTAACCCTTTCATTTATTAAAAAAACAGAGGTCGAGATGGGGGACGTGGGCTTAAAATGTGCCCCTTGCACCAGTGATTGGGGGAGCCATGCCTCCCTACATTGATGGCCAGTAAAATGCCTCCTTAAATTGATGGCCAGTGGAATAGTGTCCCCCACCCCACCTTATATTGGTGGTGGTGAGTGGTGAGTTGGTGTCCCCTTACACTTATGGCCAGGAGTGAAGTGTCCTCTACATTGGTGATTAGTAGTAAAAATGCCCCCTTAAATTGATGGGCAATGGAGAAGTGACCTCTCTTATATTAGTGACAAAGAGTCCCTTTACATTGATAATAAGTGGAGAAGTGCCCCCTTACATTGGTGGTAAAGTGATCACTTACATGGTTGGTCAGTGGACAAGTGCCCCCTTAGGCCGCGTACACACGGGCGGATTGTCTGGCCAACTAAGTTCGTCAGACAATCCGACAGACAGTCCGTCCAACTTTTAAATGAACGGACTTGACCACACACGATGAACAGACAGTCCGCTGAAAGCTTGCGCGATGACGTGTACGGCACGTACGACGGGACTAGAAATTCGACGTCCAATACACTGCAATGCAACCTTCGGCGTGTAAATCCTTTCTGAGCATGCGCCATACTTAGTCCGTCCAACTTGCCTACACAGGAGCGGACTGTCCGCTGAAACCAAGTTTGGACGGACAAAATTACGGAAATTCCGAAAGACTATGTCTGTCAGACTGTCCGCTGAAAAAGTCCGCTGAAGCCCACACACGAGCGGATTGTCCGCTGAAACACGTTTCAGCGGACTAAGTTGGGCAGACAATCCGCCCGTGTGTACGCGGCCTTACACTGATGGGCAATTGAGAAGTTCCTTCTTACATGTGCCCCTTTTATATTAGTAGTAAAGTGATCCCTTACATTGATGGCCAGTGGAAAAATGCCCCCCCCCCTCCACACACACATTATATTTGTGGTGAGTGTTGAGGTGTGAAGTGTCCCTGTATAATATAGAGGGACACTTCACCCCTTGACCATCAATATAAGGGAGCATTTCACTACTGATCATTATAGAGTCTATATTAATGATCAGTAGCAAAATGCCCCCTTACATTGATCGCCAATGGAGAAGTGCCCTCCCTCTTATATTGGTGGTGAGGTGTCCTCTTTCATTGATGATCAATGGAGAAGTGCCCCCCTTACATAGGTGGTAAAAGAATTCCTTACATAGATGGCCAGTGGAAAAGTTCCCCCTTATATTGGAGGTCAATGAAGAAGTTCCAGTTTACATTGGTGGTCAGTAGTAAAATGTCCTCCTAAATTGGTGTTCAGTGGAGAAGTCCCCCCTTATATTTGTGGTCAGTGGGGATGTGCCCCATTTAAATTGGTGGCGAATTGATCCCTTACTTTGATGGTTGGAGAGAAGCGCCATATTAGGCTGACTGTCAGTGGAGACGTGCACCCTTATGTTGGTGGTCAGTAGACAAGTTCCCCCTAATTTTTGTGATCAGTGGAGATGTGCGCACTTTATATTGGTGCTGAAGTAATCTCTTACATCGATGGCTGGACAGGAGTGCCATATTAGGTTGATGGCCAGTGGAGAAGTGCCCTCTCTCCCATTATATTCATAGTGATATGCCCCGTTACATTGTGGTTAGTGATGAATTGCCCCCCTTACATTGGTGGTAAAGCGATCCCTTACATGGATGGTAAGTGAAGAAGTGCCCCTCTACATTGGTGATCAGTAGTAAAATGCCCCCTTGCATTGAAGTTCTATGGTGAAGTGCCCCCTCTTATATTGATGATAAGGCATTCCTTTAAATTGGTAATCAGTGTAGAAGCGTCCCCCTTACATTGGTTGTAAAGTGATCCCTTACATAGATGGTCAGTGGAGAACTTCCTCCTTGCATTGGTGGTCAGTAATGAAATGCCTCGTTAAATTGGTGGTCAGTGGAGAAGTTCCGCCTTATATTAGTGGTTAATGGAGATGTGCCCTCTTTAAATTGGTGGTAAAATGATCCCTTACATTGATGGTTGGAGAGAAGTGCCATATTAGGTTGATAAAAAAATACTACTAAGCCGCGCTTAACTTATACAAACAACTAATTGTGCACAAAATTAAAATTGCAAACACAGTATAATAACCATATGTAAATTAGTGTACATGTGTGCATAGTATAAAGCACATATAGAAGACTTGAAACATAAAAATTAACCCTTACAATATAAATTTCCGTTATGTGAACCTCTATCGGCATAAAAGAGGATAAAACAAAAACACCCAGTATTTAAACAGTGAGTCCGTATGCATGAACCACAAAACCAATTGTTATAGAGTGTTGAGATGGAGTCCTTCAAAACTAGACCATAATATTCATGGAGAAACAGCCACTCAGTCCAATAAAAAGATAAGTGTTCAATCCGCCACCAACATGTGATAAAAATTTGCCGCTTACCAGAAATACATGACCCCCCACTACAGAGGGTCACACGAGACTTGTAAGAATGACTTCCAGTCAAAGGGGGATCCTCAATTTCCTCCTAGTTCCACTATTCCAGTGGGGATTGGGAAGAAGACCTGTTCACAAGCGTATTCCTCAAAGGCCCAAAGAAGGACTCAAAAGAAGGGACATCGGAACCATAAAGGGAAGATAAAGCTCCAAATAGTGTAAAACCCTTTATTTCTCAAGATAAAAAAGTAAAAATGCACTTACAAATGTATAGAAGAAAATAAACCCTTAAGTCCGTTGCGCCGGCCGGACGCACACAGACAGACCCGTTCTCCTGGAAACCGTCACAAACATGAGGTGATGTATAGCATACCACTCAGCCCTACACGTTTCGCAACAAAATTGCGTCATCCCGTGCCCCTGGATGACGCAATTTTGTTGCGAAACGCTTGTGAACAGGTCTTCTTCCCAATCCCCACTGGAGTAGTGGAACTAGGAGGAAATTGAGGATCCCCCTTTGACTGGAAGTCATTCTTACAAGTCTCGTGTGACCCTCTGTAGTGGGGGGGGTCATGTTTTTCTGGTAAGCGGCAAATTTTTATCACATGTTGGTGGCGGATTGAACACTTATCTTTTTATTGGACTAAGTGGCTGTTTCTCCATGAATATTATGGTCTAGTTTTGAAGGACTTCATCTCAACACTCTATAACAATTGGTTTTGTGGTTCATGCATACGGACTCACTGTTTAAATACTGGGTGTTTTTGTTTTATCCTCTTTTAGGCTGGGTTCACACTGCTGCGGGGGGAGATCCGGATGTGATTCGCACCGCAAATCACATCCGATCTCCGTAGCGATGCGAGTTCAGCCATACAGATAGTATGGCTGAATTCGCATCGCTCCCGCAGCAAACTCGCACAGGACCCTTTTTTTGGTCCGCAACAGAATCGGATCGCATGGGGGTTCACACCATGCGATCCGATTCCTGTGAGAGTCGGCAGATCGCACTGCGATATGCGGACGGATCTGGGGGTGTCATTAACATATCATTGACACTCCCAGCCGTCCGCATAGGGCAGTGTGAACTGCCGGCGGGAGTAATGCGATGCAGGAAAACGCCGCGGATTCGTGGCGTTCCCACATCGCAGCGGTGTGAACCCGGCCTTATGCCGATAGAGGTTCACATAACGGAAATTTATATTGTAAGGGTTAATTTTTATGTTTCAAGTCTTCTATATGTGCTTTATACTATGCACACATGTACACTAATTTACATATGGTTATTATACTGTGTTTACAATTTTAATTTTGTGCACAATTAGTTGTTTGTATAAGTTAAGCGCGGCTTAGTAGTATTTTTTTTCATTTTTTCTGTATTTATGTGACACAGTGAAGCCGCAGCTAAACGTTCATTCCCACAGGTATCACCTTAGAGTACATATAACTTACACTTTTTCTTTTACCTTAGCGCAGTTTTTTCATATTTTTTTCCATATTAGGTTGATGGCCAGTGGAGAAGGGGTCCTTGCATTGGTGGTCAGTGGAGAAACCCCTCCCTTATACTGATGGTCAGTTCCCCCTAAAGAAGATGGAAACCAAGACATCACTTAAAACCTTACACGTCCTGTGAGTGCAATTGATACTTTGGATATTTAGTATATATATATATATATATATATATATATGTATATATATATATATATATATATATATATATATATATATATATATATACTATAATGTACGCTTTTTTTCGTTCGGCTTTAATGTTCATGTTCATTCAAGTCACACTCCACAACTTGAAAACTCTAAAGTGAGAAGCTTTATAAAAAAAAAAAACAAAATAAAAGAAAAAAAAACAATAATGTCTCTCCTGATATCATCTCTTACCCACTTACAAACCAATCTTCCTATTGAATGAACCTGTCTCGGCTCCCCTGTGGCCAAGATGTCCAAGCTGATCTCTTATTGACAGCTCCTGAACCTTGACCTTCCTGTTGAAGACTAAAACTGGTTGTTGCAATCAGTGGACGTGTTCACACGATAAGCTGCCGCATTTTTTTGACCCAACGTGTCATGCTTTCCCGGGGCCATGAATTGTTACAACAATTAGTTTCTTGTATTGTTACATCTGTGAACTTTAGAAAAGCCACCGGAGCCTCAAACTGCGACCATTTGGCAATGTTCTTTCTGCAAGATGCCTCACCTTCTAAGAAGTTCATTGTACGAAATGCAACTGTCTTGTATTTCAAATCATTAAGTGGTGCTTTGGGAATATATTTTGGGTAAGCATCGGATTCTCTTTCAGTTTGATAAAGTTCAGTTGTCTTTAGAAGTTAACAATCTCCTGGTCTCCCTTCCACATCCACCGAGAAGTTCCTCCCTTCCATTTTTTTTAAAATAGCAAACTTTCACTAACTTTAAAGAGAAAAAAATGAACCCAGGATACATTTTACCTTTTCGTTTCACCATTAGATCTTTCATTCTTCCAGGTTGAACTTTGATGTAATTTAGCCATCCATATTCCGATGTTTACAGAATTGTCAAATATTTTTCTTTTTTCTTTTTCTTTTTAAACTCTAAAGGTTATGCATTTGCCTGGATTTTTAAATTGTTCATGTTGTATGATGGCTGCCCCTTAAAAAAAAAAAATCAATGACAGCAGACAGGGCACGGCAATTGAAACACCGCTCAACAAAAGATATTGATCATAAAAAGGTTACGGGCGAGACATATAAGAAAATCATTTTGACGTGCACTTGTTACCTTTAGTGATGGACGAACTTCCGACGGGACGTTTCGCGAACGCGAAACGCGAACGGACACAAACGTTCGCGAAAACGACCGTTCGCCGCGGGCTCCATTGACTTCAATGGGAGGCGAATTTCGCAAACCTTTAGGTCGAATTTGCGGCCACGGGGTAATTATTAGGGGGTAGCACGTAGTCCCACCACCTGGACAATAGCATAATACATGTATGAGGTGAATTTGGGATCGATAACTACAAGCATTTTTTTTTTATTTGGGAAATTGTTCTGACAATTCAGGACTATGGAGCTAATGAAGGCAATGGAGGAGAGGGAAGGTCAGGGACCAGGGTAGGCAAACAAGAGGGTGCAGGAGATACAGAGCACTGACAGCAGCACCGTAATACAGAGCACTGACATCAGCACCGTGACATACAGCGCTGACAGCAGCTCCGTGACATACAGCGCTGACAGCAGCTCCGTGACATACAGCGCTGACAGCAGCTCCGTGACATACAGCGCTGACAGCAGCTCCGTGACATACAGCGCTGACAGCAGCTCCGTGACATACAGCGCTGACAGCAGCACCGTGACATACAGCGCTGACAGCAGCTCCGTGACATACAGCGCTGACAGCAGCTCCGTGACATACAGCGCTGACAGCAGCTCCGTGACATACAGCACTGACAGCAGCTCCGTGACATACAGCGCTGACAGCAGCTCCGTGACATACAGCGCTGACAGCAGCACCGTGACATACAGCGCTGACAGCAGCTCCGTGACATACAGCGCTGACAGCAGCTCCGTGACATACAGCGCTGACAGCAGCTCCGTGACATACAGCGCTGACAGCAGCTCCGTGACATACAGCGCTGACAGCAGCTCCGTGACATACAGCGCTGACAGCAGCACCGTGACATACAGCGCTGACAGCAGCTCCGTGACATACAGCGCTGACAGCAGCTCCGTGACATACAGCGCTGACAGCAGCTCCGTGACATACAGCACTGACAGCAGCTCCGTGACATACAGCGCTGACAGCAGCTCCGTGACATACAGCGCTGACAGCAGCACCGTGACATACAGCGCTGACAGCAGCTCCGTGACATACAGCGCTGACAGCAGCTCCGTGACATACAGCGCTGACAGCAGCTCCGTGACATACAGCGCTGACAGCAGCTCCGTGACATACAGCGCTGACAGCAGCTCCGTGACATACAGCGCTGACAGCAGCTCCGTGACATACAGCGCTGACAGCAGCTCCGTGACATACAGCGCTGACAGCAGCACCGTGACATACAGCGCTGACAGCAGCTCCGTGACATACAGCGCTGACAGCAGCTCCGTGACATACAGCGCTGACAGCAGCACCGTGACATACAGCGCTGACAGCAGCTCCGTGACATACAGCGCTGACAGCAGCTCCGTGACATACAGCGCTGACAGCAGCTCCGTGACATACAGCGCTGACAGCAGCTCCGTGACATACAGCGCTGACAGCAGCTCCGTGACATACAGCGCTGACAGCAGCTCCGTGACATACAGCGCTGACAGCAGCTCCGTGACATACAGCGCTGACAGCAGCTCCGTGACATACAGCGCTGACAGCAGCTCCGTGACATACAGCGCTGACAGCAGCTCCGTGACATACAGCGCTGACAGCAGCTCCGTGACATACAGCGCTGACAGCAGCTCCGTGACATACAGCGCTGACAGCAGCTCCGTGACATACAGCGCTGACAGCAGCACCGTAAGCAGCCCCAGGAGGAAGTCAGCACAGCACAGGGATGGTGTGATCCCCTCATAATAAGAACCCCCAGGAGGAAGTCAGCACAGCACAGGGATGGTGGGAGCCCCTCATAATAAGAACACCCAGGAGGAAGTCAGCACAGCACAGGGATGGTGGGAACCCCTCATAATAAGCAGCCCCAGTAGAAATATGACACCGCTCAACCTCTTCAAAGAGGAGGGTAGGGGCATATAGTACGGTGTGCTTTTTTGGGTCAGGGAAGTGAGCCAAATGAATTAAGAAGGTCTGTGTGCTTGATTCCAAAAATTGTTTATAGACATATACATGGTCTACTGATCACATGTGTTGAATTCCTCCGAGATCCATGCCTCATTCATTTTTAGAAATGTGAGGTAGTTAACACTGTGGTGAGCTAGGCGAGTACGCTTATCGGTCACAATCCCCCCTGCTGCGCTGAACGTCCTTTCGGACAGGACACTGGATGAGGGGCAAGCCAACAGTTCGATTGCAAATTGGGCAAGCTCTGGCCAGAGGTCAAGCCTGCCCACCCAGTAGTCTAGGGGTTCATCACTCCTCAGAGCGTCCACATCGGCCGTTAACCCAATGTAGTCGGACACCTGACGGTCTAGGCGTTCCCTGATGCTGGATCCGGATGACACCTGTCGATGGGTCGGCTGAAAGAATGACCTCATATCCGAAGTCACCAACACATCTTCAAACCGGCCTCTTCTTGCAGGCGCTGTTGGATTGGTACCCGCAAATCCTTCTCTGGGAGTGGGAATTGCTCCTCTGCCAGCGCACGCAAAAGCAGAATGCAGCATTTCTCGAAGCAAGGCCTGGAAGTGCTGCATTCTGACAGCCCTCTGCGACGGCGGTAACATTTCCGCCATTTTGTGTTTGTACCGGGGGTCTAAGTACGTTGCCACCCAGTACTGGTCCTTGACCCTCATGCTTTTTATACGGGGGTCCCTATTAAAACACTGGAGCATGAAGGCCCCCATTTGCACTAAAGTGGAAGCGGTGTGGTGGCCTGGCTCCTGCTCATCATCCAGGATAATGTCGTCCTCTTCATTCTCCTCTCCCCATCCTCGCACAACAGGGATCCCAGAAAGGTTTAAAGCATGCTCTTCTTGCTCCTGCTCATCCGCCCCGGCACCATCCTCCTCTGACTCCTCATCAGACTCCTGTTGTTGACTTGTCTCAGATAGAGTAGCCCCCCCTGGGAATTCATCCAGCATTGCGACTTCCTCATCTTCCCGCTCCTGCTCCTCCACAGCCTGATCAATGACACGACGCAATGCACGCTCCAGAAAGAAGGCATAAGGTACCATGTCACTGATGGCGCCATGGCTGCGACTGACCAGTTTGGTGATCTCCTCAAATGGCCGCAGAAGTCTGCATGTGTCGCGCATGAGCAGCCACTGGCGCGGTGAAAAAAAACCCAGCTCCCCAGAACCGTTTCTTTCGCAGAGTTCATACAGGTAGACGTTAACTGCACGTTTCTGCTGGAGCAGCCTATCAAGCATATAGAAGGTTGAGTTCCATCGCGTCGGGCAATCGCAAATAAGACGTCTGACCGGCAGATGGTGTCGCCGCTGAATGTCAGCAAGGCGAGCCATGGCCGTGTAAGATCTTCTGAAATGGGCCGAGATTTTCCTTGCCTGCCGCAAGATGTCCTGGACCCCAGGGTATTTGACAAGGAATCGCTGCACGACCAAGTTTAAGACGTGTGCCATGCACGGCACGTGCGTGATTTTGCCCTGTTTCAATGCGCTAAGCAGATTGGCACCGTTGTCACACACCACTTTACCAACTGTCAAATTGAGCGGTGTTAGCCACTCATCTGCCTGTGAACGCAAAGCTGAAAGGAGTGCCGGGCCAGTGTGGCTCTTTGCTTCCAGGCACAACAGACGCAGCACGGCATGGCAACGTCTCACCTGGCATGTGGAATAGGTTCTGGGGAGCTTGGGCGGTGCAGTGGAAGAGACGCTAGCAGCGGAAAAGGAGGAGGCAGCTGAGGAGGAGAGGGAGGAGGATGGAGTAGGAGGAGGAGAAGAAGAGTCAGGCCTGCATGCAATCCGTGGCGGTAAAACCAAATCTACACGGGTGCCACGGGTTACATGCTTGACGGCCGTCAGAAGGTTCACCCAGTGGGCAGTAAAACTGATATACCTTCCCTGCCCGTGTTTGCTAGACCACGTGTCTGTGGTCAGATGTATCTTGGCACCGACACTGTGTGCCAGAGATACATTCACTTGCCGCTGAACATGGCCATATAGCTCTGGGATGCCCTTCTCTGAGAAATACTTCCTTCCTGGGACCTTCCATTGTGGTGTTCCAATGGCCACAAATTTGCGAAAGGCCTCCGAGTCCACCAGTTTATATGGCAGTAGTTGGCGGGCTATGAGTTCTGACAAGCCAGCCGCCAACCGTTGGGCAAGAGGGTTATCCGGCGTCATCATTTTTTTACGCTCAAACATTAGGCCCACGGAAGCCTGCCTTTTTGCAGAAAAATGTGAGCTTGGCGTGATGGAAGGTGGAGTGGAGGACAATTGTGAGGAGAGAGGAGAAGGAGAAGTAGAAGACGAGGCTGGACGGTGAGAGCCTGCAGTGTGGCTTTGTGTGTTCCGTTGCTCCCACTGGGCTCGGTGATGGCTGCTCATGTGCCTTCTTAAGGCGGTCGTCCCTAGGTGAGTATTGGGCTTACCGCGACTAACGCGTTGACTGCAAAGATTGCAGATGGCAACGCTATTGTCAGCAGCGGACACGTTAAAAAAAGCCCACACTGCGGAGCCATGTGCCGGTGTCCTGGGAGCGCCAGATGTGACCGTACATGGTCGATGACTCGCTCCTGATACATTTGCAGTCTGCTTTGTCCCTGCTGTGCAATGTAAGTCATTGCTGCTTCTCCTCCCTATCTGCTGGTCCATATCTCCCTCTGAACTCCCCTCCTCTTCCTCTCTTGTGGGCACCCACGTGACATCACTAGACACGTCATCATCAACGTCACCTTCCCCACCGCTATAAGTAGAGTAGGCAGCAACACCGGGGACCAACCTCCTCCTTGGGCTGATCTGGGTACTGGCGTCAGACTGCTGAGTAGCGCTTGTTGCTACCTCCTCTTCCTGATCCAATACCAAGAGTGGCTGCGCATCAGAAATGTCCTCTTGATATGGATCGGAAAATAATTCCAGTGACTCAAGCGGAAGGTATGTGGTGGTGGTGGTGGTGGTCGTGTTGTTGGTGGTAGTGTCTTTGGGGGTGCACATAGCAGAGAGTGAAGAAGAGGGTGCAGATCGAGAGGATGAGGAGGGTGCAGAAGAGTAAGGCTGAGCGAGCCACTCAACCAAGTCTGGTGCATCCTTTAAAGTAATTGAACGCACCTTCTGCAACTTCCCACTTTGGCTCAAGCCTGTTGCTCCTGCCCTACCCCTACCACCCCTGCGGAAGGGCCTGCCTCTTCCTCTGCATGTCATTTTTTAAATGACCCTGTGACAAAACTCTTAGTCCCTATACCGCTGAAGGACTGCTGCAGTATAGGTGAGCGGTCAGCAGTGGTGCACGTCAACCCTATCTATTGTGGACCTATAGCGGTCCTTACAGAACAGCAGACTGTACCGCACTCAAGCCTATGTACCGTAGCACCCTATACCAAGTTACCAGTCCTTATAAGAACTTTTGTGGACCAAGCAGGTTGTGTATTAGTGTTTAGCAGACTGTACGTCAGTCCCTATACCGCTGAAGGACTGCTGCAGTATAGGGCAGCGGTCAGCAGTGGTGCACGTCAACCCTATCTATTGTGGACCGATAGCGGTCCTTACAGAACAGCAGACTGTACCGCACTCAAGCCTATGTACCGTAGCACCCTATACCAAGTTACCAGTCCTTATAAGAACTTTTGTGGACCAAGCAGGTTGTGTATTAGTGTTTAGCAGACTGTACGTCAGTCCCTATACCGCTGAAGGACTGCTGCAGTATAGGGCAGCGGTCAGCAGTGGTGCACGTCAACCCTATCTATTGTGGACCGATAGCGGTCCTTACAGAACAGCAGACTGTACCGCACTCAAGCCTATGTACCGTAGCACCCTATACCAAGTTACCAGTCCTTATAAGAACTTTTGTGGAACAAGCAGGTTGTGTGTTAGTGATTAGCAGACTGTACGTCAGTCCCTATACCAATGAAGGACTGCTGCAGTATAGGGCAGCGGTCAGCAGTGGTGCACGTCAACCCTATCTATTGTGGACCGATAGCGGTCCTTACAGAACAGCAGACTGTACCGCACTCAAGCCTATGTACCGTAGCACCCTATACCAAGTTACCAGTCCTTATAAGAACTTTTGTGGAACAAGCAGGTTGTGTGTTAGTGTTTAGCAGACTGTGCGTCAGTCCCTATACCGCTGAAGGACTGCTGCAGTATAGGGCAGCGGTCAGCAGTGGTGCACGTCAACCCTATCTATTGTGGACCGATAGCGGTCCTTACAGAACAGCAGACTGTACCGCACTCAAGCCTATGTACCGTAGCACCCTATACCAAGTTACCAGTCCTTATAAGAACTTTTGTGGACCAAGCAGGTTGTGTATTAGTGTTTAGCAGACTGTACGTCAGTCCCTATACCGCTGAAGGACTGCTGCAGTATAGGGCAGCGGTCAGCAGTGGTGCACGTCAACCCTATGTATTGTGGACCGATAGCGGTCCTTACAGAACAGCAGACTGTAACGCACTCAGGCCTATGTACCGTAGCACCCTATACCAAGTTACCAGTCCTTATAAGAACTTTTGTGGACCAAGCAGGTTGTGTGTTAGTGATTAGCAGACTGTACGTCAGTCCCTATACCAATGAAGGACTGCTGCAGTATAGGGCAGCGGTCAGCAGTAGTGCACGGCAACCCTATGTATTGTGGACCGATAGCGGTCCTTACAGAACAGCAGACTGTAACGCACTCAGGCCTATGTACCGTAGCACCCTATACCAAGTTACCAGTCCTTATAAAAACTTTTGTGGACCAAGCAGGTTGTGTGTTAGTGTTTAGCAGACTGTGCGTCAGTCCCTATACCGCTGAAGGACTGCTGCAGTATAGGGCAGCGGTCAGCAGTGGTGCACGTCAACCCTATCTATTGTGGACCGATAGCGGTCCTTACAGAACAGCAGACTGTACCGCACTCAAGCCTATGTACCGTAGCACCCTATACCAAGTTACCAGTCCTTATAAGAACTTTTGTGGACCAAGCAGGTTGTGTATTAGTGTTTAGCAGACTGTACGTCAGTCCCTATACCGCTGAAGGACTGCTGCAGTA
Source organism: Lithobates pipiens (assembly GCF_037356315.1). Classification (NCBI taxonomy): domain Eukaryota; kingdom Metazoa; phylum Chordata; class Amphibia; order Anura; family Ranidae; genus Lithobates; species Lithobates pipiens. Next base: position 12,280,574 of record NW_027507825.1, read on the forward strand.
TAGGGCAGCGGTCAGCAGTGGTGCACGTCAACCCTATGTATTGTGGACCGATAGCGGTCCTTACAGAACAGCAGACTGTAACGCACTCAGGCCTATGTACCGTAGCACCCTATACCAAGTTACCAGTCCTTATAAGAACTTTTGTGGACCAAGCAGGTTGTGTGTTAGTGATTAGCAGACTGTACGTCAGTCCCTATACCAATGAAGGACTGCTGCAGTATAGGGCAGCGGTCAGCAGTAGTGCACGGCAACCCTATGTATTGTGGACCGATAGCGGTCCTTACAGAACAGCAGACTGTAACGCACTCAGGCCTATGTACCGTAGCACCCTATACCAAGTTACCAGTCCTTATAAAAACTTTTGTGGACCAAGCAGGTTGTGTGTTAGTGTTTAGCAGACTGTGCGTCAGTCCCTATACCGCTGAAGGACTGCTGCAGTATAGGGCAGCGGTCAGCAGTGGTGCACGTCAACCCTATCTATTGTGGACCGATAGCGGTCCTTACAGAACAGCAGACTGTACCGCACTCAAGCCTATGTACCGTAGCACCCTATACCAAGTTACCAGTCCTTATAAGAACTTTTGTGGACCAAGCAGGTTGTGTATTAGTGTTTAGCAGACTGTACGTCAGTCCCTATACCGCTGAAGGACTGCTGCAGTATAGGGCAGCGGTCAGCAGTGGTGCACGTCAACCCTATGTATTGTGGACCGATAGCGGTCCTTACAGAACAGCAGACTGTAACGCACTCAGGCCTATGTACCGTAGCACCCTATACCAAGTTACCAGTCCTTATAAGAACTTTTGTGGACCAAGCAGGTTGTGTGTTAGTGATTAGCAGACTGTACGTCAGTCCCTATACCAATGAAGGACTGCTGCAGTATAGGGCAGCGGTCAGCAGTAGTGCACGGCAACCCTATGTATTGTGGACCGATAGCGGTCCTTACAGAACAGCAGACTGTACTGCACTCAGGCCTATGTACCGTAGCACCCTATACCAAGTTACCAGTCCTTATAAAAACTTTTGTGGACCAAGCAGGTTGTGTGTTAGTGTTTAGCAGACTGTGCGTCAGTCCCTATACCGCTGAAGGACTGCTGCAGTATAGGGCAGCGGTCAGCAGTAGTGCACGGCAACCCTATGTATTGTGGACCGATAGCGGTCCTTACAGAACAGCAGACTGTAACGCACTCAGGCCTATGTACCGTAGCACCCTATACCAAGTTACCAGTCCTTATAAGAACTTTTGTGGACCAAGCAGGTTGTGTGTTAGTGATTAGCAGACTGTACGTCAGTCCCTATACCAATGAAGGACTGCTGCAGTATAGGGCAGCGGTCAGCAGTAGTGCACGGCAACCCTATGTATTGTGGACCGATAGCGGTCCTTACAGAACAGCAGACTGTACCGCACCCAAGCCTATGTACCGTAGCACCCTAGACAGACCAAGTTACCAGTCCTGATAAAGAGCTTTGTGGAACAAGTGAGTTGTGAATGATTAGCAGACTGCAGCAGAAGGGCAGCAGTCAAGTATAATATTCTTTCTATATTTGGAAGAAAGAATATTATACGTGTACAAGCCTATTACCGTACCACTGATACCAGTCCTGAAAAGAACCTTTGTGGAACTAATAGTAACAGCAAGTCTTTAAAATTATCCTCACTGCCTGACACACTGCTTCCTGCCTGTCCCTATACAAATTGGCAAAAAAGAGTAGGCTGGAACGATTAGCTGGAACAGCTCTTTTGTGGACCTGATAGTAACAGCTAATGATGATGATGATGATGATGATGAAGAAAGACTAATCTGGCTGAGCTGTCCCTAAAATAGCAGCATACAGCGCTCTGTCCCTTTATCTAAACTGACAAAAGAAACTCAGGCTGCTGACCTAACACCTATACCAGTCCTGAAAAGAACTTTTGTGTACCAAATAGCTAGCGTTTTCTCTGTCCCTACTCCACACAGGATCCTTTCCCTACAGTGACAGAAGAAAGAATGTAAAATGGCCACCGGATCGGGTGTATTTATAGGTTAGGGGGAATGTCCAAGTGTCCATGAGCTGTCATGTCTCAATTGGTTGTCCTGTAACACATGATAAACGTGTCACGAAAGGTTAAAGTTCTTGTATACATTAAACACGTAAGTCCGCCGGGGCGAACGACGGAAAAAGGCGTTCGAACCCGCGGACGGCGAAAGTCGGAAATTCGCCGCGAAACGACCGCCGGGCGAACCGTTCGGCCATCACTAGTTACCTTATTCTTGACAGTTTCATAACACAAAGCTTTCATTTCAGAAGAAAAAAAGATTTATTTTGAAACTTAGCTCTGCTACTAGGCTTATGCCGCGTACACGCGGTCGGAGAATCCGTCGGAATGCATCCTATCGGACCGTGTCGTTGGATAATCCGACTGTGTGTGGTATGCATTGGACTGATTCCATCCGAATTTCCATCGGACCCAATTTTCCAACATGTTGGAAATATTTCCCGACCCACGGTCGCAGATTCCGTCGGAATGTGTCCGATCGGAGCGTTTTGTCGGACATTCCGACTGTGTGTGGTCTGCATCGGACTGTTTCCGTCAGAATATCCGTCGGACCAAATTTTCCAACTTGCCGGAAATATTTTCAGACAAAATGCTCCGATCGGACATACTCCGATCATGTGTAGAGAATTTTGATCGGACCAAGTGCCACGCATGCTCAGATCAAATTCCTACATCAAAGCTATTGGCTACTAGCCTGAATGTAGTCCCATCGTAACGAAATTACGTCATCACGTTCTGAAAGATCGGATTTTTCGACAACTTAGTCCGACAGTGTGTATGCAACAGTTTCGGACACAATCCGTCGGACTAAATCTGACGGACAAAATCCGACGGATTTGGTTGTGGAAATCTCCGACCGTGTGTACAGGGGCTTAGACAACCAAAATATAAAGAAAAAAAAACATTTGGAAAAAATTATTACCTTATGTTAGGAAGCTAGAGGCAACAATATTCACATATGTAGGCAAATTCAATGGACTGACCTAAAAAAAAAAAAAAAGCAAGAGGACCCATGGTTTTGAGGATAAGACCCTCTTTTCTTCTGATGTTCATCTGTACTCTAGAGGGCTTGTACAAATGAGAAGCCATGAAGAAATCATGGCAATAAATAAATCTTAGAAATTAGACAAATAGTTATTTACCAGGCTGTGGTCGACATGTAAGCAGGGGTTAGGATCCCTTTTTGGGTGTTCCCTATTTTGTTGGAGTTGGGCTCCTTTACTTGGGAGAAGATATAAAATGAGTATAGAGTTGTAGAGTGGCTAGTGGTTACATTATTACTTAGAGTTACATAGTTAGTCTGGTTGAAGAAAGACACACAAGTCCATCTTGGTCAGCACTTCTCAACCTGTCAGGGAAGTGGTCACAGGACTAGCAATCCTTTTATAGAATTTATAGAATGATACACAGTGCATAGTGCTGTAAACACCAATGGTCCATATTCTCTATATTAAATGCTAATGAAAGGATTATATCGAAACGTGATTGACGGCATGATGATCCAATGATTATTATGTCACTGTGGCAACGATATGCAAATTGAGGCTTATAATCCCGCTACGTTTGTCACATAGCTTAATTTCCCTTGAGAAAAGTCACATGCCCTGTGACGCAACGCGTCGGGAGGAGCAAGTGGCGTCACTTCCCGGTGTTTCGTTATACCAGACATGCAGTGAGGAGCAGATCTGCTTGCACTACTGATAGTTTAATCAGTGTTTTTTTTTTGATTGCACAAAATGTGAGTGAATATTTTATATCAAGTAGGAATATGTGAATTTGCAGCAATCTTGCGCAATGATGTCTTTCTATCTTTGTTGAGAGTGAATTTTTTTTGAATCAATCATCCTTGAAGAAAACACAGATAAATCACGGGAAACATATAAGCTTATAGTAGTGAGGATCTTCCATTTTTGAAAAGCGATATCTTACTCAGGGGTCTTAGGCCGCGTACACACGGGCGGACTGTCTGGCCAACTAAGTCCGTCAGACAATCCGACAGACAGTCCGTCCTACTTTTGAATGAACGGACTTGACCACACACGATGAACAGACAGTCCGCTGAAAGCTTGCGCGATGACATGTACAGCACGTACGACGGGACTAGAAATAGGAAGTCCAATACACAGCAATGCACCCTTCGGCCGTGTAAATCCTTTCTGAGCATGCGCCATACTTAGTCCGTCCAACTTGCCTACTCACGAGCGGACTGTCCGCTGAAACCAAAGTTGGACGGACAATATTACAGAAATTCCGAAAGACTAAGGCCGCGTACACACGCGGGGACTGTTCGCTGAAACTGTTCGCTGAAACCAAGTTTCAGCGGACAGTCCGCTCGTGTGTGGGCTTTCAGTGGACAGTTTCAGCGAACATTCCGCTGAACAAGGTTTTTCGGAAATTCCGAAAAACTGTCCGCTGAAACCTTGTTTCAGCGGACAGTCCCCGCGTGTGTAGGCTTGTTCGTCAAACAAAGTTGCGCGCATGCTCAGAAAGGATTTTCACGCCGAAAGTTATAATGCAGTGTATAGGACGTCGTATTTTTCGTCCCGTCGTACGTGCCGTTCACGTCATCGTGCACGGTTTCAGCAAACTGTTCGTTCGTCGTGTGTGGCCATGTCCGTCCATGCTAATTTTGAGCGGACTGTTTGCCGAAACTGTTTGACGGACAAAGTTGGGCGAACAGTCCCCGCGTGTGTACGCGGCCTTAGTCCGCCAGACTGTCCGCTGAAAAAGTCCGCTGAAGCCCACACACGAGCGGATTGTCCGCTGAAACACGTTTCAGCGGACCAAGTCCGTCAGACAGTCCGCCCGTGTGTACGCGGCCTTATTCTATGTTTTTGAAGGTGAGCAGGAACTTTATACATAGGTGGTGGTGTTTTTTTTCGTTGGAACTTTCTTTTCACCTTTGTATTATCACTGCATGTGTACACATTTTTTTTTTTTACGTCTACCCACAGAAGATGAAGTAATAATATCATATTACGAATTTTTGTTTATTTTGTATACCTACGGATCATTGGTGTTTACAGCACTGTGCACTGTGTATCATTATATATAAGTTGGGTTTAAGCGCACTATTACTATTTGTATCACTAATTATGTATGTGGTATCAGAGCACATTTAAATAGTTGCAGCTGAACTAGTGTTTCACATATTATTTGGGTCTTAATCTATTATATCAGTGCTTCAGTGTCAGGGCTGGCTTAGCCCTTCCTCCTCTGGGCTGGCCACTCAGCTGTCAGCTAATTACCAGCTCTCTTCTCTTTCCACAGTTACCAGCTGTTCCTGATGATGCTCGTCTGACCTGCCTATTTAAAGCCTTCCAGCTCACTCTTTCCTTTGCTTTTGCGTTGGTCACATCACAAGGAACCATCTCCTGCTGTTTGTTTCAAGACTGGCTTGCTGACATCCCTTCTGGCTTCTTATCCTGCTTGTAGATGCTCTCCTTGGATTCCTGACTTCAGGCCTGGCTGATTACCGGATCTGGTTAATGAACTTTGGACTGGCGGACTACCCGATCTGGCTACTGGACTCTGGCTATGCTTGACTACGCTTTTTTCTATTTACCTTTTTATTTTTATTAATAAACAAGTGTGATTTGATTGTACTTCTGTCTCAGTCGGTTTCATGGTTTCTGACATTCAGTAAATTATTCTAACCTTTACCAATATATTTACCTAGAAAGATGTTGGCGTGTTCAATGCTGATTTTACCTGCTGTATATCCAGGTCTGTTTAGACGCCTGATATTTCACCAAAACTCCCAAAAAATGTATAAAAAATATATGCGCACATACCAAAAGAAACGGTGCAGGAGGGGGTGAAGCCATAAAAAAAGGGGGCTGAAGCTCCTCCCTAAACAGGCATGGTCTACTATTGTCACCATCAATAAACCCACCTTGCGAAATGCTATGCAGCTGCTGCTGAAGTACATGAAGATAGGAGTTTGTTGCAAGATCAGCAGCTGAGATACAAAACAAAATAAAGATGAAAGCAAGTACAGTAATACCTCGGATTGCGAGTAAAGTGGGTAGCGAGCTTTTCACAATACGAGCTATTACTTTAAAAAAATCCTGACTTGGTTTGTGAGTGTTGTCTCGCAAAACGAGCAGGATTCAAACCTCTGCGGTGTGCAATACCGCATTTGGCCAGAGGTGGGGGGGGTGGGCGCCGGTGACACTGGGAGCTATTCAGATACACTCTGAAATACTCGGAAATACTCTGTTCCCGAGTGTTTCCGAACATCTCCGAGGGTTTTCTGAGTCCATCCAAGCGGCTCTGAGTATTTCCGAGTCTCTCCGGCACCCTCCCTCCACCTCTGGCCAAATGCGGTACTGCATACAATAGAAGTCAACGTGGAACGAATTATCTTAGTTTCCATTGACTTTTATGGGGAAACTCGTTTTGATATGCGAGTGCTTTGGATTACAAGCATTCTGATGGAACGGATTATGCTCGTAATCCAAGGTTCGATTGTAGTTTCCAAAAAAATGTAAAAAAGGAGAAAAAATTGAATTATTAATGATATACAATGCACAAAGCAAAGTAAAAATCATTAATTTATGCTTCACATCTACTTAAACTAACCTTATTTCCCAGGAAGGCTCAGTGAGCTGCTTATTCCTGGCACTTTGTACGCAGAATTTCTATACCCGCATTTGCAAGTCACAATATTAGTCCTTAACCTAAAATTATCAGAATTATTTCTGCTGTGAGAGAAAACATAGGAGAAGACTTCAAGGTATTTTTAGCCTCTATAAAAAAAAAAAGAGATCTGAGCTTAAGGGATTTTTAAACAACTCAGCATCAGAGGATTTGTAAGAGCGTATTCTTTTTTTCCTGAAAACACCTGAATCATGTTTTAGCTAATAACGTGTTTAGCAATATATGTGCATTCATTTTTGTGTTTCTATTTTTATCAATAGTTTTAGATATTTATTTTAGCTCTGCTTCTTTATTCAGCCTTCAGCTTCGGGTTGCATGAATTTTTTTTCTTGTCATTTTCCTCATTGGCAAGCAACAATATAATTCCTGGAACAAATAGACAGTACAGGACTGCTAAAAGCAACAGAAAATGGAAAATTGGATCAAATACTTAATTTTCCTTTCCTGGCGCCAATCAATGGCAGCGTACTACATATGCTGCCATGTTGGAGATAGAGTTGGGGGGCGAACAGTTCGAGCCAAACATCACGTTCCCCCCCTTTGGCGAATTTCCAAATTTGCAGCGCTACGCACTGCACAGTGCATTCAAAAGGTTTGCCCAATAAGGGGTAAGGGGCAGGCCAGGAAACCAACCATGGCGCCCTTAACAAGGGATGAGTCATCAGCTGTCAATGGGCTTCCCTGCTGACAGCTGAATGAAAAAAAAAAAAAAAAAACATTGCCAGCAATAGAAAAATGAAAAGTAAAAAGTAAAAAAATAAAAAAATAATAAAAAAATAATAGTGTGGGGGTCCCCTCCACCCCCAATTCATACCAGGCCCTTTGGGTCTGGTGTGGCATTTAACCACTTGCAGACCGGACCAATTTGCTGGTCAAAGACCAGACCCCTTTTTGCGATTCGGCACTGCGTCGCTTTAACTGACAATTGCGCGGTCGTGCGAAGTGGCTCCCAAACAAAATTGACGTCCTTTTTTTCCCACAAATAGAGCTTTCTTTTGGTGGTATTTGATCACCCCTGCGGTTTTTATTTTTTGCGCTATAACCAAAAATAGAGCGACAATTTTGAAAAAAACGCATTATTTTTTACTTTTTGTTATAATAAATATCCCCCAAAAATATATAAAAAAACATTTTTTTCCCTCAGTTTAGGCCGATACGTATTCTTCTACATATTTTTGGTAAAAAAAAATCGCAATAAGCGATTATTGATTGGTTTGCGCAAAAGTTATAGCGTTTACAAAATAGGGATAGTTTTATAGCATTTTTATTAATAATTTTTCATTATTTTTTTTTTACTAGTAATGGCGGCGATCAGCGATTTTTATTGTGACTACGACATTGTGGGGGACCCATCGGACATTTTTGACACATTTTTGGGACCATTGTCATTTATACAGTAATCACTGCTATATAAATGCAGTGATTCCTGTGTAAATGACACTGGCAGTGAAGGGGTTAACCAGTGGGTGGCAGTGTAGGGGTTAAGTGTCCCTAGGGGTGTGTTACTAACTGTGGGGGGGTTGGGCTTTCATTTAGTGAACACTGATCTCTGCTCCAATCACATGGAGCAGAGATCAGCGTCACTAGTTACTAGGCAGAATGGAGAAATGTTGTTTACACACCATTCGGCCGCTCCGTGAGACAATCGCGGGGATGCCCGCGGCGATCGAGTCCGCGGGTCCCGCGACCGGACTCACGGGGGTCCCGACCAGCACGGGAGCGCGCCGGCGGCGGCGCGCTCCCGATGGCAGGGCGGCATTGAATATTGGACGTACCTGTACGCCAATATGCCTGCCCGTGCCATTCTGTCGACGTACATCGTCGTGCGCTGGTCGGGAAGTGGTTAAGGGGAACCCCACATCAAAATTTTGAAAAAAAAAACAGCGTGGAGTCCCCCCCAAAATTTTCTATAGGGGCTTCCAGATTCCGATAAGCACCCTGCCCGCAGACCCCCACAACCACCACCCAGGGTTGTGGAGGAGAGGACCTTGTCCCCATCAACATGGAGACAAAGTGCTTTGGGGTCGGGGGGCAGAGCCCATCCCCACCCCAAAGCACCCCCCCATGTTGAGGTCTTGTGGCCTGACATGGTTCAAGAGGGGGGGGGGCACTTACTCGGATAAGTGTCTGGTATCGATTTTGAGGGGCACTCACGCCATTTCTTTTTTAAATTTTGGCATGAGTGGGCCCTCATGTCGTTTTTATTTTTAAGATTTTTATATTGCCAGCAATGGTATTATATTGCCGGGGATTTAAATTTAATTACATTTTTTCTTTAGAAATGTCAGTTTTGCTGCAGCAGGTTCTATACATGGTACAGATGCGCCATGTTACAGGCAGACTAAGGGAACCTCCAAGTCACTATATTTAAAGGAATTTTTATTGTTTCACTTTAAACATCATTAAAATCACTTCAACTCTAAAAACAAGCTTTTAAAAAAAACATTTTTTTTGCATCGATACTTGTCCCCAGGGCATTTTTTTATGGCCAATAACTTTTATAAACCTTCAAAATAGGCACTTTTGATTTTTCAGGTTCGGGTCCGATAGACTTTAATAGAGCTCGGAGTTCAGGTCCAAAATGTTGTAGTGTTGGAGAGTTCTGGCGCAAACTGAACCGGGGGTTCGCCCAGCTCTAGTTGGAACCAGAAAAAAAAAAAAATCTGACTTTAGGCCTCATGCACACTGAATGCTTTGGACATCTCTCCTAGACACCTTTCCTGCTGGCAGAGGCGTTTTGGCAGGAAAAATGCTTGATGTTTATAAACCTGTATAATGCTCAGGGGCGTAACTATAGGGGGTGCAGCAGTCGCGACTGCAACTGGGCCCTGTGCTGCAGGGGGCCCATGCAGCCCCCTCTACATATGCTGATCACTCGTCCAGCACACTGGATGGAGCCCAGGCCAACATGGATGAGTGCGCGGCCTACAGCTTGGTCATTGTGAGTGAGAGGACCCCATCCCCCACACACCATTACTTACCCCCTCCATCTCCCCCTGGGGACAGGGGCCCCTTCTCACGTGGGGACAGGGTCCCCCATCTCCCCTGGGGACAGGGACCCCATCCCTGGGGGCAGTAACTTCATCTGATGCAAGTGGTGCACCTAAAAATAAAAAATAAAATAATAAAAAAAACTACTGATGCAAGTGGTGGAACTACAGAGCTCACAAAGGTCATACCTGTGACCACGCCCTGGAGTTCCACCGCCGGACTCGGAGGGAAGGGCCCTGGCTGGGGTCCAGGGGGGACCTTCATGGTTTCTTGCATCGGGGCCCTGAAGGTTCTAGTTACGGCACTGATAATGCTTTTAGGTGTGTTTAGGTGCATCAAGAGTTTAGACGTTAATTTAGCAGCACTAGGTTCGTTGGTTCGAATCCCAACCATGGCACTACCTGCCTAGAGTTAGTATGTGCTCCAGTTTCCTCCCACAATCCAAAGACATGCTGGTAGGTACATTTGTTTCTTGTCTAAACTGGCCATAGTATGTGTATCAATCTGAGTTAACCACTTGCCGACCGGGCCATAGCCGAAAGATAGCGTAGTCGGCTTATTCTGGGAGGGCAACCGTCCCTCTGCGTTCCCGGAACTATCTGTGACCGTAAATTGATGGCCTCATAAGTGCCTGTAATAATAAATTGATAATAAACTAGCCATAGCAACACAAGTAGCCCATTTATTTTCTCAGAAGTTTTTACTAAGATGCAAGTCAGGTTTTAGGCATCCCCTACAATATGAATTCTCGTTTTTGGTGCGATACTCCACAGGGGTTAAAAGATTCTAAAGGGATGCAGACCATGCAGCTTTTCTCATCAGAACACTGAAAGTCCACCAGGTGATTATAATGAATCAAATCCTCCCATTCAGAATGAGTCTGCACAGGACATGATGAAGCAAACAGCTATTTCTTCAGAGAAACAAAATGTAGGAATCTGCTACAAAGGTTGTTAAAATCCCCGCAATATACATTGATCCCCTAGACGGGATTGTTTTTTTTTTGTTTTTTTTTTTGTTTTTTCTGGACAAATAATTACTCTTTAACTATAAAACTGTAAATATCCAAACTATTACAACAGTTTTAAAATTTTAATAGGTTGAACTTGGCTGGCTTCCACCCGGTCCCTTTAGCCATATTTTATTTATTATTGCAAACAGAGATTTATAAACGCTTTATCTTGCAATGTGTGTACTTTCCGGTATTAACTGCTACACAGAGATGCTTTTTATTCCAAAAAAATATCCCGCTGGTCCATGTCAGAGGTTCTCTCTCTCTCTTTCCGGCAGCAGTGCGTCGACGTTTGAACAGAAGATCAATCTGCAGTCTAAGTCAGGGATCTAAAACTTAATTTTCCACTGATAAAAATCAGCACTCCAACACGCAGCATTATATACGGTCCCTCTGGAAGAAGCCCGTCTAAAAGGCACGGCCATGAAATGCCATGTTGCTCTGACAGCCAATTTGCCGGCTAATTCTCTGCCGTCTCCTAAATTCTTTCGTTTGACTTTATTTCTGTCGACAACATTATATTTTGTTGAAGTAAAGCCTGGATGGTCTTGCAGTTTTTTTTTTTTTTTTTTTTTTGGCTGCTTTGATAGTTCTCAGAAAGATAGTAAAATAATTAGCTTTGGAAAGATATGAAAATGTGTTCACTGTAAGGCAAGGGTTCGGAAAGCCCAAAAAAATTCAAATTTTTTTTTTTTCAAAAGACACTATCGCCCCCTAGAATGGGTAATCCCATTCAGTGCAGCAACATTCTGAGCATGACCCCTAGGGGGCGGGTCCAGGACAGCCTGGGCTTAAAAGGAAGTCAGTTAAATTACTTTGGATCTATTAGAAGAAGTGGCAACATCTATTAGAAATGAGTAAAGTGACAGCTCTGGATGGGGGGGGGGGGGGGGGGCGGGGGGGGGGGTAAGTGTTACAGTGAAAGCTTTTTTTAAAAAAAACATTTACAGTCCCCCAATGGCTTTCCCACGATGTCCAAATACCCTTTTACCAGACTGAGGAAATCATTATCATCACCAGTCTTATTAGGTACCAGTTTATTAGGTACTCCTTCATTTAGTTCTCTTATCCCCATTACTTGTTTCCCATGTCCCCACCATTTAGCTCCCATTTCCCCATAATTTGGTTACCATACTCCCATCATTTGGTTCTCATACCTCCATCAGTTACTTTTCATACTCCCATCATTTAGTTCTCATACCTCCATCAGTTACTTTTCATACTCCCATCATTTGGTTCTATTACCCCATTATTTAGTTCCCATACCCTCGTCATTTGCTTCTCATACCCCATTATTTAGTTCTCATACCTTCATCATTTGGTTCTCAAACCCTCATCATTTGGTTCTCAAACCCTCATTATTTGGTTCTCATACCCTCATCATTTGGTGCTCATACCCTCATCATTTGGTTCTTATACCCACATTATTCAGTTCCCATACCCCATCATTTAGTTCTCATACCCTCATCATTTGGTTCTCATACCCTCATTATTTGGTTCTCATACCCCATTATTTAGTTCCCATACCCTCGTCATTTGCTTCTCATACCCACATTATTTAGTTCCCATACCCCATCATTTAGTTCTCATACCCTCATCATTTGGTTCTCATACCCTCATTATTTGGTTCTCATACCCCATTATTTAGTTCCCATACCCTCGTCATTTGCTTCTCATACCCCATTATTTAGTTCTCATACCCTCATCATTTGGTTCTCAAACCCTCATCATTTGGTTCTCAAACCCTCACCATTTGGTGCTCATACCCTCATCATTTGGTTCTCATACCCCATTGTTTAGTTCTCATACCTTCATCAGTTGGTTCTTATACCCTCATCATTTGGTTCTCATACCCACATTATTTAGTTCCCATACCCCATCATTTAGTTCTCATACGCTCATCATTTAGTTCTCATACCCTCATCATTTGGTTCTCATACCCCCATCATTTGGTTCTCATACCCCATTATTTAGTTCTCATACCTTCGTCATTTGGTTCTCATACCCCATTATTTAGTTCTCATACGCTCATCATTTAGTTCTCATACCCTCATCATTTGGTTCTCATACCCTCATCATTTGGTTCTCATACCCCATTATTTAGTTCTCATACCTTCGTCATTTGGTTCTCATACCCCATTATTTAGTTCTCATACCCCCATCAGTTGGTTCTTATACCCTCATCATTTGGTTCTCATACCCACATTATTTAGTTCCCATACCCCATCATTTAGTTCTCAAAAGCTCATCATTTAGTTCTCATACCCTCATCATTTGGTTCTCATACCCTCATCATTTGGTTCTCATACCCCATTATTTAGTTCTCATACCTTCGTCATTTGGTTCTCATACCCCATTATTTAGTTCTCATACCCTCATCATTTGGTTCTCAAACCCTCATCATTTGGTTCTCAAACCCTCACCATTTGGTGCTCATACCCTCATCATTTGGTTCTCATACCCCATTGTTTAGTTCTCATACCTTCATCAGTTAGTTCTCATACCCCCATCAGTTGGTTCTTATACCCTCATCATTTGGTTCTCATACCCACATTATTTAGTTCCCATACCCCATCATTTAGTTCTCATACGCTCATCATTTAGTTCTCATACCCTCATCATTTAGTTCTCATACCCTCATCATTTAGTTCTCATACCCTCATCATTTGGTTCTCATACCCCATCATTTATTTATCATAATCTCATCATTTGTTTTGTCATACCCCTATTATTTAGTTCTCATACCTCCATGATTTAGTTCTCATACCCTCATTATTTGGTTCTCATACCCCCCATTATTTAGTTCTCATATCCTATTATTTAGTTCTCATACACCATCAATTAGTTCTCATACCCCCATCATTTGGTTCTTATACTCCCATCATTTAGTTCTCATACCCCATCATTTGGTTCTTATATCACCATCATTTGGTTGCCATGCCCCATTATTTACTTCTCATATCCCATTATTTAGTTCCCATACCACCATTATTTAATTTTCATGCCCCCATCAGGTAGTTCCTATGCCTCTGTCATTTGGTTCTAACTCACCTATCATTTAGTTCCCTTACTCTCATCATTTGGTTCCCATATCCCATCATTTATTGACCAAACCCCCATCATTTGGTTCCCATATCCCATCATTTGGTTGTCATACTCTCAGCATTTGGTTCTCATACAACCATCGTTTAGTTACCAAGCCTCCATCGTTTTGTTCTCATACCCCATCATTTAATTCCCATACCTTCATCATTTGTTTCTCACTCTCCTATCTTTAGTTCCCTTAAACCCCCCCATTATTAGATTCTCATACCCCATCTTTTAGTTCTCATATCACCATTATATACTCCTACACCTATCATTTAGTTTCCATACTCCCATCATTAGGTTCTCATACCCCCATTATTTATTTCTCATGCCCCCATTAATTGGCTCTTCTATCCCCATCATTTGGTTCCCAAGCCCCCATTATTTAGTTCTTATACTCATCATGTTGGAAGTCAACATGATTTAATATCATATTTGTGGTATTTCATTCCCTGGCTGATAAAGGCAGATGGCCCCAAGTTGGAATGTATCCAGTTATACATCAAAGCTTTGTAGCCTATCGGAATAACAAGGGCTTGGCTCAAGCCCACCTGGTGTGATATGTGTGATTACAGGCTTCAAAGAGAATAAGGGCTAGCTAAGACAGCCAAGGCTCATAGAGATGATTCATGGACAAATTCTGCCCCCTAGTGGACAATATAGCATGCTTCCTGGAGAATGGACCGATATTAGAAGGACTACCTCTTGGCAATATCTATTGGACAGGAGGCAAGTGGGGTTGGTTACGAGTGGGTGTGAATGTTTGAGTAAAAAGGGCATGCAGAAGAAAATAGTCCTTTTCTCCTTTGGATCCTTGCTTAGGCCTAAGCCTCATGGCGATGGCCCTCTCCTGGTCATCTGAGCCCAGGTTGAAGATACAAGTCTCGTGGAGAGCCTTGTGATAAATATCTTTGATTCTTGTATTTGATATTCTGATATGATGTGTATTGTTGGTATATGTTTGTAATATCTATGTAGGACTTTCCTGTTAGCGTTTTCCTATTCTCTTGGGAAACAAATACGATTTTGTTTTATTAAAGTGGTTGTATAGTCATTTTTTTTTACTTTTACCTACAGGAAAGCCTATAATAAAGCTTACCTGTAGGTAAAAAAAAAAATCTCCTAAACCTGTACGGTTTAGGAGATATTCCCCTCGGTATGCGCCGCTGACTGCAGCGGCGCATGCGCACAAGGGGGATTCTCGGCTGAAAGCCCAGAAGTCGCCGGACCCGGCCGGGATGAAATCTCCCGCGCGCATTCGCGGGAGTGACGATATCGCAGCTCCGGCCACTCACAGCGCCGGAGCCGCGATACCCGGAAGAAACGCAGAGGGAGCATGTCAGCTCCCTCGGCGTGGATCGGGCCAGATGTCGGGGCCTCGTTCTAAGGAAAGTATTTCATAATGAGCTAGTATGCGGTGCATACTAGCTCATTATGCCTTTTCCTTTGCAGGTGGCAAAAAAAAAAAACATTAGCGGGTTTACAACCTCCTTTAAGCCATGTGCTTGGTTTTCATAGCTAAGCTTGTATTATTGTGATATCAACAGTAACATGTGCTCAGAGTTTTAATAGACTAGCCAACTAGGGGAATGGACAAGTTAATACATAGTGTGGCAGCAGGCAGGTAAAGTCACCTGGTTGTATCCAGGATGGGAAATATGTGTGCCCTAGATTCAGGCTTTATGCAGACTTGTACAATTAGAGGGGAAGAGTTAATGAGCCCAGCTGAAGTAAGTGGGCTCATTAAGACCTCTACAAAAAACCCCAGCATGCTTAGGGAGATGCTCCATCCTGGAACCAGTTTTGTGTTGTATGGACTGGGGAGTGTGACACCTGTTCTGTGCGGTGAGTTAACGCCTGTGTGGCAAACCTCTATGACAGAGACAGGGACTGGTGCTGCACAAGGCTGCACTCAGTTGTTAGATAGGGAACCTAAGTGTGTAATTAGAGGTCAAGCTGACCAGGATTTATTTTCATGTTTTATTTTTGTTTGGCTGTTATATGTATCACTGCATGTAGCATAAATAAACCGCATCTTTTGTTTTTTTGCACCTACAACGCTGTCTGCTGTGCCTGATTTTGTGTTGTGAACCCATCCAGGGGGTCACACACACCCGCTGCCGAGCTAACCCCTCACAATAGGTAGAATAATATTTACTGTACCAATGACTTCACCTTATCATTTAGTTACCAAACCCCATCATTTGGTTATCATAGCTCTATCGTTCTCTGTGGAGGACCAATCAAGTACCTTTGCTGGAAGGGCTCTTAGCCGCTTGCTGACTGCCGCACTCAGATGTACAGAATGGCACAGGTAGGCAAGTGGGCGTACAGGTAAGTCCCTTTAAATTTGCCGCCTTTGGGGGTGCACGTGTGGCAAAATGTGTGTTTGCTTCTGTATTTGGTGTGCCGTTAACGCTTGCTGACCACCGCACACAGATGTACGTCGGCAGAATGGCACAGGCAGGCAAATGGGCGTACAGGTACGTCCCTTTAAATTTGTCACCTTTTGGGCGCGCTCGCACCCGCCGTACACCGCGGGAGTGTGCCTGCGGGTCACGAGAACTTAATGTTCCCACGATTGCTGTGTGGAGAGGTAGAACAGGGAGGCGCCTTTGTTAACATTTCCCCGTTCTGTCTTGTGTAATGCTCTCTGTCATCGGAAGCAGTGATCACTGCCATATCCTAGGTAGCCCCTCCCCCCTACAGTTAAAATCACTACCTAGGACACACTTAACCCCTTCTTCTCCCCCTAGTGGTTAACCCCCTTCACTACCAGTGTCATTTACACAGTGATCAGTTCATTTTTATAGCACTGATCGCTGTATAAATTACAATGGTCCCAAAATAGTGTCAAAAGTGTCCGATGTGTCCGCCATAATGTTGCAGTAATGATAAAAATCGCAGATCGCCGCCATTACTAATACAAAAAAAGAAAATAAAGAAGAAAAATGCCATAAAAGTATCCTCTATTTTGTAGACGTTCTAACTTTTGCGCAAACCAATCAATATACTCTTATTACGTTTTTTGGGGTTTTTTTACCAAAAATATGTAGAAGAATATGTATCGGCCTAAACTGAGGAAAAAAAATTGTATTTTTATATATTTTTGGGGGGATATTTATTATAGCAAAATGTAAAAAAAATTGCTTTTTTTTTCAAAATTGTTGCTGTTTTTTTTTTTTTGTTTATAGCACAAAAAATAAAAACCGCAGAGGCGATCAAATACCACCAAAAGAAAGCTCAATTTGTGGGGAAAAAAAGGACGTCAATTTTGTTTGGGTACAACGTCGAATGGCCGCGCAATTGTCAGTTAAAGCGCCGAATCGCAAAAAAATGGCCCGGTCAATTAGCAGCCAAATCTTCCGGGGGTGAAGTGGTTAAAGTGTTTGTTTAATCCAAACGTGTACTTTTTTTTTTTTTTTGTTTGTTTCTATCAGGAACACACATCTAGAAAACGCTTGTAACCATGAGTTGCAAAAATTAGGTTTGCCGTGTAATATTACCCTTACAAGACATTGGGGGTTATTTACGAACGGCAAATCCACTTTGCACTGAAAGTGCCCTTGGAAGTGCAGTCGCTCTAAATGTAGGGGGAAGATCTGAAAATGAGGGGAAGCTCTGCTGATTTTATCATCCAATCATGTGCGAGCTAAAATGCTGTTTTTTTATTTTCCTTGCATGTCCCCCTCGGATCTACAGCGACTTTACTTCCAAGTGCACTTGCAGTGCAAAGTGGATTTTCCTTTCGTAAATAGCCCCCAATATAGAATTCCAACATAATGTAGCCAATATGCTCAGTAGCAATGGATGTTTTTGCTAACTGATAACTAAAGGGAATTTATAAATGACATAACCAAGGACACCCACTGCAGGGCCGCTTCCAGATTTATTTGCAAATGATGTGTACCTGAAACACTCAAATTGCTAAACAGTGTAGTTTATTTGTTTCTGCCGACAGGCTGGTAAATGTTCTGGGAACACTTCCCATGTCCTCCTTGCTTTAACCACTTGAGACCCACGCTATAGCCGAATGACGGCTACAGCGCGGATCTCCTTTGCCGGGACTACGTCTATTGACGTAGTCCCGTGCACGAGCGGCCTGCGCGCCTTGTGATCGGCGAGTCTAGGAGACTCGCCTGATCACCGATCCGTGCAAGGGGTCGATCCCGACCCCTTATCACGTGATCAGCTGTCAGCCAATGACAGCTGATCATTAGTGATGGACGAACTTCCGACGGGACGTTTCGCGAACGCGAAACGCGAACGGACACAAACGTTCGCGAAAACGACCGTTCGCCGCGGGCTCCATTGACTTCAATGGGAGGCGAATTTCGCAAACCTTTAGGTCGAATTTGCGGCCACGGGGTAATTATTAGGGGGTAGCACGTAGTCCCACCACCTGGACAATAGCATAATACATGTATGAGGTGAATTTGGGATCGATAACTACAAGCATTTTTTTTTTATTTGGGAAATTGTTCTGACAATTCAGGACTATGGAGCTAATGAAGGCAATGGAGGAGAGGGAAGGTCAGGGACCAGGGTAGGCAAACAAGAGGGTGCAGGAGATACAGAGCACTGACAGCAGCACCGTAATACAGAGCACTGACATCAGCACCGTGACATACAGCGCTGACAGCAGCTCCGTGACATACAGCGCTGACAGCAGCTCCGTGACATACAGCGCTGACAGCAGCTCCGTGACATACAGCGCTGACAGCAGCTCCGTGACATACAGCGCTGACAGCAGCTCCGTGACATACAGCGCTGACAGCAGCACCGTGACATACAGCGCTGACAGCAGCTCCGTGACATACAGCGCTGACAGCAGCTCCGTGACATACAGCGCTGACAGCAGCTCCGTGACATACAGCACTGACAGCAGCTCCGTGACATACAGCGCTGACAGCAGCTCCGTGACATACAGCGCTGACAGCAGCACCGTGACATACAGCGCTGACAGCAGCTCCGTGACATACAGCGCTGACAGCAGCTCCGTGACATACAGCGCTGACAGCAGCTCCGTGACATACAGCACTGACAGCAGCTCCGTGACATACAGCGCTGACAGCAGCTCCGTGACATACAGCGCTGACAGCAGCACCGTGACATACAGCGCTGACAGCAGCTCCGTGACATACAGCGCTGACAGCAGCTCCGTGACATACAGCGCTGACAGCAGCTCCGTGACATACAGCGCTGACAGCAGCTCCGTGACATACAGCGCTGACAGCAGCTCCGTGACATACAGCGCTGACAGCAGCTCCGTGACATACAGCGCTGACAGCAGCTCCGTGACATACAGCGCTGACAGCAGCTCCGTGACATACAGCGCTGACAGCAGCTCCGTGACATACAGCGCTGACAGCAGCACCGTAAGCAGCCCCAGGAGGAAGTCAGCACAGCACAGGGATGGTGTGATCCCCTCATAATAAGAACCCCCAGGAGGAAGTCAGCACAGCACAGGGATGGTGGGAGCCCCTCATAATAAGAACCCCCAGGAGGAAGTCAGCACAGCACAGGGATGGTGGGAGCCCCTCATAATAAGAACACCCAGGAGGAAGTCAGCACAGCACAGGGATGGTGGGAACCCCTCATAATAAGCAGCCCCAGTAGAAATATGACACCGCTCAACCTCTTCAAAGAGGAGGGTAGGGGCATATAGTACGGTGTGCTTTTTTGGGTCAGGGAAGTGAGCCAAATGAATTAAGAAGGTCTGTGTGCTTGATTCCAAAAATTGTTTATAGACATATACATGGTCTACTGATCACATGTGTTGAATTCCTCCGAGATCCATGCCTCATTCATTTTTAGAAATGTGAGGTAGTTAACACTGTGGTGAGCTAGGCGAGTACGCTTATCGGTCACAATCCCCCCTGCTGCGCTGAACGTCCTTTCGGACAGGACACTGGATGAGGGGCAAGCCAACAGTTCGATTGCAAATTGGGCAAGCTCTGGCCAGAGGTCAAGCCTGCCCACCCAGTAGTCTAGGGGTTCATCACTCCTCAGAGCGTCCACATCGGCCGTTAACCCAATGTAGTCGGACACCTGACGGTCTAGGCGTTCCCTGATGCTGGATCCGGATGACACCTGTCGATGGGTCGGCTGAAAGAATGACCTCATATCCGAAGTCACCAACACATCTTCAAACCGGCCTCTTCTTGCAGGCGCTGTTGGATTGGTACCCGCAAATCCTTCTCTGGGAGTGGGAATTGCTCCTCTGCCAGCGCACGCAAAAGCAGAATGCAGCATTTCTCGAAGCAAGGCCTGGAAGTGCTGCATTCTGACAGCCCTCTGCGACGGCGGTAACATTTCCGCCATTTTGTGTTTGTACCGGGGATCTAAGTACGTTGCCACCCAGTACTGGTCCTTGACCCTCATGCTTTTTATACGGGGGTCCCTATTAAAACACTGGAGCATGAAGGCCCCCATTTGCACTCAAGCGGAAGGTATGTGGTGGTGGTGGTGTTGTTGGTGGTAGTGTCTTTGGGGGTGCACATAGCAGAGAGTGAAGAAGAGGGTGCAGATCGAGAGGATGAGGAGGGTGCAGAAGAATAAGGCTGAGTGAGCCACTCAACCAAGTCTGGTGCGTCCTTTAAAGTAATTGAACGCACCTTCTGCAACTTCCCACTTTGGCTCAAGGCTGTTGCTCCTGCCCTACCCCTACCACCCCTGCGGAAGGGCCTGCCTCTTCCTCTGCCTGTCATTTTTTAAATCACCCTGTGACAAAACTCTTAGTCCCTATACCGCTGAAGGACTGCTGCAGTATAGGGCAGCGGTCAGCAGTAGTGCACGTCAACCCTATGTATTGTGGACCGATAGCGGTCCTTACAGAACAGCAGACTGTAACGCACTCAGGCCTATGTACCGTAGCACCCTATACCAAGTTACCAGTCCTTATAAGAACTTTTGTGGACCAAGCAGGTTGTGTGTTAGTGATTAGCAGACTGTACGTCAGTCCCTATACCAATGAAGGACTGCTGCAGTATAGGGCAGCGGTCAGCAGTAGTGCACGGCAACCCTATGTATTGTGGACCGATAGCGGTCCTTACAGAACAGCAGACTGTACTGCACTCAGGCCTATGTACCGTAGCACCCTATACCAAGTTACCAGTCCTTATAAAAACTTTTGTGGACCAAGCAGGTTGTGTGTTAGTGATTAGCAGACTGTACGTCAGTCCCTATACCAATGAAGGACTGCTGCAGTATAGGGCAGCGGTCAGCAGTAGTGCACGGCAACCCTATGTATTGTGGACCGATAGCGGTCCTTACAGAACAGCAGACTGTAACGCACTCAGGCCTATGTACCGTAGCACCCTATACCAAGTTACCAGTCCTTATAAGAACTTTTGTGGACCAAGCAGGTTGTGTGTTAGTGTTTAGCAGACTGTGCGTCAGTCCCTATACCGCTGAAGGACTGCTGCAGTATAGGGCAGCGGTCAGCAGTAGTGCACGGCAACCCTATGTATTGTGGACCGATAGCGGTCCTTACAGAACAGCAGACTGTAACGCACTCAGGCCTATGTACCGTAGCACCCTATACCAAGTTACCAGTCCTTATAAGAACTTTTGTGGACCAAGCAGGTTGTGTGTTAGTGATTAGCAGACTGTACGTCAGTCCCTATACCAATGAAGGACTGCTGCAGTATAGGGCAGCGGTCAGCAGTAGTGCACGGCAACCCTATGTATTGTGGACCGATAGCGGTCCTTACAGAACAGCAGACTGTAACGCACTCAGGCCTATGTACCGTAGCACCCTATACCAAGTTACCAGTCCTTATAAGAACTTTTGTGGACCAAGCAGGTTGTGTGTTAGTGATTAGCAGACTGTACGTCAGTCCCTATACCAATGAAGGACTGCTGCAGTATAGGGCAGCGGTCAGCAGTAGTGCACGGCAACCCTATGTATTGTGGACCGATAGCGGTCCTTACAGAACAGCAGACTGTACTGCACTCAGGCCTATGTACCGTAGCACCCTATACCAAGTTACCAGTCCTTATAAGAACTTTTGTGGACCAAGCAGGTTGTGTATTAGTGTTTAGCAGACTGTGCGTCAGTCCCTATACCGCTGAAGGACTGCTGCAGTATAGGGCAGCGGTCAGCAGTAGTGCACGGCAACCCTATGTATTGTGGACCGATAGCGGTCCTTACAGAACAGCAGACTGTAACGCACTCAGGCCTATGTACCGTAGCACCCTATACCAAGTTACCAGTCCTTATAAGAACTTTTGTGGACCAAGCAGGTTGTGTGTTAGTGATTAGCAGACTGTACGTCAGTCCCTATACCAATGAAGGACTGCTGCAGTATAGGGCAGCGGTCAGCAGTAGTGCACGGCAACCCTATGTATTGTGGACCGATAGCGGTCCTTACAGAACAGCAGACTGTACTGCACTCAGGCCTATGTACCGTAGCACCCTATACCAAGTTACCAGTCCTTATAAGAACTTTTGTGGACCAAGCAGGTTGTGTGTTAGTGATTAGCAGACTGTACGTCAGTCCCTATACCAATGAAGGACTGCTGCAGTATAGGGCAGCGGTCAGCAGTAGTGCACGGCAACCCTATGTATTGTGGACCGATAGCGGTCCTTACAGAACAGCAGACTGTAACGCACTCAGGCCTATGTACCGTAGCACCCTATACCAAGTTACCAGTCCTTATAAGAACTTTTGTGGACCAAGCAGGTTGTGTGTTAGTGATTAGCAGACTGTACGTCAGTCCCTATACCAATGAAGGACTGCTGCAGTATAGGGCAGCGGTCAGCAGTAGTGCACGGCAACCCTATGTATTGTGGACCGATAGCGGTCCTTACAGAACAGCAGACTGTACTGCACTCAGGCCTATGTACCGTAGCACCCTATACCAAGTTACCAGTCCTTATAAGAACTTTTGTGGACCAAGCAGGTTGTGTGTTAGTGTTTAGCAGACTGTGCGTCAGTCCCTATACCGCTGAAGGACTGCTGCAGTATAGGGCAGCGGTCAGCAGTAGTGCACGGCAACCCTATGTATTGTGGACCGATAGCGGTCCTTACAGAACAGCAGACTGTAACGCACTCAGGCCTATGTACCGTAGCACCCTATACCAAGTTACCAGTCCTTATAAGAACTTTTGTGGACCAAGCAGGTTGTGTGTTAGTGATTAGCAGACTGTACGTCAGTCCCTATACCAATGAAGGACTGCTGCAGTATAGGGCAGCGGTCAGCAGTAGTGCACGGCAACCCTATGTATTGTGGACCGATAGCGGTCCTTACAGAACAGCAGACTGTAACGCACTCAGGCCTATGTACCGTAGCACCCTATACCAAGTTACCAGTCCTTATAAGAACTTTTGTGGACCAAGCAGGTTGTGTGTTAGTGATTAGCAGACTGTACGTCAGTCCCTATACCAATGAAGGACTGCTGCAGTATAGGGCAGCGGTCAGCAGTAGTGCACGGCAACCCTATGTATTGTGGACCGATAGCGGTCCTTACAGAACAGCAGACTGTACTGCACTCAGGCCTATGTACCGTAGCACCCTATACCAAGTTACCAGTCCTTATAAAAACTTTTGTGGACCAAGCAGGTTGTGTGTTAGTGATTAGCAGACTGTACGTCAGTCCCTATACCAATGAAGGACTGCTGCAGTATAGGGCAGCGGTCAGCAGTAGTGCACGGCAACCCTATGTATTGTGGACCGATAGCGGTCCTTACAGAACAGCAGACTGTACTGCACTCAGGCCTATGTACCGTAGCACCCTATACCAAGTTACCAGTCCTTATAAGAACTTTTGTGGACCAAGCAGGTTGTGTGTTAGTGTTTAGCAGACTGTGCGTCAGTCCCTATACCGCTGAAGGACTGCTGCAGTATAGGGCAGCGGTCAGCAGTAGTGCACGGCAACCCTATGTATTGTGGACCGATAGCGGTCCTTACAGAACAGCAGACTGTAACGCACTCAGGCCTATGTACCGTAGCACCCTATACCAAGTTACCAGTCCTTATAAGAACTTTTGTGGACCAAGCAGGTTGTGTGTTAGTGATTAGCAGACTGTACGTCAGTCCCTATACCAATGAAGGACTGCTGCAGTATAGGGCAGCGGTCAGCAGTAGTGCACGGCAACCCTATGTATTGTGGACCGATAGCGGTCCTTACAGAACAGCAGACTGTAACGCACTCAGGCCTATGTACCGTAGCACCCTATACCAAGTTACCAGTCCTTATAAGAACTTTTGTGGACCAAGCAGGTTGTGTGTTAGTGATTAGCAGACTGTACGTCAGTCCCTATACCAATGAAGGACTGCTGCAGTATAGGGCAGCGGTCAGCAGTAGTGCACGGCAACCCTATGTATTGTGGACCGATAGCGGTCCTTACAGAACAGCAGACTGTAACGCACTCAGGCCTATGTACCGTAGCACCCTATACCAAGTTACCAGTCCTTATAAGAACTTTTGTGGACCAAGCAGGTTGTGTATTAGTGTTTAGCAGACTGTGCGTCAGTCCCTATACCGCTGAAGGACTGCTGCAGTATAGGGCAGCGGTCAGCAGTAGTGCACGGCAACCCTATCTATTGTGGACCGATAGCGGTCCTTACAGAACAGCAGACTGTACCGCACCCAAGCCTATGTACCGTAGCACCCTAGACAGACCAAGTTACCAGTCCTGATAAAGAGCTTTGTGGAACAAGTGAGTTGTGAATGATTAGCAGACTGCAGCAGAAGGGCAGCAGTCAAGTATAATATTCTTTCTATATTTGGAAGAAAGAATATTATACGTGTACAAGCCTATTACTGTACCACTGATACCAGTCCTGAAAAGAACCTTTGTGGAACTAATAGTAACAGCAAGTCTTTAAAATTATCCTCACTGCCTGACACACTGCTTCCTGCCTGTCCCTATACAAATTGGCAAAAAAGAGTAGGCTGGAACGATTAGCTGGAACAGCTCTTTTGTGGACCTGATAGTAACAGCTAATGATGATGATGATGATGATGATGAAGAAAGACTAATCTGGCTGAGCTGTCCCTAAAATAGCAGCATACAGCGCTCTGTCCCTTTATCTAAACTGACAAAAGAAACTCAGGCTGCTGACCTAACACCTATACCAGTCCTGAAAAGAACTTTTGTGTACCAAATAGCTAGCGTTTTCTCTGTCCCTACTCCACACAGGATCCTTTCCCTACAGTGACAGAAGAAAGAATGTAAAATGGCCACCGGATCGGGTGTATTTATAGGTTAGGGGGAATGTCCAAGTGTCCATGAGCTGTCATGTCTCAATTGGTTGTCCTGTAACACATGATAAACGTGTCACGAAAGGTTAAAGTTCTTGTATACATTAAACACGTAAGTCCGCCGGGGCGAACGACGGAAAAAGGCGTTCGAACCCGCGGACGGCGAAAGTCGGAAATTCGCCGCGAAACGACCGCCGGGCGAAACGTTCGGCCATCACTACTGATCATGTGATATAACTAGGGTGACCACATTTCCAAACTGGCATTCAGGGACAATTTTGCCAAGGGCCGGGGGGGCGAATGTAGTCTCAGGGTTGATGGCGGATTTAGAAGTGGGGGGGATTTGTTGGCTGAATGGCTAGTGCTACCACTGAATCATTCTGACACCATGCTTAGTATGGTGTCATGATGATCAAATCACATTATTTCTATTACTTCATTACATTGTAATATAAAATGAAATAGTTCAACTCACCATAACGCAGAGGGAACCCTGAGCTTGTCATTTGCCACCATGCTGCTTGTCACTGTCTCCTGCCACCAGATGCCACTTGCCACTGTCTCCTGCCACCAGATGCCACTTGCCACTGTCTCCTGCCACCAGATGCCACTTGTCACTTGCCACTGTCTCCTGCCACCAGATGTCACTTGCCACTGCCTCCTACCACCAGATGCTGCTTGTCACTTGCCACTGCCTCCTACCACCAGATGCTGCTTGTCACTTGCCACTGTCTCCTGCCACCAGATGCCGCTTGTCACTTGCCACTGCCTCCTGCCACCAGATGTCACTTGTCACTGCCTCCTACCACCAGATGCTGCTTGTCACTTGCCACTGTCTCCTACCACCAGATGCTGCTTGTCACTTGCCACTGTCTCCTGCCACCAGATGCCGCTTGTCACTTGCCACTGTCTCCTGCCACCAGATGTCACTTGCCACTGTCTCCTTCCACCAGTTGTCACTTGCCACTGTCTCCTGCCACCAGATGCCGCTTGTCACTTGACACTGTCTCCTGCCACCAGATGCCGCTTGTCATTTGCCACTGTCTCCTGCCACCAGATGTCACTTACCACTGCCTCCTACCACCAGATGCTGCTTGTCACTTGCCACTGTCTCCTGCCATCAGATGCTGCTTGTCACTTGCCACTGTCTCCTGCCACCAGATGCCGCTTGGCACTTGCCACTCTCTCCTGCCACCAGATGTCACTTGCCACTGTCTCCTGCCACCAGATGCCGCTTGTCACTTGCCACTGTCTCCTGCCCCCAGATGCCGCTTGTCACACGCCACTGTCTCCTGCCACCAGATGCCACTTGTCACTGTCTCCTGCTGTCAGATGCCGCTTGTCCCTTGCCACCGTTGCTTGCCACCAGATGAAGTGTGTCACTTGCCACCATCACCTGCCACCAGATGAAGCGTATCACTTGTCATCTGCTGTCAGAGAGAGGGCAGGGAGAGAGAGGGGGGCAGGGGGGACAGGGAGAGAGAGGGGACAGGGAGAGGGAGGGTGGACAGGGAGAGAGAGGGGGGACGGGGAGAGAGAGGGGGACAGGGAGAGAGATGGGCGATAGGGAGAGAGGGGGCAGGGAGAGAGAGGGGCAGGGAGAGAGAGGGGGCAGAGAGAGAGGGAGGCAGGGAGAGGGGGCAGGGAGATAGAGGGGGACAGGGAGAGAGAGGGGGCAAGTAGAGAGAGGGGGCAAGGAGAGAGAGGGGGGCAGGACAGGGAAAGGAGGGCAAGGAGAGAGGGGGGCAAGGAGAGAGAGGGGGGGCAGGGAGAGAGGGGGCAGGACAGGGAGAGGAGGGCAGGGAGAGAGGGGGGCAGGGAGAGAGAGGGGGGGCAGGGAGAGGGAGGGGGGCAGGGAGAGAGAGGGGAAAGAGGGAGGGGAGAGAGAGGGGGGCAGGGAGAGAGATGGGGGACAGGGAGAGGGGGCAGGGAGAGAGGGGGGGACAGGGAGAGAGAGGGGAGACAGGGAGGGGGCAGGGAGAGAGAGGGGAGGAAGGGAGAGGGAGGGTAGAGAGAAGGGGGGGCAGGGAGACAGAGGGAACAGGGAGAGAGAGGGGGACAGGGAGAGAGAGGGGGCAGGGAGAGGAAGGAGGGAGAGGGAGGGGAGAGAGAGGGGGACAGGGAGAGAGAGGGGGGCAGGGAGAGAGAGGGTGGACAGGGAGAGAGAGGGGGCAGGGAGAGAGAGGGGGGCAGGGAGAGAGAGAGGGGGCAGAGAGGGAGGGAGGCAGGGAGAGGGGGCAGGGAGATAGAGGGGGACAGGGAGAGAGAGGGGGGCAGGGAGAGAGGGGGCAGGACATTGAGAGCAGGGCAGGGAGAGAGGGGGGCAGGGAGAGAGAGGGGGACAGGGAGAGAGAGGGGGCAGGGAGAGAGAGAGGGAGGGGAGAGAGAAGGGGGCAGGGAGAGAGAGGGGGGACAGGGAGAGAGAGGGGGCAGGGAGAGAGGGGGCAGGACAGGGAGAGGGGGGCAGGGAGAGAGGGGGGACAAGGAAAGAGAGGGGGGACAGGGAGGGGGCAGGGAGAGAGAGGGGAGGAAGGGAGAGGGAGGGTAGAGAGAAGGGGGGCAGGGAGACAGAGGGAACAGGGAGAGAGAGGGGGACAGGGAGAGAGGGGGGCAGGGAGAGGGGGGCAGGGAGAAAGAGGGGGCAGGGAGAGAGAGGGGGAGGGGAGAGATAGGGGGCAGGGAGAGAGAGGGAGGGGTGGAGAGGGAGGGGGAGGGGGGACAGGGAGAGAGAGGGGGAGGGGAGAGAGAGGGGGCAGGGAGAGAGAGGGAGGGGTGGACAGGGAGAGGGAGGGGGAGGGTGGACAGGGAGCGAGAGGGGGAGGGGAGAGAGAGGGGGCAGAGAGAGAGAGGGAGGGGTGGAGAGGGAGGGGGAGGGGGGACAGGGAGAGAGAGAGGGAGGGGGGCAGAGAGGGGGGTCAGGGTCTGGTTAGTGACAAACAGTGCTCAGCTCACTCACTTGGATGGTCCAGGGGGGGGGGGGGGGGGGCTCACAGTCAGCGGCTTCCTGGTGGCTGTCACAACCTTGCCCAGGCAGGCATGCTGGATGGAGCAGTGTGCGGATCTCCCCTCGGAGGATGGAACGGCAGCCGCCTTCGGAGGACTTCTGTCCCCGCCCACCACCAGCGTGACCTATCAGTCACCTATCACAGTAGCCAAAGAAAGTGCTCCAAGGCTCTGTGCTACAGGTGGTGGGCGGGCCAGCAACAGTAAGAAGCCGCCCTCAGGACTCAGGAGGAGGAGATACAGAAGACGCTCTCTGGCTGCTCTCTCTCTCTCCCTGCTGCTGCGGCCGGAGGCGGAGGTGGGTGGACTCAGAGCATTGTTGCTAGACGTGAGGCGGGGCGGCCCTAGCAACCAGTTATGCAAAATGTATTACCACGGCTGTGTGTCCTTATTTCATTCCGGGACACTGTGCCTGGGACACAGGACACAGATTTCAATTAAGGGACAGTCCCAGGCAATCCGGGACACGTGGGCACCCTAGATATAACGGAGCCGGTAATCGGCTATTAAAAAAAAAAGCCGATCACCGGCGGCCGTGATCAGGACATCAGTCCCGATCACGGCCAGCCCTGCCAGTGCCCACCTGCCCCCTGCTTTGCCACAGTAATAAAAAATGTGTCCCCCCTGTCAGTGCCACCCAGCAGTGCCCATAGTGCCACCCAGCAGTGCCCACAGTGCCACCCAGCAGTGCCACCCAGCAGTGCCCACAGTGCCACCCAGCAGTGCCCACAATCTGCCTCAACAAAGGTGCTGCACCCCAGTGCCACATATCCGTGCCCAGCAGTGCCGCCCATCAGTGCCCAGCAGTGCCGCCCATCAGTGCCCAGCAGTGCCACCTATCAGAGCCACCTATCAGTGCCACCTATCAGTGCCCATCAGTCCCATCTATCAGTGGTACCTATCAGTGCCCCTTAGTGCCACCCATCCGTGCCACCCATCCGTGCCATCTTATCTGTGCCCGTCTTTGCCCATCAGTGCCGCCTTATCTGTGCCCATCGGTGCCGCCTTATCTGTGCCTATTAGTGCCGCCTTAACTATGCCTATCAGTGCCCACCAGTGCAGTGTATCAGTGCCCACCAATGCAGCCTATCAGTGCCCACCAATGCAGCCTATCAGTGCACACCAGTGCAGCCTATCAGTGCCGCCTCATCAGCGCACTTCAATGAAGGAGAAAAATGACCTGTTTGCTAAATTTTATAACAAACTATTAAACATGATTTATTTTTTTTATTTTTTTTGCATCTTTTTTTGTTTGTTTAGCAAAAAATAAAACTCCGAGCTGTAACTAAATACCACCAAAAGAAAGCTCTATTTGTGGGAAAAAAATGATAAAAATGTCATTTGGGTACAGTGTTGTATGACCGCGCAATTGTCATTCAAAGTGCATCAGCGCTGAAAGCTGAAAATTGGTCTGGGACTGAGGGGGGTTTAAGTGCCCAGTAAGCAAGTGGTTAACCAATTGTCTACAGGGGCAAATGTTTCATTTTCCACATGCGTGTTAAATAAATACATCTGCATTTTGTTTCCCCGAAAATTGCATAGAGCCCCCTAAACATTTTATATTTTCTGGAAGCAAGAGACCCTGGAGAATAAAATGGTTGCTGTTGCAATTTGTTATGTCACACGATTTTTTTGTAGCCGTTTATAAAATGCAAATTTTCAAGAAAAAAAAAAATTACACTTTAGTGCACTCAAACACAATATAGTAGCCATTTTATTTGAAAAATATAAATGATGACATTGTGTCGTGTAGATAGATAGCAAGCATGTCAGAATGCAAAAAAATGCACACACCCGTGAAATTACAAGACTACCTAAAACTGTGCGTTGCTAATACTTTAAAAGCTTTTAACATTTAGTTAAACAATAGCTACTAGAAGTATTACTCTCACTCTGGCAATACCTCATATGTGTGGTGCAATCACCATTTACATGTGCATGTCAGACCTACATGTGCGTTTGCATTTATACATAAGCATGGGGGGGGGGGGTATTCTTTTTACATTTTTTTTATTATTTTTATTTTTTTTAGCATGGGGGGGGGGAGATGCTTTTACATTTTTTTTTTTATTATTATTATTCTTTAGAGGGGGCAGGGGTGCTTTCACCTTTTTTTATTATATTTATTAATTTTTAGCATGGGAAGGACTGAGGTGTTTTTACATGTTTTTATTACTTTTATAATTTTTTAGCACGGGGGGGGAGGGCAAGGTGCTTTTACATTTTTTTTATTATTTTTATTTTTTTTTAGCATGGGGGGGCGGAGATGCTTTTACATTTTTTGAATTATTTTTATTATTTTTTAGCATGGGGGGGGGGGGCGGAGATACTTTCACATTTTTTTAATTATTTTTATTATTTTTTAGCATGGGGGGGGGGGTCAGGGGTGCTTTCACCTTTTTTTTTTATTATTTTTATAAATTTTTAGCATGGGAATGACTGAGGTGTTTTTACATGTTTTTATAATTTTTTAGCACCGGGGGGGGGGGGGGGCAAGGTGCTTTTACATTTTTTTTACTATTTGTATTTTTTTTTTTAGCATGGGGGGGCTTTTAAATTTTTTTTTTTTTTTTGCATGGGTAGACAGAGATGCTTTTACATTTTAGTCATTTTTTAGCACGGGGAGGGGGCCCCCTCATTGGTGTCAGTGGGTGGAATAGTGCCCTATCATTGGTGTCAGTGGAAGAAATAGTGTCCCATCATTGGTGTCAGTGGGTGGAATAATGCCCTATCATTGGTGTCAGTGGGTGGAATAGTGCCCCATCATTGGTGTCAGTGGGTGGAATAGTGCCCTATCATTGGTGTCAGTGGGTGGAATAGTGCCCCATCATTGGTGTCAGTGGAAGGAATAGTGTCCCATCATTGGTGTCAGTGGGTGGAATAGTGCCCTATCATTGGTGTCAGTGGAAGGAATAGTGTCCCATCATTGGTGTCAGTGGGTGGAATAGTGCCCTATCATTGGTGTCAGTGGAAGGAATAGTGTCCTATTAATGGGGTCAGAAAGAACAATGGTGCCCCATCATTTATGTCATATGGAGGAATAGTGCCCCATCACTGGTGTCAGTGGGAGGAATAGTGCCCCATCATTGGTGTCAGTGGGTGGAATAGTGCCCCATCATTGGTGTCAGTGGAAAGAATAGTGTCCTATTAATGGGGTCAGTAAGAAGAATGGTGCCCTATCATTCATGTCAAATGGAGGAATAGAGCCCCATCACTGGTGTCAGTGGGAGGAATAGTGCCCCATCATTGGGGTTAGTGGGAGAAATAGTGTCCAAAGGGCCGAGTAGAGGCAAGTAAAGGGCCACATCCGGCCCAGATGCCCAGAATGTTTATATTTGATGCTGAGCAGCAAGCTGGTTATAAATGGGGGCGGTCGCCATTTTTGCTCAGCCGGTAAGAAGGCCGAACACCCTTTTACTTCTGAGAATCGGGTCATAGAACAAAATTTGAGATCAAAATAACGCCCACGTCCGGCCCCCTCTCCTCGGTTACCCGGGACCCGCCGTGGAAGCTGAGGCAGTATTCGACCAAACGCGCTCAGGACTGCGGTGAGACCACCTCGTTATCGCTGCAAGTGACATTTTAAATGTGACATTTTGCTGTGCACATTGTGTACGTATGATTTTAAGCGCATGAGTGTTTTTAATGAATAAAGCTGTGTTGCACTATGGAATCTATATTTTATTGTTTTCTATATGTGGATCTGGAGCTGTGAATGAGAATTAAGTGAACTCTTATCGGTGAGAGAGCAGGGAGCCCGAGAGAGAGGAACCTATGGTGTTATGATAAGACGATTTTCCGGAGGGACACTAGTGGGACTACTTCTGCAGCCGTAGTGAAGTGCCTGTTAACCCTTTGGGTTCTGGTGAGTGAATTACCATAAGGGGTGTCACCGGCCGTCAGACCCTTCGCACACTGGTGTTTTCTTCTTCGGAGATGGATCTGCTTATCTGAACTTTTTTCCAAAGTGTGATAGCTCAATTGAATATTGAGTCATATATGTTTGGAGATATTATGGACACTTGCTAGTGACTTTTTTTAGACACTGAGTTATTATCCTCCATGTATTTATTATATTTTATCCTCTATATATTTATTATATTTTATTTTTTGATTATTTCCCCTTTTTTGTTTTAGCGCTGTCAATATAGTATATGCGGGGTAATTAGGGTACGGATACGGTATACTATATATTTTTGTGATTTTGTCCTTCTGTATGATAGCAGCTTGTTAGGGTGAGTTTTGACTTACTGCATAGGGCGCTGGGATCATTGGCTGTCACTTTCAATATTTTGTGTGCACATTCCAGTGATACTAGTACATAGAACAAAATTTGCCGGATTCCAGGGATGTTGGCGGAACGTCTCCACGAGGGTCTGCTCATCAATACTCACTAATTGTAAGCTGTAATATATGTCTTCAAATTGTTGCTTCGTTTAAATGGAATAGATTGCTGTAAACGCAGATCACATTCCGAGCGCAGAGGAAGAATTCTGCGTCTGCAAGGAGAGAATGGAAAAGCAATCGAGTAAAAAAGCAGCGACAGAAGTCCTGAGCTCTGCAGACAATCAGAAGCCATTTCTCCCGCATAAAGGTCCCTCTCCCTCCCTCCCGCCATCAGCATCTCCAATGAGCATCGCTCATTATTATCCTTGTTGTTATGGCAGCTTATTTAGATAAAGGTTTTATGAAAATCTTCACATCCAAACGAGACGGAAAATTGTTTATATTGATAAATGCTCAGACAAAATAAATTGCTTTTTCTTGTACTTGAAAAAAAAATCTCAAAGAAAAAAAAAAGAAAAATTACGATTCACAGGCGTAGACAAAAGAGTGAAAACAAAACAAACCTTTGACATACAAAATATTTAATTCCAAATGAAATTAAAAATGATAGTAAAGGCTTTTTTGAAAAAATAAATAATAATAATGATGTCTTATACTTACCTGCTCTGTGTAATGGTCTTGCACAGAGCAGCCCGAAACCTTCTCTTTGGTCCTTCATTGGCGCTCCTGGCCCCTCCCTCTTGCCGAGGCACCCAAGCAGGCTCACTCCCAAGCCACAGCTCTGTGTGTCCATTTACACACAGAGCAATGGCTTGGTCCTGCCTCCTCTCTTTCCTCATTGGCTCACTGGTCTGATTGACAGTAGTGGGAGCCAATGGCTCCCGCAGCTGTCTTAGCCAATGAGGAGTGAGAGTCCCTGGAGAAATAGGGGTACCAAAGCAGTCTAACTCCTGAGCGGCAGCTCAACGTGTCTATTTACACTCCCCTCCCTCCTGCCG
The DNA here is from genome assembly GCF_037356315.1 of Lithobates pipiens. Classification (NCBI taxonomy): domain Eukaryota; kingdom Metazoa; phylum Chordata; class Amphibia; order Anura; family Ranidae; genus Lithobates; species Lithobates pipiens. The sequence goes on from NW_027507825.1 coordinate 12,313,865, forward strand.
AGTGCCCCCCCAGAGCGAGTAGCTTGCAATGGGGGCACCCAAGCAGACACACTCCCAAGCGTCAGCTTGGCGTGTCCATTTACACACCCCTCCCTCCTGCTGAGTGCCCCCAGAGTGAGTAGCTTAAAATTGGGGTTCCCAAGCAGACTCCCTCCTGAGCCGCAGCTCTGCATGTCCATTTACACACCCCTCCCTCCTGCTGTGTGCCCCCCCCAGAGCGAGTAGCTTGAAATGGGGGCACCCAAGTAGACTCACTCCCGAGCTACAGCTCGACATGTCCATTTACACACCCCTCCCTCCTGCCAAGTGCCCCCAGAGTGAGTAGCTTGCAATGGGGACAACTAAACAGGGCTTAGTATTTCTTTTTTTTTTGCGCTATGAACAAAAAAAAGCTACAATTTTGAAAAAAAAAAGAAATTATAAATATATATATATCCCCAAAAAATTAAAAAAAAAATTCTTCATCGGTTTAGGCCAATATGTATTCTTTTACATATTTTTGATTAAAAAAATCCCAATAAGCGTATATTGATTAGTTTGAACAAAAGTTATTGCATCTACAAAATAGGGGATAGATTACTAGCATTTTTATTATTATTATTAATTTTTTTTACTAGTAATGGCAGTGAGATCTGTGATTTTTAGTGGGACTGCGGCATTGGAGCGGACATGTTTGACACTTTTTCGGGACCATTAATATTTATACAGCAATTAGTGCTATAAAAATGCACTGATTACTGTATAAATGTCACTGGCAGGGAAGGGGTTAAATCTAGGGGCCGATCAAGGGGTTAAATGCGTTCCCTCGTTAGTGTTTCTAACTGTATGGGAATGGGACTGACTGGGGGAGGAGACATATCAATGTTCGCCATTACTGCAAACAGCCGATCTGTCTCTTCTCTCCTGTCAGAATGAGGATTTGTGTGTTTACATACACAAATCCCCGCTCTGGCTCTTGTACCACCGGCCACCCGCATTGCATCCCCTGGTGTCCAGCGGGCATGCGTGCGTGCCTGCTATGGCTCTTAAAGGAGGCCCTGTACATATATAGCGATTCGTGCAGGAGAGCCAACCTGCCACTGTATATGTATGTGAGCCGGTTGGGAAGTGGTTAAAGAGAAGGGTTTTTTTTACCTTCTCTTAGGAAAAACACCTTCAGACTTTAGATCCACTTTAAGATTTAAGTCTTTAGCTACCACTCTTAAGGTAGATCTTCCATGTTCCCAGACATACATTCATATATAAAGCAGGTAATACAAATACAAAGTGCCGAGCCACCGCCTCGCCTCCAGCTGAGCGGGCAAACCTCACAGTCTAGGAATCAGTAGAAGCAGACAGCCTGCTGTAATCACTGCTCTCTCTCTCTCTCTCTGATCATTCTCCCTACGCATTTCATCACTGTGATGTCATTAGGGGGCACCGCAAAAAAAAAAAGAAGAAAGAAGTTACCCCAGGGCAAGGAATCAGCACAGGGTATGGGCCTCCAGCTATAAGACAAAAAGGCAGTTGAAGTGTCACTAAACCACATCATAAAAATCAATCAATAATTGGTGTGTTACAGGCTGTTCATAGTCACTATGCAATTTTTTTTCTGTATTCTGCAAAAAAAAACTGCTTGATCCTTCAGCTCTCTATCTCCCTCTCCTGTCCATGTCCCAAATCTAGACAGGGAATTTGCAGCTGTGGTGGCAGTTCAGCACATGCTCAGTTTTCAGTGAGTTTATATGCTGTGTCTTAGAATAGGAGGGAGGTGAAGCCTCTATCAATCTACATGTAATAACCTGTTACCCCATTGTGTTTAGCTGCTTAGTGGGCATGGGGGGAGGAGGGAGGGAGTGAATTGTCAGTTAGCACTGTGTATACTCCCACATGTGTGACTCTATAGTCACATGGGCTACTCAGATGTGATAGGAAGGAAATGCTCAGTGTAGAATCTAAAAAAAAACTGAGCATGTGCAGAGCTGACAACACTGCTCTGCAAAATCCGTAGCTGAATTTGTATATATAGAATGTTTGGGGGTTCTAAGTAATTTTCTAGCAAAAAATAGGGATTTTAACTTTTAAACACCAAATGTCAGACATAGACTTAGTGATGAAAGGGTTAATATCCAAGTTTTATAGTAGAGGACTTTATGAAACGTATTTCATTGTATACATATTTTATTAATCTGTGCAAAACTGAGACAAAAATGAAAACAAGGGGGGAAAAAAACTACGTATAAACAAAAATAGAGTGCTGTGACCACATACAGAGACAGAGTTTGAATCAAATTCATTTATTCTATTCTTCTCTTCTTTCCCTTCACAGTATACAGATAATGCACTACGGGGTAAGAATGAACATTCTGTAGATTCATCATGATATAATCAACATGGTGGTGGGAATTCATGAGACATACACCCTGGGAAACATCCTTTTACAACAAAATCCATCACAAGAAAAGCAAAAAAAAACACAGAATCAATACCCAGGAGTAGGCACTTGGCAATCTTTGAAGGACACGCAAATTCCAACACAGAGGGAGGCGCTGGAAATACACTACATTACCAAAAGTATTGGGACGCCTGCCTTTACACACACATGAACTTTAATGGCATCTCAGTCTTATGCCTTGTACACACGGTCGGAGATTCCGACAACCAAATCCGACGGATTCTGTCCGTCGGATTTTGTCCGACGGATCTTGCCGAAACTGTTGCATACACACGGTCGGACGAAGTTGACGGAAAATCCAATCGTTCAGAACATGATGATGTTATTTCGTTACGACGGGACTACGTTCAGGCTAGTAGCCAATAGCTTTGGTGTAGGAATTTGATCTGAGCATGCGTGGCACTTTGTCCGATCGGAATTCTCTACACATGATCGGAGTATGTCCGATCGGACCAGTTTGTAGGAAAATATTTCCAGCAAGTTGGAAAATTTGGTTCGACGGATATTCTGGCAGAAACAGTCCGATTCATATCACACACAGTCGGATTATCCGACAAAGCGGTCCGATAGGACACATTCCGACTGATTCTCCGACCGTGTGTACAAGGGCTTAGTCTGTAGGGTTCAATATTGAGTTGGCCCCCAAAGCACCTTGTCCCCATGTTGATGGGGACAAGGGCCTCATCTCTACAACCCTTGCCCGTACCAGGCAACATGCCCTCAACATTGGGAGGGTACTTTGTGGTAGCCGCCCCCCCAAAGCACCTTGTCCCCATGTTGATGGGGAGAAGGGCCTTATACCCACAGCCCTGGCCGGTGGTTGTGGGGGTCTGTGGACGGGGTTCTTACTGGAATCTGGAAGCCCTCTTTAACAAGGGGACCCCCAGATCCCGGCCTCCCACCTATGTGAATGGGTATGGGGTACAGTGGTGTGAAAAAGTGTTTGCCCCCTTCCTCATTTCCTGTTCCTTTGCATGTTTGTCACACTTAAGTGTTTCGGGACATCAAACCAATTTAAACAATAGTCAAGGACAACACAAGTAAACACAAAATGCAATTTGTAAATGAAGGTGTTTATTATTAAAGGTGAAAAAAAATCCAAACCATCATGGCCCTGTGTGAAAAAGTGATTGAATCCAGCGAACCACAGTGAGAGCCATTATCCACAAATGGCGAAGACATGGAACAGTGGTGAACCTTCCCAGGAGTGGCCGGCCGCCCAAAATTACCCCAAGAGCGCAGCGACGACTCATCCAAGAGGTCACAAAAGACCCCACAACAACGTCCAAGGAACTGCAGGCCTCACTTGCCTCAGTTAAGGTCAGCGTTCATGCCTCCACCATCAGGAAAAGACTGGGCAAAAATGGCCTGCATGGCAGAGTTCCAAGGAGAAAACCACTGCTGAGCAAAAAGAACATCAAAGCTCGTCTCAATTTCTCCACAACACATCTTGATGATCCCCAAGACTTTTGGGACAACATTCTGTGGACCGATGAGACAAAAGTGGAACTCTTTGGAAGGTGTGTGTCCAAGTATATCTGGCGTAGAAGGAACACTGCATTTCATAAAAAGAACATTATACCAACAGTAAAATATGGTGGTGGTAGTGTGATGGTCTGGGGCTGTTTTGCTGCTTCAGGACCTGGAAGACTTGCCGTGATAAAAGGAACTATGAATTCTGCTGTTTACCAAGAGATCCTGAAGGAGAATGTCCGACCATCTGTTCGTGTACTCAAGCTGAAACCAACTTGGGTTCTGCAGCAGGACAATGATCCTAAACACACCAGCAAGTCCACCACCGAATGGCTGAAGAAAAACAAAATGAAGACTTTGGAGTGGCCTAGCCAAAGTCCTGACCTGAATCCTATTGAGATGTTGTGGTATGACCTTAAAAAGGCCGTTCATGCTCGAAAACCCTCTAATGTAACTGAATTAGGACAATTCTGCAAAGATGAGTGGGCCAAAATTCCTCCAGGACGCTGTAAAAGCCTCATTGCACGTTATCGCAAACGCTTGGTTGCAGTTGTTGCTGCTAAGGGTGGCCCAACCAGTTATTAGGTTTAGGGGGCAATCACTTTTTCACACAGGGCCATGATGGTTTGGATTTTTTTTCACCTTTAATAATAAACACCTTCATTTACAAATTGCATTTTGTGTTTACTTGTGTTGTCCTTGACTATTGTTTAAATTGGTTTGATGTTCCGAAACACTTAAGTGTGACAAACATGCAAAGGAACAGGAAATGAGGAAGGTGGCAAAGACTTTTTCACACCACTGTACATTGTACCCCTACTCATTCACCAAAAAAAGTGTCAAAATGTTAAAAATTACAGTAGACAATTTGAGACAAGTCCTTTATTAAAAAATAAAAAATAAATAAAACTGTCCCGCGATGTCCATTCATCTTCGATCGCAGCGCTGACGGACCGAGAAAAAAAAAAAAAAAGCAACAACTCCGCCTCCATAGGAGGTTCCCGCTGATGGAATCCTCTTTGCGATGACAGCTGTTATATAGCTGAAGGCAGGGCCACCCGGTCACGTAAACAGGTGACCCTGCCCCTTCTGGCGTCACGTGATGTCAGAAGGGGGCGGGGATATCCGTTTACGTCACCGTAAGCGGCAAACGGCAAAAGGCTGCATCCAGCCCCCGGGCCATAGTTTGGAGACTTCGGCTCTATGTCAGGAATGTCAGAAGTTCTACAACTTGTGTGAAAGCCTATGAACTGTTGTTTTGTGTTTTATTAAAAGGAGTTGTAAAGTCTTGTGGTTTTTCACCTTAACCACTTGCCGACCAGCTCACGCATATATACTGTTGCAGTTCGTGCAAGGAGGACAGTGCTGATCCCGCGGGCTCGTTGTTCACTGGCAATTCCCCGTTCTGCCAGATGACATGCCAGAGATCTACTGTTCCCAGTGATCTCTGTCATGTTCCAGGAAGTCAATCCCCCTTACAGTTAGAACACACCCAGGGAACACAGTTAACCCCTTGATCACCCCCTAGTGTTAACCCCTTCCTTGCCAGTGTCATTTTATACATTGATCAGTGCATTTTTATAGCACTGATTAATAATAATAATAATGTCACTGGTCCCCAAAAAGTGTAACTTGGGGTCAGATTTGTCTGCCGCAATGTCGCAGTCCTCCTAAAAATCACATCGCCGCCATTACCAGTAAAAACAAAAAAAGTCCCTAAATCTATCCCATAGTTTCTAGACATGATAACTTTTGTGCAAACCAATCAATATACGCCTATTGCGGTTTTGTTTTTTTTACCAAAAAATATGTAGATTATATATCAGCCTAAACTGATGAATAAATTTGTATTTTTATATAAAACTAAATTGAAATTTGACTTCAAAATTAACACTGGTCTGTAGTGCATGTTCATACCTCAATACTTTAAATAATAACATATGAGATGTTTCACTCCAGGAGTATACAATGAGCTTGGAAATTGTAGGGAAATGTTAACCAATGCATTACAATTTAATTACACCCATTTGATTTTAAACAACTAAAATGATCGCGCGGGAAATCACAGATGCAAGCTGTGCTTCTCGCGCTCGCCACCCCCACGAGATGCCGCGCATCCATAGGAATGCATTGGGGCAGCGAGCAAGAGGAGCGAAATAGCTCGGCGCTGGCTTGCTCGATGGGGCTCGCGGGTGTCAATCTTGCCACTAACAGCGACAAGATTGACACAATATCGGCGGCACCCACTGTAGTCGACTAAATACGACTAAAACTAAAACAATTGCAGAAGACTAAAATGGGACTAAAACTAAAATGCCATTAGGCTAATGCCGTGTACACACGATCGGAATTCCGGCCAGAAAAAGACCGAGCTTTTCATCAGAAAACGCGACTGTGTGTACGCTCCATCGGAAATTTAGCTGTCCGAATTCACACCAGGCAAAAATGTATAGCATGTTCTCAATTTTCCTGATGGAAAAACTTTCTATCGGTAATTCCGATCGTGTGTATGCAATTCCGACACGCCAAAAAATCACGCATGCTCAGAATCCAGTACGAGACGGAGTCGGTCTGGTAAAACTAGCATTCGTAATGGAGATAGCAAATTCTTCACACTGCAAATTTTTTAATTGTTCAATGCCGCACATTCTCTTCTTTATATAATGCTAGAAGAATGAAGTTGTTTTGCTGCTCATATTCACACAGAGTTATCACCAGGGCCGGACTGGCCTACCGGGATACCGGGAAATTTCCCGGTAGGCCGTCTGTACTCAGTGCCCTGGGGCCGCTTTTGTCCCTGTGCTGGCTGGCGTCAGCCCAATAAACTGCAGCGGCGGCCGCCGCACTTTGCTATGCACTGGCACTGCCTGTGTGTGCCTGTGCCGCCTCTTCTGATCTGGCTCCGCCTCTTCTGATCTGGCTCCGTCTCCACCCATTGATATGCCTGAGAGTGAGGGGAGGAGCATGAGGACGCTGACTCCTAATTGAATTTCAACCCGTGCGGCGCCAGCACCGCTGATTTCTTCTGCTTTGACTCGGCCCGCCCACTAGACGTCTGCACGAGGAGAATAGGAGGACGGCCGCCCCTGGATCAGAACAGAAGAAGGTACCCCTGCCCTGAGCTCTCACTTTGTCTCTGTCTGTCTCTGTCAATCTCTCTCTCTATCTCTCTCTCCCTGTCTCTCTCTCTATCTCTCTCTATCTCTCTCTCCCTGTCTCTCTCTCTATCTCTCTCTATCTCTCTCCCCTTCTCCCTGTCTGTCTCTCTCTCTCCCTGTCTCTCTCTCTCCCCTTCTCCCTGTCTGTCTCTCCCTCTCCCTCTCTCTCCCTTTCTCCCTCCCTCCCCCTGTCTCTCTTCTTTCTCTAATTTTTTGCAAGTAAAAAAAGAGTGTATTTTTTCATTTGTTTTTGCAGTTTTTTTTTTTTTGGAGGGGGGGGGGGGTGCAAAGTACTGAAAAAACAAACAAATATCAATTGCCACCACTGTACCCATCAAACTCAGACACTGTGCCAAACGACGCAGCCACTGTGCCCTCAAACGCAGCCACTGTGCCCATCAAACGCAGCCACCGTGCCCGTCAAACGCAGCCACCATGCCCTCCAAACGCAGCCACCGTGCCCTCCAAACACAGCCACCGTGCCCTCCAAACGCAGCCACGGTGCCCGTCAAACGCAGCCACCATGCCCGTCAAACGCAGCCACCGTGCCCGTCAAACGCAGCCACCGTGCCCGTCAAACGCAACCACCGTGCCCATCAAACGCAGCCACTCTCTCTCTCTCTCTCTCTCTCTCTCATTTTTTGCAGCTAAAAAAGTGCTTTTTTAAATATGTTTTTGCAGTTTTTTTGGGGGGGGGGCGCAAAGTACTGAAAAAATAAAATAAAACTCAATTGCAGCCTCACTGTGCCCATAAATTGCCACCACCGTACCCATCAAACGCAGCCACTGTGCCCTCAAACGCAGCCACTGTGCCCGTCAAATGCAGCCACTGTGCCCGTCAAATGCAGCCATCCTGCCCGTCAAACGCAGCCACCGTGCCCATCAAACGCAGCCACCGTGTCCTCAAACACAGCCACCATGTCCTCAAACGCAGCCACCGTGCCTGTCAAACGCAGCCACCATGCCCGCCAAATGCAGCCACTCTCTCTCTCCCCGTCTCTCTCCCTGTCTCTCTCTCTCATTTTTTGCAGCAAAAAAAAGAGTGCTTTTTTAAATATGTTTTTGCAGTTTTTTGGGGGGGGTGCAAAGTACTGAAAAAATAAAATAAAACCTCAATTGCAGCCTCACTGTGCCCATAAATTGCCACCACTGTACCCATCAAATGCAGCCACTGTGCCCGTCAAACGCAGCCACTGTGCCCATCAAACGCAGCCACTGTGCCCATCAAACGCAGCCACTGTGCCCGTCAAACGCAGCCACCCTGCCCGTCAAACGCAGCCACCGTGCCCGTCAAACGCAGCCACCGTGCCCATCAAACGCAGCCACTCTCTCTCTCTCTCCCTGTCTCTGTCTCTCTCTCTCTCCCTCTCTCTCTCTCATTTTTTGCAGCTAAAAAAAAGGGCTTTTTTTAAATATGTTTTTGCAGTTTTTTGGGTGGGGGGGGGGCGCAAAGTACTGAAAAAATAAAACAAAACTCAATTGCAGCCTCACTGTGCCCATAAATTGCCACCACTGTACCCATCAAACGCAGCCACTGTGCCCTCAAACGCAGCCACTGTGCCCGTCAAACGCAGCCACTGTGCCCGTCAAACGCAGCCACCATGCCCGTCAAACGCAGCCACCGTGCCCGTCAAACGCAGCCACCCTGCCCGTCAAACGCAGCCACCCTGCCCGTCAAACGCAGCCACCGTGCCCGTCAAACGCAGCCACCGTGCCCATCAAACGCAGCCACTCTCTCTCTCTCCCCGTCTCTCTCCCTGTCTCTCTCTTTTTCTCTCATTTTTTTGCAGCTAAAAAAAAGTGCTTTTTTAAATATGTTTTTGCAGTTTTTTTGGGGGGGGAGCGCAAAGTACTGAAAAAATAAAATAAAACTCAATTGCAGCCTCACTGTGCCCATAAATTGCCACCACTGTACCCATCAAACGCAGCCACTGTGCCCGTCAAACGCAGCCACTGTGCCCGTCAAACGCAGCCACCATGCCCGTCAAACGCAGCCACTGCGCCCGTCAAACGCAGCCACCGTGTCCTCAAACGCAGCCACCGTGCCCGTCAAACGCAGCCACCGTGCCCGCCAAAGGCAGCCACTCTCTCTCTCCCCGTCTCTCTCCCTGTCTCTCTCTCTCTCTCTCTCTCTCTCTCTCATTTTTTGCAGCTAAAAAAAGAGTGCTTTTTTAAATATGTTTTTGCAGTTTTTTGGGGGGGCGCAAAGTACTGAAAAAATAAAATAAAACATCAATTGCAGCCTCACTGTGCCCATAAATTGCCACCACTGTACCCATCAAACTCAGCCACTGTGCCCATCAAACGCAGCCACCGTGCCCGTCAAAGGCAGCCACCGTGCCCGTCAAAGGCAGCCACCGTGCCCGTTAAACGCAGCCACCGTGCCCGTCAAACGCAGCCACCGTGCCCGCCAAAGGCAGCCACTCTCTCCCCGTCTCTCTCCCTGTCTCTCTCTCTCTCTCTCTCATTTTTTGCAGCTAATAAAAGAGTGCTTTTTAAATATGTTTTTGCAGTTTTTTGGGGGGGCGCAAAGTACTGAAAAAATAAAATAAAACATCAATTGCAGCCTCACTGTGCCCATAAATTGCCACCACTGTACCCATCAAACTCAGCCACTGTGCCCATCAAACGCAGCCACTGTGCCCGTCAAACGCAGCCACTGTGCCCTCAAACACAGACATTGTGCCCTCAAACGCAGCCACTGTGCCCTCAAACTCAGCCACTGTGCCCTTCAAACTCAGCCACTGTGCCAAACGCAGCCACTGTGCCATCAAATGCAGCCACCCTACCCATAAATTGCCACCCCTGTGTGCATCAAACGCAGCCACTGTGCCATCAGACGCAGCCACCGTATCCATAAATTGCCATCACTGTGCCATCAAATGCAGCCACTGTGTCATCAAACATAGCCGCTGTACCATCAAACACAGCCATTGTACCCATAAATTGCCACCACTGTGCCATCAAGCGCAGCCACTGTGCCACTGCCATCAAACGCAGCCACTGTAACCATCAAATGCCACCAGTTTGCACCATCAGATGCTGCCAGTGTCCCCCCCCCACCTGGCACTTACCTCGGGTCAGCGCTGTCTTCCACGCTCCCCACCCTCCAAGTCCTCAATGTCTTCTCCCGTCCTCTCTTGCTATGATTGGAAGCCTGATAGGCATTCATTCACAGCGCCTGTCGGTTCAGCCAATCAGGTGACAGGTAACCAGACCCGATGCACCTGATTGGCTGAGAGTTAGGGAAGCAATTTTTTGGGTTCCCTAACACAGTGCTGTGTCATCAAAAGTAGCCGCTGTATCATCAAACACAGCCACTGTACCCATAAATTGCCACCACTGTGCCATCAAGCGCAGCCAGTGTGCCATCAAACGCAGCCACCATATCCATAAATTGCCATCGCTGGGCCATCAAGCTCAGCCACTGTGCCACTGCCATCAAATGCAGCCACTGTGTCATCAAATGTAGCCGCTGTACCATCAAACACAGCCACCGTACCCATAAATTGCCACCACTGTGCCCATCAAACGCAGCCACTGTGCCATCAAACACAGCCACCGTACCCATAAATTGCCACCACTGTGCCATCAAACGCAGCCACTGTTCCAAACGCAGCCCTTGCGCCATCAAACGCAGCCCTGGCGCCCGTCAAACGCAGCCACTGTGCCCGTCAAACGCAGCCACTGTGCCCGTCAAACGCAGCCACTGTGCCTGTCAAACGCAGCCACTGTGCCCTCAAACGCAGCCACTGTGCCAAACGCAGTTTTTTTTGGGGGGGGGGGGCCAAACTGAAAAAAATAAATAAATAAAACATCAATTGCAGCCTCACTGTGCCCATAAATTGCCACCACTGTACCCATCAAACGCAGCCACTGTGCCCTCAAACACAGCCACTGTGCTCTCAAACGCAGCCACTGTGCCAAACGCAGCCCTTGCTCCGTCAAACACAGCCACTGTGCCCTCAAACGCAGCCTCTGTGCCCTCAAACGCAGCCACTGTGCCCATCAAACGCAGCCCTTGCCCATCAAACGCAGCCACTGTTCCAAACGCAGCCCTTGCGCCATCAAACGCAGCCACTGTGCCCGTCAAACGCAGCCACTGTGCCCGTCAAATGCAGCCACTGTGCCCGTCAAACGCAGCCACTGTGCCCTCAAACGCAGCCACTGTGCCCGTCAAATGCAGCCACTGTGCCAAACGCAGTTTTTTGGGGGGGGGGGGGCAAACTGAAAAAAAAAAAAAAATAAAACATCAATTGCAGCCTCACTGTGCCCATAAATTGCCACCACTGTACCCATCAAATGCAGCCACTGTGCCCTCAAACACAGCCACTGTGCCCTCAAACGCAGCCCTTGCCCATCAAATGCAGCCACTGTGCCAAACGCAGCCCTTGCTCTGTCAAACGCAGCCACTGTGCCATCAAACACAGCCACCGTACCCATAAATTGCCACCACTGTGCCATCAAACGCAGCCACTGTTCCAAACGCAGCCCTTGCGCCATCAAACGCAGCCCTGGCGCCCGTCAAACGCAGCCACTGTGCCCGTCAAACGCAGCCACTGTGCCCGTCAAACGCAGCCACTGTGCCTGTCAAACGCAGCCACTGTGCCCTCAAACGCAGCCACTGTGCCAAACGCAGTTTTTTTTGGGGGGGGGGGCCAAACTGAAAAAAATAAATAAATAAAACATCAATTGCAGCCTCACTGTGCCCATAAATTGCCACCACTGTACCCATCAAACGCAGCCACTGTGCCCTCAAACACAGCCACTGTGCTCTCAAACGCAGCCACTGTGCCAAACGCAGCCCTTGCTCCGTCAAACACAGCCACTGTGCCCTCAAACGCAGCCTCTGTGCCCTCAAACGCAGCCACTGTGCCCATCAAACGCAGCCCTTGCCCATCAAACGCAGCCACTGTTCCAAACGCAGCCCTTGCGCCATCAAACGCAGCCACTGTGCCCGTCAAACGCAGCCACTGTGCCCGTCAAATGCAGCCACTGTGCCCGTCAAACGCAGCCACTGTGCCCTCAAACGCAGCCACTGTGCCCGTCAAATGCAGCCACTGTGCCAAACGCAGTTTTTTGGGGGGGGGGGGGCAAACTGAAAAAAAATAAAAAATAAAACATCAATTGCAGCCTCACTGTGCCCATAAATTGCCACCACTGTACCCATCAAACTCAGCCACTGTGCCCATCAAACGCAGCCACCGTGCCCGTCAAAGGCAGCCACCGTGCCCGTCAAAGGCAGCCACCGTGCCCGTTAAACGCAGCCACCGTGCCCGTCAAACGCAGCCACCGTGCCCGCCAAAGGCAGCCACTCTCTCCCCGTCTCTCTCCCTGTCTCTCTCTCTCTCTCTCTCATTTTTTGCAGCTAATAAAAGAGTGCTTTTTAAATATGTTTTTGCAGTTTTTTGGGGGGGCGCAAAGTACTGAAAAAATAAAATAAAACATCAATTGCAGCCTCACTGTGCCCATAAATTGCCACCACTGTACCCATCAAACTCAGCCACTGTGCCCATCAAACGCAGCCACTGTGCCCGTCAAACGCAGCCACTGTGCCCTCAAACACAGACATTGTGCCCTCAAACGCAGCCACTGTGCCCTCAAACTCAGCCACTGTGCCCTTCAAACTCAGCCACTGTGCCAAACGCAGCCACTGTGCCATCAAATGCAGCCACCCTACCCATAAATTGCCACCCCTGTGTGCATCAAACGCAGCCACTGTGCCATCAGACGCAGCCACCGTATCCATAAATTGCCATCACTGTGCCATCAAATGCAGCCACTGTGTCATCAAACATAGCCGCTGTACCATCAAACACAGCCATTGTACCCATAAATTGCCACCACTGTGCCATCAAGCGCAGCCACTGTGCCACTGCCATCAAACGCAGCCACTGTAACCATCAAATGCCACCAGTTTGCACCATCAGATGCTGCCAGTGTCCCCCCCCACCTGGCACTTACCTCGGGTCAGCGCTGTCTTCCACGCTCCCCACCCTCCAAGTCCTCAATGTCTTCTCCCGTCCTCTCTTGCTATGATTGGAAGCCTGATAGGCATTCATTCACAGCGCCTGTCGGTTCAGCCAATCAGGTGACAGGTAACCAGACCCGATGCACCTGATTGGCTGAGAGTTAGGGAAGCAATTTTTTGGGTTCCCTAACACAGTGCTGTGTCATCAAAAGTAGCCGCTGTATCATCAAACACAGCCACTGTACCCATAAATTGCCACCACTGTGCCATCAAGCGCAGCCAGTGTGCCATCAAACGCAGCCACCATATCCATAAATTGCCATCGCTGGGCCATCAAGCTCAGCCACTGTGCCACTGCCATCAAATGCAGCCACTGTGTCATCAAATGTAGCCGCTGTACCATCAAACACAGCCACCGTACCCATAAATTGCCACCACTGTGCCCATCAAACGCAGCCACTGTGCCATCAAACACAGCCACCGTACCCATAAATTGCCACCACTGTGCCATCAAACGCAGCCACTGTTCCAAACGCAGCCCTTGCGCCATCAAACGCAGCCCTGGCGCCCGTCAAACGCAGCCACTGTGCCCGTCAAACGCAGCCACTGTGCCCGTCAAACGCAGCCACTGTGCCTGTCAAACGCAGCCACTGTGCCCTCAAACGCAGCCACTGTGCCAAACGCAGTTTTTTTTGGGGGGGGGGGGGGCCAAACTGAAAAAAATAAATAAATAAAACATCAATTGCAGCCTCACTGTGCCCATAAATTGCCACCACTGTACCCATCAAACGCAGCCACTGTGCCCTCAAACACAGCCACTGTGCTCTCAAACGCAGCCACTGTGCCAAACGCAGCCCTTGCTCCGTCAAACACAGCCACTGTGCCCTCAAACGCAGCCTCTGTGCCCTCAAACGCAGCCACTGTGCCCATCAAACGCAGCCCTTGCCCATCAAACGCAGCCACTGTTCCAAACGCAGCCCTTGCGCCATCAAACGCAGCCACTGTGCCCGTCAAACGCAGCCACTGTGCCCGTCAAATGCAGCCACTGTGCCCGTCAAACGCAGCCACTGTGCCCTCAAACGCAGCCACTGTGCCCGTCAAATGCAGCCACTGTGCCAAACGCAGTTTTTTGGGGGGGGGGGGGGCAAACTGAAAAAAAAAAAAAAATAAAACATCAATTGCAGCCTCACTGTGCCCATAAATTGCCACCACTGTACCCATCAAATGCAGCCACTGTGCCCTCAAACACAGCCACTGTGCCCTCAAACGCAGCCCTTGCCCATCAAATGCAGCCACTGTGCCAAACGCAGCCCTTGCTCTGTCAAACACAGCCACTGTGCCCGTCAAACGCAGCCCTTGCCCATCAAACGCAGCCACTGTGCCAAACGCAGCCCTTGCACCATCAAACGCAGCCTCTGTGCCTGTCAAACGCAGCCTCTGTGCCTGTCAAACGCAGCCTCTGTGCTCTCAAACTCAACCACTGTGCCCGTCAAACGCAGCCACTGTGCCCATCAAACGCAGCCCTTGCCCATCAAACGCAGCCACTGTTCCAAACGCAGCCCTTGCGCCATCAAATGCAGCCACTGTGCCCATCAAATGCAGCCACTGTGCCCTCAAATGCAGCCACTGTGCCAAACACAGCCCTTGCACCGTCAAACGCAACCACTGTGCCCGTCAAACGCAGCCACTATGCCCGTCAAACGCAACCACTGTGCCCTATGTATATATATAATGCACTTTTCAAATATGCTTTAAAATGTATGGTTTTCTCTTTTTATGAACAAGAAAATAATGACGTTATGCTGCTGGGCTGGTATAATAATGCTATGGGGCTGGTATGAAATTATTTCCAGGGCTCGTTTTCATTCCCAGTCCGGCCCTGGTTATCACAAACTTATTTTTTTTTTTATTATTTCTAGGTATCTCCTGAATAATCTTTATTTTAATTTAAGCCAGATCTACATAATATATATATGTTTTTTTTTTTTTTTTTTTGTAAAGTCCTTTTTTTTTTCATTAATATACGTTTTTGGATTATTGTATTATTTTCTCGTGCTCTCCTTTTTATTTGTTTGCACAACACCATTATTATGTTGTATTTGTAAACCTGTTTGTTGTTGGTGTCCTTTGTTCATTTTGACATTGTATTTTTGAAATGTACCTGCCTACTAACTCAAAAAACGTAATATTTGCTATTTTAAGAAAATCACATAGGGAAGTATTTTCTGGAAAAAAAAATAAAAAATCACAATTTATTTAAACATCATAAAAGCAAAATAAAGATGAAGGCAACGCTGGAGAAAGTCCTTGAATTTGCGAAGCCTTTGGCCCCCAAGGCACACATGAACTTTATGGCTCAAAAACTTGGTAGCTTGAGAAGTCCATATAGAAAGGAGGTCAGTCTGGTCCAGGAATTCCAGAGGACAGGAACAGCAGCAGATGACATATATGTACCCAGGCTGTGGTACTACAACAGGCTGCGTATTCTGTCAGACCAGACTGAAGGCAGCCAGTCACTTTCTTGTCTTCCCTGCAGCCTTCCCTGCAGCCTTCCCTGCAGCCTTCCCTGGAGGCTGTGGCTCTGGAGGTGGACATGTGGCAGGAGGAGGAGGAGGAGGAGGATGGGGGAGCGCACACAGGTGGCCGTCGTCAGTTAGTTCACCACTCAACCCCTTGTGGATGGTTGTAAAAATTATTTTTAGTTTTTCACATTTATGCCATTGTCCCTCCTCCATTTGCTGTAAATTGGAGGCTATGTAGATGCCATAGGCCTCTACAGCATTGAGGAGGGATTTCAGGGCGTCATTAGCCTCCTTGATGAGGGTCAGTGCTGCCTCCTCTGTTTTAGTCCCCTTCCTGGGCCTTTTGTATGGAAGGACGAGGGGAGGCACCTGAGATTGGGTGTTATTGGGCCCTGACACCTCCTGGCTGACACTTTCCCTCGCCTCCTCCTGTGTGCCAGTTGCCAGAGCCTCGTCCTGGCTGAGGTCTTCCTGTGTATGAAAAAGGGACTTTTTTTTTAGTTTTTTGTTCATCAAACACACAATTTTCAGCTCATGACAAATTATAATTATATAATTATTATAATAATAAAATTATAAATATAATGTTACTAAATAGAAAAGACTATCATTCTGAGCCCAGCATTTTACATTCTTGTCCCAATCATTTTGGCCACTACTGTCTATTGATATGTGAAACACTTTTTGTTAAATTATTCATTTCTTATCAATTATAACATCTAGTTAACAATCATCATTTTCACATAAAAAAATATGTATAAAAATCCTATACCTGGCTCCACCTGGGTTCCTCAATCTCCTTCTGGATGGAAGGCCCAGGTTGGTCCACGGAAGCCTCAGCTTGGGCTGAGGGAAGGCTGGATGGAAGGTTGGAGGGACGGGGTGCCGGAAGAGTTGAAAGCGATTCCCTGCCCTCAACCTGGTCATCAAGAAAACCTTGCCCCATTAAAGAGACCCATGAGACCCATGACCCCTGAAGAAAATTCGACTTACCAGGCTGACTGGAAGACTCGCCTCCAGCCGCCGATCCTCCCATGACTGCTGACGGAACGCCTCTCTGCCCTTCTTCCTCTGACGAGGACAACTCTCCTTCCGACCGGTCTGGGCTCTCCTCACCCTCCTCCTGCGACATCCGACCTGGCGGCCCCACCTGGGCTGCCGGCAGGCTGCTCCTGGGCCGTCCCCTTCTCCGCCCCGTGGCCGATTTCAGTGCCGCCTTCCCCCGGCCCTTGCTTCTGACCTCCGCCGCTGTAGAAGGTGGACCGTGCGCCGCCCGCCGCCCCTCCTGACGCCTGTCAGCCGTCCCATGCTCATCCATGGTCCTATCAGCCGCTGTTGCCAGCCTCCTCCGGCGTGACCCCGCTGCAGCCGCGCCAGGAGCAGGGCCCGAATCCTTCCCTCTGTGCATAGCTGCGCTTCCCGAAGCCGCCACTGGTCCGACGGCCAGCCTCACGTTGCTGCTCCCACCGCCCCTGCTGCGCCCTGAGGCCTCCTCTGCCCGGACGGACGGCCGTTTCGCGGGCGGCTCGTGGGGGGCAGTGCCAGCGTTCCCCGCTTGGCGACTGGTATGAGCCCTGGGGGAGTCTGGAGAAAAGCGGGCCGGCGGGCGCACCGTGCCCGGACCGCTCCCCCCGCAGCCGACCTGGTACTGTCCTGCTGGCCCCCGAGGATCGCCTCGACCTGGTCCCGCAGGCAACGTTCTCCGTTCGCCGTAGCCGCGGCCCGCAGCTGCAGCACTAGGTCCCCCAGTGACGACGCCATCCTCTCCTGGAATCTTCTTCCTGTCGACTGGCGCTGGGGCGTAGAGCGCGCTCACCTCCTCGTGCTGGCTCCGCCCCCCTACACCTACGGTCCAATCCTTGCCCAGTACTATACTCATGTCAGCCCTCCGCCTACCCTTCGGTCCCGGCTACATGCTGCTCTAGCTACCAATTTTTGTTTCCAGAGACCTCATGTCTTTACAAACTCAAGGAGCTTCTCCAGCATTGCCTTCCTAGCTGCTTTATTGTGATATAAGGGGTTTTTCACCTCCCATAAATTACACATATCACAATATTTATACAGGAATTCGCCCAGGAATTATTGGTCTTTAAATGGATACATTTTCTCTGCAAGACCAAACAAAAGACAAAAACACTCATCTCAAGATAATCTTAAAAGCCAATAAAGGCATCAATCTAGATTCAGTATAGTCCGCTCATGTCGCCAAAGTTAAAATCTTACCTTCGTTATAAAGTTCATCGATTCCATTCCTCCTTCCTCTGCACACAGAACGTAGTTACGACACACACGTGTTTAAGCTTTATATACACTGCGCAAGCGTGAAACTCCGCCCGCGTCGCCCGCCCCTGACGTTCTTTCTAGAATATTCCCCGCCCCATCTCATTCATTGCAGTGGTAAGAACATGGCGGAGACACACCAGGTGCATAATAATAGCAGTAACGAGGAGAAGGAAAGCCCGGAACCAGGAATGTCCCGATCCCGGAGGAGATTTAAGGCCACAAATATGTCCTTTGCTGAGATGTTGGAGATGGTCGACATCTTGAGGAGGAACGACTATGACAGGAATTATGGTCCATACCCAAATCTGAGAAAGGCCAAGATCATGAAAAAAGTTGTGAAGAGTCTGTACAGGAATTTTGGAGTAGGACGATCCGAGGATCAATTAAGGAAACGCTGGTCAGACCTCAAATTAAGGGAGCACGATCAGTATAGAAAGATCAAGAACGTTCTTTGAAAAAGTAAGTAAGTATGTGTCATGTGTTACTATTATTATTAATATTGCATGCTGTGCCATGTGTTTTTCTTTATGGTGCTATACTTTTAAAAATGGCCACCTTCATGTTCATACGCACAGTAATTGGTCGTAGTAAACATCATTTGTTTCCCAAATAAATACAATGTTTTCCCAGATACCTGATTAAATATATTTGTTCATGTTATTTTTAAATTTAATAAAAGAGGTTTAGGACATTGTTGTCGAGATGTGCTTGGACCTAGAAGGAATAGCAAACTAGATTCAGTGTAATGTATGGAGATGACAGTCAGCAGCTGTTTACACATCTGAACTCAGGTGCACTAGTGTGGGACACCAGAACAAACTTTTTAGGGTGTCAATCAGAGGTACTCCATTGGATACTTGGGGGGTCCAAAAAGGTAAGTATTCCAGCTTTAGTAAGGGCATAAATCATGGCTTCAGCTTGTAATTCTGCCCAAACAGACAATTGTTCCCCACTTCCAAGCAATGTTTATCATTCATATTTGTTGCCTCAAATATCTGTGTGCTAAGTATACTTTTTGTTTCATGCTCACAGGGGAGAAAAAAAATAAAAAAATAAAAAATCGGGAAATATGAGGTCACCAGGGACCCCTCACGTCCTGAACAAGGGGAACAGAGGTCACAACCAGAGGATGTAGAGAAAGGAGAGGTGGTTGAGATTGAGACCACAACAGGTGAGTGTCTGACACCCCAGCTTCAGGTAAGAGATGTATGCTTGCATATTTCTAATACATGGTGTGTGTTTTTTTATTTTTAGGTGATGTAGGTTGTGGAAGAACAATCAGATCATTTCACCAGTGACAGTACCCAAAGGCTAATCCAGGACATCATGTGGTGTAGTCAGGAGTTACACATTATCAAACAAAAAACTATGGATATTGAAGTAAAACTTAAGAACATGATTGATGTCCTTGGAAGAATTACATTTTCAAAAAAGTTGGCACTATTTTGTGTTTTTTGCAAAAAAAATTACATTTTAAAAAAGTCTAATTTTGAAGATGCACACAGTATGTCAACATGTGCTATCTGCTATCAGGGGATATCAATGTACACGTTTTGTGCCTGCAAGCCCTTCCTCAAAACTCAAGTAGGTGAGAGGAAGGGGTTGCACCCCCAAAACACATTCATGTGTCCCCCATGATGGGAGATAGCACATGTTGACATTAGGCATGGGATCAGAATGTAAATCCCCAGTTTGACTCCCAATTTGTGTGCATCTTCAAAATTAGGCTTTTACAGGGGTGACTTCACCCCATCTGGTGAAGGCAAGATCCACACATTTTGGACAATATAATGTTTGATCTTGCCTTTTAGTCTGCCATTCCTGTGGCATTGAAGGAAACTGTGGAGTCAAACAAAAAAAATCTAATTAGTAATTTTGCACAGAAACATTACAAGCAGATTATACACAAGCATTGTTGGCCAACATCAGTATAACATTTATTGTAAAGAGTATTTAAAAGGCGGTCGAAATTTGGTGTGACCGTGTGTGGGCAAGACAGCTTGAGCGGAATTCCGTTGGAATTCTGTTCGGGATAACCATCAGAGCTTCTTCTGACGAGAATTCCCATCGTGTGTACATAAGACATAAGACTAAAACTGAATCAAAATTTGCTGCCAAAATTAACACTGTGGACACAGTGGCAGGACTCGGGAGCGCGCCCGCGCGAGTGCCGATATGGAATGCGTCTCTTCGCGGGGGCACTCAATGCGGAGAAGGATCCAGGAGCGATGCCAGGGGACCCCAGAAGAAGAGGATCGGGGCTGCTCTGTGCACAACCAATACACAGAGGTGGTAAGTATGACAAGTTTGTTATTTAACCACTTCCCGACCAGCGCACGACGATGTACGTCGACAGAATGGCACGGGCAGGCATATTGGCGTACAGGTACGTCCAATATTCGATGCTGTCCTGCCATCGGGAGCGCGCCGCCGGCGGCGCGCTCCCGCGCTGGTCGGGACGCCCGTGAGTCCGGTCGCGGGACCCGTGGACTCGATCGCCGCGGGCATCCCCGCGATTGTCTCACGGAGCGGCCGAATGGAGGAAATGCTGTATAAACAACATTTCTCCATTCTGCCTAGCAACTAGTGACGCTGATCTCTGCTCCATGTGATTGGAGCAGAGATCAGTGTTCACTAAATGAAAGCCCAACCCCCTCACAGTTAGTAACACACCCCTAGGAACACTTAACCCCTACACTGCCACCCACTGGTTAACCCTTTCCCTGCCAGTGTCATTTACACAGGAATCACTGCATTTATATAGCAGTGATTACTGTATAAATGACAATGGTCCCAAAAATGTGTCAAAAATGTCCGATGGGTCCCCCACAATGTCGCAGTCACAATAAAAATCGCAGATCGCCGCCATTACTAGTAAAAAAAATAAAAATAAAACATTATTAATAAAAATGCTATAAAACTATCCCTATTTTGTAAACGCTATAACTTTTGCGCAAACCAATCAATAATCGCTTATTGCGATTTTTTTTACCAAAAATATGTAGAAGAATACGTATCGGCCTAAACTGAGGGAAAAAAATGTTTTTTATATATATTTTTGGGGGATATTTATTATAACAAAAAGTAAAAAATAATGCGTTTTTTTCAAAATTGTCGCTCTATTTTTGTTTATAGCGCAAAAAATAAAAATCGCAGAGGTGATCAAATACCACCAAAAGAAAGCTCTATTTGTGGGAAAAAAAGGACGTCAATTTTGTTTGGGAGCCACGTCGCACGACCGCGCAATTGTCAGTTAAAGCGACGCAGTGCCGAATCGCAAAAAGTGGTCTGGTCTTTGACCAGCAAAATGGTCCGGTCTGCAAGTGGTTAAAAAAAAAACACATTTACATTCACTTTGTAAAATATAGTGGATTTATTGTACTTTATAGTTTTCAAAAGTCTTCACATCAGTCGGACATTATACTTGAAAATGTATTTGAGTATAAAACCGTTTCCTTTTTTTATGATATGACTCCTTTTTTTACATTATATCCAGAACCTTACGGTAAAAGCACACCTAAACCTCCCATTTCAGCAGTTAATGGAAAACCTTAAAAGACTAAAAAGTTAAATAAATGTTTTATTTATAATTCCTCTAATATGAAGGACAAGAGGCACGATTATTGTAAAACCCTTGTAGCAAAAGACGCGTACATTATTCATACAACCGAATTAGAATTTCTTTGGGTAGATTATACTAAAGCAGCTGAATGGGAACTGAATACATATTTCGATACGTGGATATAATCCTAGTAATTCAGCACGGTTCATTTTATTTTTCCTTCTTTTTTTTTTTTTTCTTTTTTTTTTTTTAAACATCTGCTACTTTATTTAAAAGCTTTCATTTTAATACTATCAGCTGCATAAACATGCTCATTGAAAGGGAAGTTCCAGCCTTTACTGTGTAATTTCCAAATAATGCAGAAGTGCAAATACCTCAAATTTGTAATATATACGTTGTTAAGCACATTAAGCTGTATGCAGACAAAAAATTTGCATTATACACAAGGAACTTGTTTATTTGTTGTCTTCATCCTTGAAGCTCTCCACTCATTACTATGACAAAAATAGCAAAGGGCACAGACCAAGTGTAGTGGGTGTAGA
Source organism: Lithobates pipiens (assembly GCF_037356315.1). Lineage (NCBI taxonomy): Eukaryota > Metazoa > Chordata > Amphibia > Anura > Ranidae > Lithobates > Lithobates pipiens. The sequence goes on from NW_027507825.1 coordinate 12,335,810, forward strand.
AACATTTATTAAAGAAAGACAATTAGCAAATTACATGACGTTTTCTGGCTTGAAAAAGAGGTGTGGGCCTCGAAACTTGTTGCTACGTCACTTCCTGTTTCACTTCCTCCATCAATCCACAGGTGCTGCTTACTGTCTCCTGTCCTGAGGCTGCCGGGTCACACCGACTACCACACTTCACTCCTTGCAGCAGCATCTCCATCTTATGATCTTGGACTCCTCCTCCTCCCAGCTGCAGATACACCAATGACTGTAATGCACGAGAACATCCACACACTGTCAGTGTCAGTTTTCTGCTTGAAAAAGAGGTGTGGGCCTCGAAACATGTTGCTATATCAGCTGACGTCACTTGCTGTTTTATGAATCCACAGGTTCTGCTTCCTGTCTCCTGTCCTGATCACCCCAGCAACCACACTCCACCCCTTGCAGCCTCAGCTCCATCTTGGGATCTTGGACCCCTCCTCCTCCCAGCTGCAGATGCACCAATGAATGTAATGCATGAGAACATCCACACACTGTCAGTGGCAGAGAATGAATATCAGATATTTGGCTCGCAGAAATGCGCATGCGTGCAGAATAGTGAACAGGCACCCGCATACACACGGATGTGCACTCAGTGCATGTTGGCATCAGACTATTCAGACATCAGGCTATTTAACCACTTGCAGACCGGACCAATTTGCTGGTCAAAGACCAGACCCCTTTTTGCGATTCGGCACTGCGTCGCTTTAACTGACAATTGCGCGGTCGTGCGACGTGGCTCCCAAACAAAATTGACGTCCTTTTTTTCCCACAAATAGAGCTTTCTTTTGGTGGTATTTGATCACCCCTGCGGTTTTTATTTTTTGCGCTATAAACAAAAATAGAGCGACAATTTTGAAAAAAACGCATTATTTTTTACTTTTTGTTCTAATAAATTTCCCCCAAAAATATATAAAAAAACATTTTTTTCCCTCAGTTTAGGCTGATACGTATTCTTCTACATATTTTTGGTAAAAAAAATCGCAATAAGCGATTATTGATTGGTTTGCACAAAAGTTATAGCGTTTACAAAATAGGGATAGTTTTATAGCATTTTTATTAATAATTTTTTATTATTTTTTGTTTTACTAGTAATGGCGGCGCTCAGCGATTTTTATTGTGACTGCGACATTGTGGGGTACCCATCGGACATTTTTGACACATTTTTGTAACCATTGTCATTTATACAGTAATCACTGCTATATAAATGCAGTGATTCCTGTGTAAATGACACTGGCAGTGAAGGGGTTAACCAGTGGGTGGCAGTGTAGGGGTTAAGTGTTCCTAGGGGTGTGTTACTAACTGTGGGGGGGTTGGGCTTTCATTTAGTGAACACTGATCTCTGCTCCAATCACATGGAGCAGAGATCAGTGTCACTAGTTGCTAGGCAGAATGGAGAAATGTTGTTTACACGGCATTTCCTCCATTCGGCCGCTCCGTGAGACGATCGCGGGGATGCCCGCAGCGATCGAGTCCGCGGGTCCCGCGACCGGACTCACGGGGGTCCCGACCAGCACGGGAGCGCGCCGCCGGTGGCGCGCTCCCGATGACAGGGCGGCTTTGAATATTGGACGTACCTGTACGCCAATATGCCTGCCCGTGCCATTCTGTTGACGTACATCGTCGTGCGCTGGTCGGGAAGTGGTTAATGTAATTGTAAAGTCAGAAGGTTTTTTTTATCTTAATGCATTCTATGCATTAAGATAAAAATCCTTCTGTGTGCAGCAGCCCCACTAAGACATGTAAAATTAGTTTAGTTCCAAATTAATTTTTCAACAAAATTTATCAAATTTGGTAATACGTAAATATTCAAATTAATGAAAACCCATTTACAATTTTTTTACATAATTCGAAAATTCAGAAATTTGGAAACACGGATATTCGAAAATTAGAAAATTAAAAAATCCCAAAATTCGAAAATCCAAAAATTAAAAAATCAGAAAACGAGAATGAAAATCCAACCCTTTGATTGCCCCTGATGTTGACCCCCTTCCCTGCCAGTGTCATTAGTGCAGTGAAAGTGCATTTTTGTAGCACTGATCACTGTAATAACATCACTGGTCCCCAAAAAGTGTCAAAAGTGTGAGTTAGGTGTCCGATTTGTCTGCTGCAATATCTTAGTCTCGCTATAAAAATTGCTGATCCTTGCCATTACTAGTAAAAAAAAAAAATATTTTGTTTATAAAAATGCTAGGGGGGTGGGGGAACAGACCCCCTAGCCTTGCCTGCAGTCCCTCCTGTGCCTGTCTCCCTACTGATGTTACAGCGAGGAGCAGAGAGGAGGTTGGAGAAGGAGTGAAGGAGTGCAGGCTCTGGGAGGTGCCAGGGATGCTGCGCCCGCTGCTGCTCAGGTCAGGGTGGCAGTGAATGTCTTCTCCCTCCCGGGCTCCCGGTTCTATCCAGCCTCATGCAGGTGCTGTTCGCCTTCCCTGCAGACTCTGGGGCCGCCCGCGCTCTGTGTAAAGATGCAGATTTGCGGATTTAGCTCTGCTGTCCTGCAACCTGCCGCTAAGACTCTCTATGACAAGGGTTCAACTTGGCAGTTGCTTTGGTCCCCAGGAGCACCAGGCGCAGAGGTGGAAGAAGTTGAATCCTCCTCTGCTTTGAAAGCTGGGCAGGGCCAGGGAGTCGTGGCCGTGACGTCACTGGTTGCTAGATGCCAGGCGGCTCTAACAACTAGTGACCAGTAGAGTCTCAATTGGGGGTGGAGCCAACGCTACGGCAGCTCAGTATGCCCCTGTTGCCTGCATTCTGGACTGCTTTATGTCTGTTTCATCGTGGGAAATGTGGTCACCCTAGAAAAAGTGCCTCCCTAGGCCTGGGCCTTGTGGCCAGGATACAGCACTGGTCCGCGTCTATAGTTTTTTTTTAATTATTTTATAGTTTTTTTACAGTTTTATATGTAGCACTAACCCCTGAAGGGGCTGCTGGTTAGATTTGGGCTTACCGTCACCTCCCGGTTTCCTCATTGTACGTCTAGGGGTTCCCATGGTAGATGGCACAGTAACTTGGAGACTGACAAGAGACAAAACGTAAACAATGAAACAGTCTCTTGAATTGGGATCAGAGGGTTAGAAAGGAAAGTTCAGATACTCTTAGGCCGCGTACACACGGGCGGATTGTCTGTCCAACTTAGTCCGCTGAACCGTGTTTCAGCGGACAATCCGCTCGTGTGTGGGCTTCAGCTGACTTTTTCAGCGGACAGTCTGGCGGACTAAGTCTTTCGGAATTTTCCGTAATACAGTCCGTCCAAACTTGGTTTTGTCCGTCCAAACTTGGTTTCAGCGGACAGTCCGCTCGTGTGTAGGCAAGTTGGACGGACTAAGTATGGCGCATGCTCAGAAAGGATTTACACGGCCGAAGGTTGCATTGCAGTGTATTGGACGTCGTATTTCTAGTCCCGTCGTACGTGCTGTACACGTCATCACACAAGCTTTCAACGGACTGTCTGTTCATCGTGTGTGGTCAAGTCCGTTCATTCAAATGTTGGACGGACTGTCTGTCGGATTGTCTGACGAACTTAGTTGGGCAGACAATCCGCCCGTGTGTACGCGGCCTAAGTGTCAAAGTCAAATTTGCAAAAGAACTTGCTTACTTTGACTGCATCCAGAGAATAGCTATTCGCAACTGGATGAACACTCAGGTTGGACAGTCCTTCTCTCACAAGGCCTTATTACATTTATGCTTCAATGAAGACTTTCTACTTTACTTCCTGTGTGGGTGTGCTGTCGATCTCGAAGTTTCTCAGTTCCATGATTTCTGCTGCAGTGGCAGGGCATGCTCCCCACATCACAGGAGTAACCTTGGAGTGTTACCGATTGTATCACCTGTGAGCAGCGGTCTTTTTCCTCTCTTCGTTCAGACTTCACATGCAACGCTGGCTCGGTGAGTAATTGGTTTGTGTTCATCACCCCTCTACAGATTACTTTTTTATGAGCATTGGATGTGGTTGCCTGTATGGCAGGGGAAAGCTATAGCAAGACTTTGAGCACGGCACATGAGAATTTAGTTGGGATCAGCGGCCAGCCAAAGCCTACACACTATTGTGGCCGATGGGACAGGTTCTCTTAAGTTTATGTTTCGTAAAATGGAGAGCCTTATGGTCAAAGAGAGGACATTTTCCTGGGATAAGAACACTATAAAGGAGCACCTACCCCTTGAGCGAGTGCCTTGTGGACTCAGAATAAAGAAATTCCTTAATTTTGAACTTGCAGATGAGGACCTTAAAAAAAATCATGGACTGATACACTTGCAGCTTGTTCTTTGGAACTCATGGGGATTATTGTCAAATGCAAAAAATAGCGAAATAGAGAGATTACAACAGGAAATTTCAGGTATTAAAAGGGAATTCCGAAACGTTTACACACGACCGTTTACACACGACCGGACTTTTCAACATCAAAAGTCCGACGGAATGATTCCGGCAGACCATTCAATCGTGTGTGGGCTGCAGCGGACTTTTGATTTGAAAAAAATGTGACAGACTTTAGAAATGGAACATGTTTCAAATTTTTCCGCCAGAACTCCACTGGACCCAGTTCCTACCGAGAAATCCGTTCGTGTGTATGCTAGTCCGACGGACAAAAACCGACGCTAGGGCAGCTATTGGCTACTGGCTATGAACTTCCTTATTCTAGTCCGGTCGTACGTCATCACATTCGAATCCGTCGGACTTTGGTGTGATTGTGTGTGGCCAAGTCCGTTCATTCGGAAAGTCCGTCAGAACTCTGTCAGAACTCCGTCGAAAGTCTGTCGGACCTAGTCCCTCGAAAAGTCCGGTCGTGTGTACGCAGCATTAAAGAGACTGTCCTGTTTAACCACTTGCCTACCAGGCACTTCCTGCCCCGGCCATTTTTCAGCTTTCAGCGCTGTTGCACTTTGAATGACAATTGTGCGGTCGTGCTACACTGTACTCAAACAAATTTGTTATTTTCTTCACACAAATATAGTTTTCTTTTGGTGGTATTTAATCACTGCTGGGTTTTTTATTTTTTTTAAATGCACGAGAACATCCACACACTGTCAGTGTCAGTTTGCTGCTTGAAAAAGAGGTGTGGGCCTCGAAACATGTTGCTATATCAGCTGACGTCACTTGCTGTTTTATGAATCCTTAGGTGCTGCTTCCTGTCTCCTGTCCTGATCAGATTTACCAAAACCATATAATATGAGCTCAAACCTTAGGAGTTTCAATGTGTATGCAATCAGGCAGGCCCTTGTACTACATGGTTTTGGTAAATCTGAAGGAAAAAAATCAGCAGACAATCTGATAGTGTGTATGGGGCTTAATAGGTGGTGACAGGTACTCTTTATGGTGGAACCGGGGGGGCCTAAAAGACCTCCAATCCCTCCTTTGCACGTCAAAGTATTTAGATCGCCATTTTCAGCGATTCTGAATATTGTATATATTTTCTAAAACCGGCGCCATTGGCAGCCTAGTAAACAGGAAGTGATGTAGCGACATCGCTTCCGTGTTTACAATCAGGAGACTGGCACGAAGCCGCTTCCGGCTTCGCGCCAGTCTGTCCCTAGCCGCCGGAAGTGGCGGATCATGGATCGGGTCTCCTGGTAGGACGGGAGGCCCAATCAGAGTGGCGGGGGGGGGCATCCCCTCTCGCTCCCGTTGTTATCCCTGGAAAGCCGATTGCCCTCTCTAAAAAAATGTGGGCATCATCCCAGTATAACCCCCGAAAGCCGAGGCTGTGTTGTAATACTGTTAGAATCAAAAAAGTCTATAAAAAAAAAAAAAAAAAAAAAAAAATGATGGCCAAACACTGTTTTAAGGTTGCTATATGGCAGTGATGGCGAACCTTGGCGCTCCAGATGTTTTGGAACTACATTTCCCATGATGCTCTACTGCACTGCAGAGTGCTTGAGCATCATGGGAAATGTAGTTCCAAAGCATCAGGGGTGCCGAGGTTCGCCATCACTGCCATATGGAATACAATCTTTTTCCTGTTCAAGAAAGAAATGTCTTGTTCTGAGGGGAGCGAGCATTTCACCTGGTGACGGAACACAATATATATATATATATGGGCAGAGCACATCTTTCATATTTATCTTAGTGACACTGGTATGCCCCGTACGCGCGATTCTCATTGGAAAAAGCTATGATGGTTTTTTCCGACAAAATTCCGCTCAAACTTGGCTTGCATACACACGGTCACACAAAAGTTCTCTGAATTTTTTCGACAGTCAAGAACATGGTGCTGTACAACACTAAGACGAGCCAAGAAAATTAAAGCGGAGGTCCACCCTAAAGTGGACCTTCCGCTCATCGGAACCCTCCCCCCCTCCGGCGCCACAATTGGCACCTTTCAGGGGGGAGGGGGGTGCAGATACCTGTACAGTACAGATATCTGCACCCACTTCCGGGATAGCTCTCTGCGGAAAGGGGCGTAGATTACGCCCCTTTCCGCAAGTGCCCGCCCCTTTCCGCAAGTGCCCCGCTGCCTGCTGGGAAAACACACAGATCCCAGAGACAGCGGGGACCGTCCTTATTGCGCAGCGCGATTCGCGCATGCGCAGTAGGGAACCGGGAAATGAAGCCGAAAGGCTCCACTTCCTGATTCCCATACCCAAGATGGCGGCGGCAGCACCCGAGAGACGATCTAGAGACCGGCTTCGGGTGCCGACATCGCGGGCGCGCTGGACAGGTAAGTGTCACTATTTTAAAAGTCAGCAGCTGCAGTATTTGTAGCTGCTGGCTTAAAAAAAAAAAAAAAAACGCGGAGTCCCGGCGGACTCCCGCTTTAAGTTCAATGCTTCCGAACATGCGTCAAATTGTTTCCGAGCCTGCGTAGGAATTTTTGCGCGTCAGATTTGCTACAGACGTAAAAAAGGTCCAGAATAAATTTGAATAGAAACAAATAGAATTGAATAAAAAATAAAATAATAGAATAGAAAATAATATAATAGAATAGAAAAAACAAATAGAAAAATAATACAATTAAAAACAACGATAGAATAGAAAGAATATAACCATTTCCCAAAATTCTAATTTGAAAAGAAAAGAATAGTTTAGCATAGGAAGATGGTTATTCTATTCTATTCAAATTCAAATTGATACTATTTGAATTTTGGAAATTGTTATATTATTTCTATTCTAGTCAATTTTTTTTAATTCTATTCTTTTCTATTATATTCAAATTTCAGAAGATGGTTATAATTGCATTTTTTTTTATTCTATTCTATTTCTTTATATCCCATTCTATTCTCCTTTTATTTTCTATCCTATTTTGTTCTGTTTTACTCTATTTTATTCTATTCTTGTATTTTCTGTTATAGTCTTTTCTATTCCATTTTTTTCTGTTCTTTTCCTTTATCTTCTATTCTATTTTTTTCTCATTGGAAAACTTTTCGAATTTGAAAACGAATGGAGTTTGAAAACTATTCGAAATGGTTTGGAATACAAATAAACAAAATAAATTCCGAAAACTGAATCAAACAGATTCAAATGATTTTAACTAAACAAATTTATGTAAATATTGAATTGAAACAAAACAAAAACTAGATTTTTCTTTCTGCACATGCCTCGGGTAAAAAAATCTTCCAGTTACTGCCCCCCCCCCCTCCCCCTGCCCCTCCCAAATGCTCAGCTATCCTGTATTGATCCAGTATTGTGCCCATCTGCACCTTGTCTCCTCCCTCATCCTAGTGTCACAGGAGACGCAGGCTGGAGCCAGTGGGTCCTGCAGCGGTCAATCCAATCCAGTGAGGAGGGAGAGGGGGTGGAGTCGAGCCATGCTTTGTGTGTCTATGGACTCACGCAGCCCAATTTGGGAGTGAGACAACACCTGCACCTCCATAGAAAACGGCTTTCTACGTTTGCACATGCAGAAGAGAAGGAGCCAGGAGCGCCGAAGGGGGGACCCTAGAAGAGGAGGTTGCAATGCCACTGCACAGAACAGGTAAGTATAACATGTTTAATATTTTAATGTACACTAGAATAAAATTTGACTTTACAACTTCTTCAACCACATTATTGCTGCGCCATAGCCGAAAAACGGCTACATAGTGTCTCTCCCATTCCAAGAGGGTGTCCTTGGACATCCTTCCAGAACAATGCCCCCCGCATGCCCCCTGGGGCACATGTCTGGTGTGCTCTGATCTCTGTGTCCAATCCCAGATTGTGGTAAAGGGCCAATCACAGCGGCCCTTTACTATGTTATCAGCTGTGTCCAATCACAATTGGTCACAAGTAAACAAACTTGCCAGTTATCTGCATTCCTTTCCTCGGGCTCTGTCACATTGTGAGGAGAGCCGGTAACCGTAAAGTGTGACAGAAGACGTCAGTGCAGCCCCCTCAGTGCCCATCAGTGCTGCCTATTAGTGCCACTTATCAGTTTCCATCAGGTTCCTCTATCAGTGCCTACCAGTGCCACCTATTAGTGCCTTTCAGTGCAGCCTCATTATTGCCTCCTCATCAGTGCCCATCAGTTTAATGCCACCTATCGGCACTAAACGATTCGTGCCATCTATCTGTACCCATCAGTGTTGCCTATCAATGCCACCTATCAGTGGCTTTCAGCGCAGCCTCATCAGTGCCTCCTCATCAGTGCAGCCTATCAGTGCTCATCAGTGTCTCATATCAGTACCACCTATCAGTGCCTATCAATGCCCACCAGTGACGCCTATCAGTGCAGCCTCATCAGTGCCTCTTCATCAGTGTCCATCAGTGCACATCAGTGTTGCCTCATCAGTGCCCATCAGTGCAGCCTACCAGTGCCCATCAGTGCAGCCTACCAGTGCCCATCAGTGCCACCTATTAGTGCTATCAAACAGTGACCATTAGTGCCACCTACTGATACCCATCAGTGGTGCCTATCAATGCCCACCAGTGCTTCCTATCAGTGCCTTTCAGTGCAGCCTCATCGGTGCCTTCTCATCAGTGCACGTCAGTGTTGCCTCATCAGTGCCCATCAATACAGCCTACCAGTGCCCATCAGTGCCACCTATTTGGGTTACCTATCCGTGCCAATTAGTGCCACCTTCTGATACCCATCAGTGCTGCCTATCAATGATCACCAGTGCCAGTATCAGTGCCTCCTCATCAGTGCCCATCAGTGTCTCCTATCAGTACCACCTATCAGTGCCTATCAATGCCCACCTGTGCCGCCTATTAGTGCCTTTCAGTGCAGCCTCATCAGTGCCTTGTCATCAGTGCCCGTCAGTGTCTCCTATCAGTACCACCTATCAGTGCCTATTAATGCCCACCAGTGCCGCCTATCAGTGAAACCTCATCAGTACCCATCAGTGCCGCCTATCAATGCCCATTTGTGCTGCCTCATCAGTGCCCATCAGTGAAGGGGAAAAATAACTTATTTGCAAACTTTATTAACAGAAGCAAAGAAAAATGTTTCGGTCTTTTTTCGTTTATTTAGCAAAAAAGCAAAAAACAAAAACACAGTGGTGATTAAATACCATCAAAAGGGGGATCAGGAAGGAATTGGGGGATCAGGAAGGAATTTTTTTCCCCTGCTGTAGCAAATTGGAGCATGCTCTGCTGGGGTTTTTTTTCGCCTTCCTCTGAATCAATTGTGGGCATAAAATTGGGTATTTGGATTGTACGATTATTTTTTATTTTATTTATTTGTTTTTAAGGTTGAACTGGATGGACTTGTGTCTTTTTTCAACCTGACTAACTATGTAACTATGTAAAAGAAAAACTTCATTTGGGTACATATTGAAGTGGTTAAAAATGGCGGCTCTTTGACTTAATGAACCCCCTCTGTGGACGCACTCCCGGTGGACGCACTCCCGGGTGGAAGCACTCCCGGGTGGAAGCACTCCCGGGTGGACGCACTCCCGGTGGACGCACTCCCGGGTGGATGCACTCCCGGGTGGAAGCACTCCCGGGTGGAAGCACTCCCAGGCGGATGCACTCCCGGGTGGACGCACTCCCGGGTGGAAGCACTCCCGGGTGGAAGCACTCCCGGGTGGACGCACTCCCGGATGGACGTACTCCCGGGTGGACGCACTCCCGGGTGGACGCACTCCCGGGTGGAAGCACTTCCGGGTGGATGCACTCCCGGGTGGACGCACTCCCGGGTGGATGCACTCCCGGGTGGACGCACTCCCGGGTGGACGCACTCCCGGGTGGAAGCACTCTCGGGTGGATGCACTCCCGGGTGGAAGCACTCCCGGGTGGACGCACTCCCGGTGGACGCACTCCCGGGTGGATGCACTCCCGGGTGGAAGCACTCCCGGGTGGATGCACTCCCGGGTGGACGCACTCCCGGATGGACGTACTCCCGGGTGGACGCACTCCCGGGTGGATGCACTCCCGGGTGGACGCACTCCCGGATGGACGTACTCCCGGGTGGACGCACTCCCGGGTGGACGCACTCCCGGGTGGAAGCACTTCCGGGTGGATGCACTCCCGGGTGGACGCACTCCCGGGTGGATGCACTCCCGGGTGGACGCACTCCCGGGTGGACGCACTCTCGGGTGGATGCACTCCCGGGTGGACGCACTCCCGGGTGGAAGCACTCCGGGTGGACGCACTCCCGGGTGGAAGCACTCCCGGGTGGACGCACTCCTGGGTGGAAGCACTCCCGGGTGGACGCACTCCCGGGTGGAAGCACTCTCGGGTGGATGCACTCCCGGGTGGACGCACTCCCGGGTGGAAGCACTCCCGGGTGGACGCACTCCCGGGTGGAAGCACTCCCGGGTGGAAGCACTCCCGGGTGGAAGCACTCTCGGGTGGACGCACTCCCGGTGGACGCACTCCCGGGTGGAAGCACTCCCGGGTGGAAGCACTCCCGGGTGGACGCACTCCCGGTGGACGCACTCCCGGGTGGATGCACTCCCGGGTGGAAGCACTCCCGGGTGGAAGCACTCCCAGGCGGATGCACTCCCGGGTGGACGCACTCCCGGGTGGAAGCACTCCCGGGTGGAAGCACTCCCGGGTGGACGCACTCCCGGGTGGACGCACTCCCGGATGGACGTACTCCCGGGTGGACGCACTCCCGGGTGGACGCACTCCCGGGTGGAAGCACTTCCGGGTGGATGCACTCCCGGGTGGACGCACTCCCGGGTGGATGCACTCCCGGGTGGACGCACTCCCGGGTGGACGCACTCCCGGGTGGAAGCACTCTCGGGTGGATGCACTCCCGGGTGGAAGCACTCCCGGGTGGACGCACTCCCGGTGGACGCACTCCCGGGTGGATGCACTCCCGGGTGGAAGCACTCCCGGGTGGAAGCACTCCCAGGCGGATGCACTCCCGGGTGGACGCACTCCCGGGTGGAAGCACTCCCAGGTGGAAGCACTCCCAGGTGGATGCACTCCCGGGTGGACGCACTCCCGGATGGACGTACTCCCGGGTGGACGCACTCCCGGGTGGACGCACTCCCGGGTGGAAGCACTTCCGGGTGGATGCACTCCCGGGTGGACGCACTCCCGGGTGGATGCACTCCCGGGTGGACGCACTCCCGGGTGGACGCACTCTCGGGTGGATGCACTCCCGGGTGGACGCACTCCCGGGTGGAAGCACTCCGGGTGGACGCACTCCCGGGTGGAAGCACTCCCGGGTGGACGCACTCCTGGGTGGAAGCACTCCCGGGTGGACGCACTCCCGGGTGGAAGCACTCTCGGGTGGATGCACTCCCGGGTGGACGCACTCCCGGGTGGAAGCACTCCCGGGTGGACGCACTCCCGGGTGGAAGCACTCCCGGGTGGAAGCACTCCCGGGTGGAAGCACTCCCGGGTGGACGCACTCCCGGGTGGAAGCACTCCCGGGTGGATGCACTCCCGGGTGGAAGCACTCTCGGGTGGATGCACTCCCGGGTGGAAGCACTCCCGGGTGGACGCACTCCCGGGTGGACGCACTCCCGGGTGGAAGCACTCCCAAGTGGATGCACTCCCGGGTGGAAGCACTCCCAGGTGGACGCACTCCCGGGTGGACGCACTCCCGGGTGGAAGCACTCACGGTTGGACGCACTCCCGGGTGGACGCACTCCTGGGTGGAAACACTCCCGGGTGGACGCACTCCCGGGTGGACGCACTCCTGGGTGGAAACACTCCCGGGTGGAAGCACTCCCGGGTGGACGCACTCCCGGGTGGAAGCACTCTCGGGTGGATGCACTCCCGGGTGGACGCACTCCCGGGTGGAAGCACTCCCGGGTGGACGCACTCCCGGGTGGAAGCACTCCCGGGTGGACGCACTCCCGGGTGGATGCACTCCGGGTAGACGCACTCCCGGGTGGAAGCACTCCCGGGTGGACGCACTCCCGGGTGGAAGCACTCCCGGGTGGACGCACTCCCGGGTGGAAGCACTCCCGGGTGAACGCACTCCCGGGTGGACGCACTCCCGGGTGGAAGCACTCTCGGGTGGATGCACTCCCGGGTGGAAGCACTCCCGGGTGGACGCACTCCCGGGTGGACGCACTCCCGGGTGGAAGCACTCCCAAGTGGATGCACTCCCGGGTGGAAGCACTCCCGGGTGGACGCACTCCCGGGTGGACGCACTCCCGGGTGGAAGCACTCCCGGTTGGACGCACTCCCGGGTGGACGCACTCCTGGGTGGAAACACTCCCGGGTGGACGCACTCCCGGGTGGACGCACTCCTGGGTGGAAACACTCCCGGGTGGACGCACTCCCGGGTGGACGCACTCCTGGGTGGAAACACTCCCGGGTGGAAGCACTCCCGGGTGGACGCACTCCCGGGTGGACGCACTCCCGGGTGGACGCACTCCCGGGTGGACGCACTCCCGGGTGGAAGCACTCCCGGGTGGACACACTCCTGGGTGGAAACACTCCCGGGTGGAAGCACTCTCGGGTGGACGCACTCCTGGTGGACGCACTCCCGGGTGGACGCACTCCCGGGTGGAAGCACTCCCGGGTGGACGCACTCCCGGTGGACGCACTCCCGGGTGGATGCACTCCCGGGTGGACGCACTCCCGGGTGGACGCACTCCTGGGTGGACGCAGCCTCCCAATCATTTAGAATTCTTTTTGGGGGTTCTTCCTCTCTGGTTTCCCGCTCAAATGAAGTTTTCTAATTAAGCATCAGTGAAATGCAGAAGGTGATCTGCATATTAATTGCTCTCAGACGTAACTTTCCTCCTATTACACAACTTGTCAAACTTTTAAAGACAGATTCGGTTGGGGAAATGGTGTCTCTTAATCATCAGCCGTGTGAGAAAAAAGAAAAGGACTTAAAAGCCATTTAAAATGCCATATTGTGGCTTAGAATGTAATTTATAGCATCATACATCATAAGCGGTATCTATATAATTTATGGAATAGCTCTCTGTCTACCTGCCATAAATCATATATTGTCTGGGAAAAAAACAGTCAAGAAGCGAAGCAAAAAACTCAAGCCTGTCACATTTCTTTCCCTGGCGGGGGATATAGAAAATTCACACGGTGATGGGTGTTCTGTTTTAAATGCTGCTTTATGCGTTGATATACCTCCTTAAACCCAGTCTGTTTAGACAGTATGGTCACATGCTGTCTTCAGGGACGTCTTTAATATTGATTGCAACCCAACAAACTTTTTGGCTGACTTAGCAACTTCCACAGGTAGCTTAACTCTTCAATAAGACACAGAAGATGAAACCGACACAATAACTTTAGATGAGTGCAGGACAGAGGGTGTTTTTCCATTTCTTTTTGAGGTGTAAGAAGACAATGGGATGAGTTTAGTAAAGGCAAATAGGCTGCACACTTTACAAGTGCAATGCAATCACACTCATTTTCTTCAAAGCATAGTAAATGCAGGGAAGCTCTGCTGATTTCCATCATTCAAACATGTGCAAGCAAAAATCCTGTTTTTTTTCTTTATTTTTTCCCCTTGCACTTAATTGGGGATTTTTTTACAAAGGGAATCTTCACCACATTTACCAGGAAAAATTAGTGCAATGAAACTTGCAAAGTGTGCAGGGTATTTGCCTTTAGTAAATCCACCCCCCAGTGCCTTCCCTGAGTCCTGTCTCTGCAAGCAATTAACACTGACTGAGGTACCATGGAAGAAGCCGAGAGGGTGTAGGCTACATATTCCTTTTGTGTTTACTGTTTCCTTTTCAAAGATTTTTATTGGCAACAAGCAAGGTGTATACATAGTCAACGTCAGTTTAGCGTATAAAGATAACTGAGAACAGAGTGCGCTTCAATACAAAAAGACTTCGTATTAACATGGTATCATGGTGTTGCTTACAAACAACTAACAAAGGATCACTTATGCCGCATACACACGTAGCAGACTACCCGGCGGACTTAGTCTGGCGGACTTCACGCCGTACTTTTAAAATAAACGGACTCGCCCACACACGCGGGGGAAAGTCCGCTCATTTTGAGCACGTCTCCAGGTAGCAGGGGCCAGCGAAGGAGGCGTCGCTGGCCCCGTCACCTGGTACGGACTTAAAGGGGAAAAAACTCAAAATCGGCATGGGGGTCCCCCCCCCCCCAGGTCCATATCAGACCCTTATTCAAGCACGCTACCCGGCCAGCCAGGAAAGGGGGTGGGGACGGCCCCCTCCTCCTGAGCCGTACCAAGCCGCGTGCCCTCAACATGGGGGGCTGCCTTGCGCGGCCCCCCCCCCACCCCAAAGCACCTTGTCCCCATGTTGATGAGGACAAGGGCCTCTTCCCGACAACCCTGGCCGTTGGTTGTCGGGGTCTGCGGGCGGGGGGCTTATCGGAATCTTGGAGCCCTCTTTAATAAGGGGGCCCCCAGATACCGGCCCCCCACCCTATGTGAATGAGTATGGGGTACAATGTACCCCTACCCATTCACCTGTGAAAAAAAGTAAAAAATAAAACACAACACACAAGGGTTAAAATAGTTTATTGCACAGCTCTGGGGGTCTTCTTCCGTCTTCGGGGGTCTTCTCGCCGGACTCCTCCGCTATCTTCTGCTCTTTTGCTATCTCTTTCACGAGCGGAGGAGTCCGGCTTTCTTCTTCACCGCCGCCCTCTTCTTCCGACTTTGGGGGTCTTGTCCCCCCTCTTCGGCTTTTCTTGCCGGGCCACCGCGCCTTCTTCTAGCTCTTTTACAAGCGGTGGCCCGGTCTTCTGTAGGCCCAGCATCCTCTGGGACTGTGACATCATAATGGGCGGGGACATCATCCGGCGATGTTCCTATATAAGTCGCCGCGCGCCGCGTCCCTGCCATTGTGAGCAGAGACAGCGACGAGGCAACATCTCCTGAAGAACAGAAGACGGCGACGGCGGCAGCGGCGACAGAAGACTGGGCCACCGCTTGTAAAAGAGCTAGAAGAAGACGCGGTGGCCCGGCAAGAAGAACCGAAGAGGGGGACAAGACCCCCGAAGTCGGAAGAAGAGAGCGGCGGCAAAGAAGAAAGCCGGACTCCTCCGCTCATGAAAGAGCTAGCAGAAGATAGCGGAGGAGTCCGGCGAGAAGACCCCCGAAGACGGAAGAAGACCCCCGGAGCTGTGCAATAAACTATTTTAACCCCTGTGTGTTGTGTTTTGTTTTTTTTACTTTTTTTCACAGGTGAATGGGTAGGGGTACATTGTACCCCATACTCATTCACATAGGGTGGGGGGCCGGTATCCAGGGGCCCCCTTATTAAAGGGGGCTCCCGGATTCCAATAAGCCCCCCTCCCGCAGACCCCGACAACCAACGGCCAGGGTTGTCGGGAAGAGGCCCTTGTCCTCATCAACATGGGGACAAGGTGCTTTGGGGTGGGGGGGCAGGCGGCCTGGTACGGCTCAGGAGGGGGGGGCGCTCGCTCATCCCCACCCCCTTTCCTGGCCGGCCGGGTAGCGTGCTCGGACAAGGGTCTGATATGGACCTAGAGGGGGACCCCCACGCCGATTTTTCGGCGTAGGGGTTCCCCTTTAAGTCCATACCAGGTGACGGGGCCAGCGACGCCTCCTTCGCTGGCCCCCGGCTACCTGGAGACGCGCTCAAAATGAGCAGACTTTAATGGTTGTTTCAATACTTAATGGGATAAAAGGGGCGAGGGTCCATAACACGGAAAAGTTAAAATGGGGGATGGTACTCCAATATATGGGAGATATTATGTTAGCCAAACAGTTTAAAACATTTATGTTACCATACTGATAAATAGAAACAAAGTGAGAGGTTATTGTGAAAGAAAGTTGAAAGAAAAAAAAGAAAGGAGGAGCGAGGAAGGAGATAAGAAGCAAAACAGGGATGGGGAGTGGTCAGCCGGCTCCCAAAGAACACTGATTGGTTTATGGGCAAGATCCATAGGAAAGTAGAAATGTCTATGGTTCTATTAAGTGCTTATAAAAGTCTTAAGGTAGGAAATGCTCAATCCATGGCTGCCAGATTTGATAAGTGTCTGGGAATTTTATCAAGGATAGTGGCTTCAATTTTTCTATGGATCATTGCTTGAGTAATCCTGTTTTTGACTTCAACTATGTTTACTATGTTTAAGGTTGGGCTTTTCCACGCTTTAGCAATAGTTTGCTTGGCTGCAGTAGTGACCCGTAGGAGAAGATGTTGCTGAGCTTTGGTATAATCATGTGAGATACAGTTTAAGAGAGCTAGGGATGGGTCTGGGTCAAGGGGCTCTCGAATCAGCTTAGAAATCATTCGGAATATTGTCACCCAGAAGAGCTGTACTATTGGGTAAGTCCACCATATGTGCATATGAGTGCCTCTTTCCCCACAGTTTTGGAAACAATTTGGTGAGTATGACGGCAGGAACTTGGCAAGTCTAGCTGGGACCAGGTACCACCTCATGAGGGCTTTATAACTAGCTTTGAGTGCGACAATATTTTGCTATGATATTTTGGTGTTGGACCAAACAGTAACCCAGTCTTCTGCATCTAATTCTACGGAAAGATCCTTAGCCCATTGTTGTGTATAGAGTGGGAATGAGGCTGGGGGGGGGGGAGGTGAGGTGAGAATAGAGGCGGGATATAATGCCTGGAACATGTGGGTCCGAGTCGCATATACCCTCAAATAATGACAGTGAGTCCAGTTCAGAGTTGGAACCTATGACTGTGTGCACAAAATGGGAGATTTGAAGATAACGAAAGCATTCTCTGTTTGGGAGTTGTGCTTGTGATTGGAGGGTTGGAAACAATTTTATGGCATCACCAGAGACTAAGTCGCATACGTGACTCAGATCAACCCGGGTCCAGGCTTGGAATGGGCTAGGTTCTGAAAAGGCCAGATAAAAGAGTGGATGACCCAGAAAGGACAGGAGTGGGGAGTGTGAGGAAGTCAGTTTGAATGGGATCCGTAGTCTATCCCAGAGTTTTAGTGAGTGATGGGTTATGGGGTTAGATATGGGACCCCGTGCGGAGACAGGCAACTATAGTAAGTTGGATATTAGGATAGGGTGAAGTTCTATTGCTTCTAGGCTTACCCATATGGGGGTTTCAGTTTTTGCACGATATAGTTGTTATTTGGGCTAACTGGGCTGCGTGGTAATAGTGTAGGAAATTTGGTACCCCCAAACCTCCAGCCAATTTGTTGCGAAGTAAAATGGATTGTGAGATCCTAGGTTTCGTAGAACCTCATATATATTTGAACACTCGGTTCTGAATGACACGGTGGAAGTATGGGGGGTATCGCTATCGGGAGGGCTCTGTATAGGTATAATGCTACGTACACACGACCGGACTTTGACAGCAAAGGTCTGACAGAGCGAATCCGGACAATTTGATTGTGTGTGGGTTCCATCTGACTTTTGCTGTCCAAAAATCTGGCGGACTGTAGAAATAGAACATGTTTCAAATTCTTTCACCGGAACTCCGCTGGACCCAGTTCCTATCGAGAAATCTGCTTGTGTGTATGCTAGTCCGACGGATGAAAACCGACGCTAGGACAGCTATTGTCTACTGACTATGAACTTCCTTATTCTAGTCCGGTCATACGTCATCACGTTTGAATCCGTCGGATTGGTGTGATTGTGTGTGGCCAAGTCTGTTCAATCGGAAAGTCAGTCGGAACTCTGCCGAAAGTCCGTCGGAAAGACCGTTGGACCTAGTCCATCGAAAAGTCCGCTCGTGTGTACGCGGCAGAAGAGTTTGGGAAGCAATGACATTTTGACGGCTGCAATACGTCCAAGCCATGAAATGCATAAAGGACGCCAGTCGTTTAATAGCGAGGACAAGTGGTTTAGCATAGGGATATAGTTTGCATGAAAAAGGTCAGTTGGATTACCAGTAAGTTTAATTCCTAAATAGGGTATTAGGGAAGTGGACCATATAAACGGGAAATTTCCTTGGAGTTGTTTGAATGTAGCTTGTGACTAAGGATGAGCCGAACACCCCCGGTTTGCACCAGAACCTGCGAACAGACCTAAACTTCATGTGAACTTTTGAACCCTATTAAAGTCTATGGGACTCGAACGTTCAAAATCTAAAGTGATAATTTTAAAGGCTAATATGCAAGTAAGGCCGCGTACACACGCGGGGACTGTTCGCTCAACTTTGTCCGTCAAACAGTTTCAGCAAACAGTCCACTCAAAATTAGCATGGACGGACTTGCCCACACACGACGAACAAACAGTTTGCTGAAACCGTGCGCGATGACGTGAACGGCACGTACGACGGGACGGAAAATACGACGTCCTATACACTGCATTACAACTTTCGGCGTATAAATCCTTTCTGAGCATGCGCGGAACTTAGTTTGACGAACAAGCCTACACACGAGGGGACTGTTCGCTGAAACCAAGTTTCAGCGGACAGTTTTTCGGAATTTCCGAAAAACTTTGTTCAGCAGACTGTTCGCTGAAACTGTCCGCTGAAAGCCCACACACGAGCGGACTGTCCGCTGAAACACTGTTCAGCGGACAAAGTTGGGCGAACAGTCCCCGCGTGTGTACGCGGCCTTATTGTCCTAAAAAGTGTTTGGGGACCTGGGTTCTGCCCCAGGGGACATGGATCAATGCAAAAAAAGTTTTAAAAACAGCCGTTTTCTCGGGAGCAGTGATTTTAATAATGCTTAAAGTGAAACAATAAAAGCGTAATATTCCTTTAAATTTCGTACCTGGGGGGTGTGTATAGTATGCCAGTAAAAGGGTGCATGTTTCCCGTGCTTAGAACTGTCCCTGCACAAAGTGTAATTTCTGCAGGAAAAAAAGTAATTTAAAATCACTCGCGGCTATAATGAATTGTCGGCTCCCCGTAATATAGAGAACAGTCATTGAAAGTCATTGATTAAAAAAAAAAAAAAAGCATGAGGGTTCCCCCAAATTCAATTACCAGGCCCTTCAGGTCTGGTGTGGATTTTAAGGGGAACTCCACGCCAATTTTTTTTAAAAAAATGGCATGGAGTTCCCCCTTAAAATCTATACTAGACCCTTTAGCCAAGCACGCAACTTGGCAGGCCACAGGAAAAGAAAGGGGGGGGGGATGAGAGAGAGCCGTCCCTCCTGAACCGTACCAGGCCACATGCCCTCAACATTGGGAGGATGCTTTGGGGGTATGTGACCCCTCAAAGCACCTTGTCCCCATGTTGATGAGGACAAGGGCCTCATCCCCACAATTCTGGCCGGTGGTTGTGAGGGTCTGCGGGTAGGGGACTTACCAGAATCTGGAAGCCTACAAAAGTGCCCCTACCATTTCACAAAGAAAGTGTAAAAGAATGTTAAAAAAGACAAACACACTTTTGAAAAAGTCCTTTATTAAAAATATATATATTTTTTTTAAAGATTCCAGCGGTGATAATCAACTCTTGCTATCTAGCGATGGATGATCATCTCTCTGGTGTCCAGCGATGGCTGATCTGATCCAGCGACAGCTGATCTCTCAGTGCAGCCCAGCGGATCCCTCCATCCTCTGTTTCCACTGGCGGAGACACTGCGGGGATCCCGGCAGCCTGACATTTCTTATATGAGGAGGGCGGGGCCATCCATCACCTGACCCCGCCCCTCTGATGCAAGTGGGAAAGCCTGGCTTCCCCAATGATGTGTGGGTGACCCCGCCCCCTCTGATGTAACGGAACAGAGGGGCGCGGGGTTCTGGGGGTCTCTTTGTAAAAGGGGCTTCCAGATTCTGATAAGCCCCTCCGCCCGCAGACCCCCACAACCACTGGCCAGGGCTGTGGGGATGAGGCCATTGTCCTCATCAACATGGGGACAAGGTGCTTTGAGGGGTCACACAGGCCCCCAAAGCATCCTCCCAATGTTGAGGGCTTGTGGCCTGGTACGGTTCAGGAGGGGGGGCGCTCTCTGTGCAATAGGAGATTATGGGGCCCCCAGGCAATAGATTATGGGGCCACACAGTATACATACACAGAATACACACACTGAAAAGGTACTGGAGAGGTGGGGCAGCTATAATCTTGGGATTTTTTTTAAAAAACATAGATTTTTACATACTGTCCGTGGTTTTATTGAGGCTGGCAACCCTGATGGGTCCCCTTAGTGGCATGGGGCTCTCGGGCAGTGCCCGAGTGCCCAAATGTTCAGTCCACGCCTGCTGGAGGAGATAGAGCTGCCATGCTTGACATCCATCTTCAGATATTGCATGATAGATAGATGGCTCTATTATACTGGAGGAGCTTTAACGGACAGTGGCCTCTGTACAGAATGGTAAAACATCGGGCCTTGACGGCATTCCTGCTGAATTCTTTAAGACTTATGTGGAGGAGTTGCTCCACACTTTCAGACTCATGCTCCAAACAGCCATGGAGTCTCTCCCCCCAACCATGGCTGAGGCGATCATTGTGGTCCTTATCAAGCCTGGTAAAACCCCGGAGCAGTGTTCCTCGTACCGGCCAATATCCCTTTTAAATGTGGATGCCAGATTGTTGGATAAGGTCCTGGCTGGACGATTGACCGCTGTGATAACTGTGCTGGTGCATGCAGATCAATTCAGATTTATGCCAGCTACGGGAACCGATATCAATCCGCCGCCTCCTTACACACTTCTCTAGGGCAAATGAGGATGGTCCTGGTCCCTAGATGCCAGGAAGGCCTTTGATTCAGTGGAGTAGCACTAACTCTGGGCCATCCTACGTAAGTTCGGATTTGGCCCTTGGTTCATTAGGTGGGTTCAACTGCTTTATCACAACCCTACAGCCCGTTTACACACCAATAACTCACTGTCATCTCCTTTCCCCCTGACCAGGGGTACTAGACAGGGTTGCCCACTTTCCCCTGGCCTGTTTGCACTCGCCATGGAACCTATGGCGGCCCGTATTAGACCTGCTCCCTCGGTCGAGGGTATACGGGTAGGGGTGGTCATGGACAAAATATCCTTATAGGCAGATGATACCCTCCTTTTCCTGAAAGACATTTCCTCTTTCCCAACAGCCCTTTACAACGTTGATGTGTTTGGCTCATTCTCCCCCTTACACCATTGGGTAGAGTGAACATGGTTAAGATGGTATACCTACCTAAGTACAGGATAAATAAAACAAAAGAATCATAAGCCGCGCTAAACAAATACTAGCAATTAAAAAGACAATGTGTAATAATAATAATAATAATGTTAGAATAAATATAATACAGGGTATAGCAACCCTATATGTATACGTGATACAAAGCACATATGTGTAAATATATCAAAACCAAAACCCAGCTAGTATAATTTAGCATATACATATACAGTAAGGTTTTTTAACATAAACCTCTAAAAGCAACTTAAACACCCAGTGTGCATAAATAAGTCCGTGTATAAAAACCGCCAAAATGATTGACGTAAAACTGTGTATAGGAATCTTCTATAGATAAACCACAATATTCCTAGAGGTTCACTGTTAAATCCAAACTTGAAAACATTGTGATCAATCCACCACCAACATATGGTAAGGTTTACTGCTTACCAGATAGGTATGACCCCCCACTACAGAGGGTCACACGAAGCTTTATGGAATTAAACGCCACTTCCAGCCAAGGGGGGGGTTCCTCGATATCCTCCTGATTCCACTGCTCCAACAGATCTCAAAAAGGGGACTCACTCCCAGATGCTTCACTTTGCAGTCCAAAGGAAGAACTCAAAGGCGGGGGCACCAAAGATCATAAAGGGAAAAAGAGGGGCTCGAGATAGTGTAAAACCCTTTATTTATAAAGATAAAAAAATAAAAATGCACTTACAAGTATGTAAAAGAAAATAAGCCTTAAGTCCGTGGCGCCGGCCGGACGCACACAGACAGACCCGTTCTCCTGGAGCCCGTCACAAACACGAGGTGATAAGTAGCGTACCGTTCAGCCCTACGTGTTTCGCAACAAAATTGCGTCATCCAGGCCCATTTCCACTCTGAAGCTCCCTATTATTCAGGGGGGTCTTTCCTTACCCAGGCTTATTTCTGGGTGGCAGTCCTAGTACTGATCAGGTGGTGGTTCTCTCAACTCAAAGACAACCCAGTGGGAACCCTGGAGGCAGCCATTATGGGATCATACTCTTCCCTTAGCAACCTGGTGTTCAAGGGACCAAGGTATCATCCCAGTATTACAGACCTTATGTGTACCACTATTTTGTTATGGCACAGGGCTAAGACCCGCTTCAGTTCCCCCGAGATGTTCTCTCCCATCTTCCCCTATGGGGTAACCCAAATTTCCTACACATAAACAAAGTTCCCGACCCACAGGTTTGGACAGGGAAGGGAATAGTGAACCTCAAACATATTATCTCCGGCGGTAAATTTTGCTTGTTCCCTGACCTTAAAGAGGCATATCTGTTGCCGGAGTGGATGCTATTCTGCTACTATCAACTTCGCCATGCATATCGGAAACAGTTCCCATCCTCTCTTACCCTAGAATCGGACTCTGGAGGGACTGCTCATTGTCAAGGCAGTAGACAAACCCTTATCCTCCCTATACTTCCGACTATCCATAAATCCCACAAAAGAATTAGAAAAAATCTTAGGCAAGTGGAGGGTGGACATTCCTGACCTGACTGAGGAGGACTGGGACACCTGTCTATCCACTTTTGTAACTAATCTAATTCAGCCAGGGACCGCTTTATGCAGGTTAAGTTCCTCCGCAGGGCCTACTTCACCCCAAAAAGACTGACACTTATGAACCCCGAGGCTTTGTCCCAGATGTGATATGCAGGCTGCCTCCTTCTTTCCTATGGTCTGGTCCTGCCAACGTCTTGAAGTCTACTGGTGGGAGAAATTTTTGATAGCCTTAACCAGATAACCTCTCTGACCCTTGGATCGGACCCTAGGTTAATGCTAGTCAACATCTTTGACACCAATGTTCGGGGCAGACACACCAGCTTGTTCTTAAGCTATGCCACGTTCTATGCACTTAAAGGGGATATTTCTCCACTGGAAAGATGCTGCACCACCCAAAGTGTCCTACTGGTGCTCTGTTTTAAATTCTGTTCTGCCACTGTATACAATAACTATATTAAATCGGAATTGCCCCAACAAATTTGATAAAATATGGTCCTGTTGGATTGACGCATGGGGCTCGGAGATTGTAGATGACGAATTGGGTCTTGAAGCATCACCTGTCTGACTTCTTGCCTGCTGATACTGATGAGCATTATATAGATTATCCTTTCATGTGAGATTGATGCGTTTCACATCTTTGCTTCTTCAGGACCTTATAGACTTAAAACAGAGATCTTTAATTCATTGATACCCGAGTATTTTTCTAATGATTTTATATCTGAAAAATATTTTTAGTCCTTTGTAATAACATTTAGTACTATTTTGTTTATACTTCCCTTATTGATACCGTTAAAGTCCATCATATCAGCTCTATCTCTCAAATATCCATAGGATGAGGTAACCCCGTTGCCTACTCAACCTTTTTATGTATACCGACGTGGAAACCATTGGCTCCCACTGTTGTCAATCCCAATGAGGAGAGAGGGGGGGTGGGGCTGAGCCACGGCTCCATGTGTGAATGGAACTACAGATCCACAGCTCGGAAACAAGCCTGCTTGGGTGCCTCCATTGCAAGCTGTGGGGGGGGGGGGGGGCAGGAGGCAGGAGGGAGGGGTCAAGAGCACCAGTGGGGCACCCGAGAAGAAGAGGATCCAGGCTGTTCTGTGCAAAACCATTACACAGAGAAAGTAAGTATAACATGTTTGTTAATTTTTTTTTTTTTTTAAGAAACCCTATAATATCACTTTAGATTTGCAATCTAGTGCCAGCTGGCTACCATTATTTGCTGTTTTGAAACAATTAAAAAAAAAAAAAAAAATTTGTTTGCTCTGTTTTGCTGGATTATTACATGAATCTTCGCATTCCAAATCAAACAAAATATTTCACAGATGCCAAGATTGTTTAGAATCTCACAAAAGAAAAAAAAAGGAAACCCGGCGTTTTTAATTAATATTTCTCTTGGTGCAGTTCAGCTGATAGCCCTTCAGCAGATCTGAGTGCTGCATGCTCTCCTAACAAAAGAAACACATTTCGGGGGTTTTAAAAGTTTCTTAAAAGCCTTTTGAGGTCATAATAAAAGTAGATACCTAGCCGAAAGTCTGTTTACTACCACCCAATTTCTTAGATATTTTCTGCCATTATGGCAAACTCATATGTGTAGCGTCCCCCCCTCCCCCACTTTGGCAACCCCATATGTGTAGCATCCCCCCCCCCCCCCCCCCGGGAGCCACAAGTAGAATGGGATCCCCCACCCTGCACAGCCAGGCACACTGCATCATCCCGGGTACGCCAACTCAGAGAACAGTCCAGTGCTTTGTTTCTGTTATTTTATTGAGGGATTAGAACTTGGATAGGGATTGGGAAGTTATGGGACGCCCACTTGACTTCACATACAGTATGTCACAAAAGTGAGTACATCTTCACATTTTTTTTAAAATATTTTATTCTATCTTTTCATGTGACAACACTGAAGAAATTACACTTTGCTACAATGTAAAGTAGTGAGTGTACAGCTTGTATAACAGTGTACATTTGCTGTCCCCTCAAAATAACTCAACACACAGCGGTTAATGTTTAAACTGCTGGCAACAATTGGGCCCAATTTGCCATTTTCCTTCCCCAGTGTCATGTGACTCATTAGTCTTAGAAGGTCTCAGGTCTGAATGGGGAGAAGGTGTGTTAAATTTGGTGTTATCACTCTCACTCTCTCATACTGGTCACTGGAAGTTCAGCATGGCACCTCATGGCAAAGAACTCTCTGAGAATCTGAAAAAAAGAATTGTTGCTCTTCATAAAGATGGCCTAGGCTATAAGAAGATTGCCAAGACCCTGAAACTGACCTGCAGCACGGTGGCCAAGACCATACAGCAGTTTAAAAGGACAGATTCCTCTCAGAACAGGCCTCGCCATGGTCAACCAAAGAAGTTGAGGTCACGTGCTCAGCGTCATATCCAGAGGTTGTCTTTGGGAAAAAGACGTATGAGTGCTGCCAGCATTGCTGCAGAAGTTGAAGGGGTGGGGGGGGGGCGTTAGTCTGTCAGTGCTAAGACCATACGCCGCACACTGCATCAAATTGGTCTGCATGACTGTCATCCCAAAAGGAAGCCTCTTCTAAAGATGATGCACAAGAAAGCCCGCAAACAGTTTGCTGAAGACAAGCAGACTAAGGACATGGATTACTGGAACCATGTCCTGTGGTCTGATGAGACCAAGATAAACTTATTTGGTTCAGATGGTGACAAGCGTGTGTGGCGGCAACCAGGTGAGGAGGACAAAGACAAGTGTGTCTTGTCTACAGTCAAGAATGGTGGTGGGAGTGTCATGGTCTGAGGCTGTATGAGTGCTGCCGGCACTGGGAAGTTACAGTTCATTGAGGAAACCATGAATACCAACATGTACTGTGACATACTGAAGCAGAGCATGATCCCCTCCCTTCAGAGACTGGGCCGCAGGGCAGTATTCCAACATGACGACCCCAAACACACCTCCAAGACGACCACTGCCTTGCTAAAGAAGCTGATGGCCTAAACCCTATTGAGCATCTGTGGGACATCCTCAAACGGAAGGTGGAGGAGTACAAGGTCTCCAACATCCACCAGCTCTGTGATGTCACCATGGAGGAGGGGAAGAGGACTCCAGTGACAACCTGTGAAGCTCTGGTGACCTCCATGCCCAAGAGGGTTAAGGCAGTGCTGGAAAATAATGGTGGCCGCACAAAATATTTACACTTTGGGCCCAATTTGGAAATTTTCACTTAGGGGTGTACTCACCAGCTGTTTAGACATTAATGTATAAATTTCAAATTACATCACATAATACATTTCCGGGATCCACCAAATTGGTATGTATACACACAATAAGTTATACGATAAAAACATGCATGGCCTATGGCCTCACTATTCCATATCATAGTTGATAAGGATATGACATAAGTGCAAAAAAAAAAAACGATAACCACATGGTTGATACAAAACACGGCATATAGTAACGCTATGCCCGTGACCCGTGATGGGTCTAAAAATAAAGAATATAGAAAATAGTCTAAGTATTCTGTAATGATAATACAATATGGGAGAAGGTATCCTCTGCCACATATTACTTACAAAGAATCGTGTACTGGTGGTATAATGCTAGGCATCGCAGGCCATCCAGAGACACCATGGTCGGAAGCTGTGGAGGGGGGTGTCCAGTGATAGTGACCACAGACGGACAGCATCCCAGGTGGCTGTAGGTCTAGGGCACTGAGGTGAGAATTACAATTGGGTGAACCAATCAAAGTGGACTCTGTAAGGGAATGTGATCAATGGTAATTAGCAGAAAGCCCAGCCTGGTGAGGCCAGAAGAAAGTGCAGTGTTAAAAGCGAGTGTCAATGGGAACTATCCAGTGAAGGAAGTGATGAAGACAAACAGAGTGAGGATACCACCAGTAGACAATAGAAAACCAAAAGGAGGAACGTGATGAGACAGGAGAGCCAAGGAATGTGACTGTTGGGAACCAGACTTTCTGGTACTAAGGAAAAGAGAGGACCCAAGTCCAAGGTGATGCATGGGGTCCGGTGTGAGGGTTGTAACAAAGTGTAATTTCTTCAGTGTTGTCACATGAAAAGATATAATAAAATATTTCCAAAAATGTGAGGGGTGTACTCACTTTTGTGAGATACTGTATGTGCTGTTTGGGGCTCTAAAAGTTCTAGCAATTTTCTAGAAAAAGAAATGCAGATTTTAACATATATGTGAAAAATTTCAAAATTGGCCTGGGCTGCCCTCATGTTGTAAAGCGATGCGCAAACTGTTGGCGCTATATAAACACCTCCCAACAGTCCCGGATTCTGTGAGACAGCCCAGGATTTGGACTTATGTCCCACTCAGATAGCTGTTTCCGGCATTGCCTCCACTGCCACTCACACTTGTAGAGTGCAGGCAGTTTTCAAAGTTTGTGAGCAGCTCCTAGATTGACCAATTATTAATTAATATTTGCTGGGGGTCCCATCCTTTCATCAGTGGGGCCCCAGGAGACAGTAACAGAGCGGGAACTCTTTTTTTTATGTAGGGGCGGAGGCAGCTGGTGCAGTTAGTTTAAAGTTCTGGCCCCCGGCCTGTCTGTCCCCGGTGGAGCGATATGGAGGGGATGCCTGTCTGTCTCGCTCCCTCAGTAAGTGTTGAGGGCAAAAGGTGGGGCTGCAGTCAGCAGTGCCTGCGATGGACCATAGCCATCCATCAGAAAGGTACGTGGAGAGCGTCTCTGACATCAGACAGGTAGGTGATGTCTCTGCTCCCGCTGCACCTACATACCTTCTCCTTCCTGAATGCTCTCCTCTCAGTCCAGCTCATCTTCTTTTCTGCACTCCTTCCCCACCACTGACAGCTCCAGCTTACTACTCCTCTCCCTGGGATTTAAGTGCCCAGTTCTGATTTCAGCTCTCCTCCCCTGACGACTAATATAGATCTCCTCTTCCCTGTCATTAGTCACTCCCGTTCCGACACAGCAGACCTCTATACTCTCCTCACTAAAATGCCTGCACTCTTTCCCTTCCACAAGTTCCTGATAGACTCCTGGGCTCCTCCATTCCCCGGATACTTCTCCCGTTGTTCTGTCAGATAGTGCCCACTATCAAGAAGTTCAGCCCATTCTTCTCAGAGCTGGCCACTCAGCTGTCGGCTAATTGCCAGCTCCTATCTCTCCACAGTTGCTCAGCTGTTGATGATATCCTGCTTGTCAGTCCTGCCTACTTAAGCCGTCCAGTCCAGAGGAGCTCTGCCTTCTCCTTGGTCAACATCACAGAGATGCTCTCCTGCATTCCTATTGAAAGACTTGCTTTGCTGACATCCCTTCTGGCTCCAGATCCTGCTTGCTGTTTTACTACGCTCATCTCTGGCTCCCTGATGTTTGGCTTGTCTGACAATCCTTTCTGGTTACTGAACTCTGGCTATGTTTTGACTGCGTTTGTTCTTTTTACTTTTATTATTAAACAAGTGTGATTTAACTGTACCTCTGTCTCGGTCTGATTTAATGGTTTCTGACACCCAGGATGTACTGCACATGCACTATAAGGAACAGCAGGTTGGGCTGTGGATGGTGTTCTATAAAGTGCCTGGGGTAAACGGCACATTTCTCGCGCATGTGCCATACGGAACATCGCAACAATTGAGTTTACCATCAGCTGTCGCGATGGCGAGACGGCGCCTGTGCACAATAGCTGGCGGAAGACATTCTTCTGTCAGATTGTGCCTGGCGCTGGAAAGGCGTGTTCATGCTGTTGAGGGGCGGATTAGTACATGATGGGGGCGGATTTTTCAGATAGATCAGATAGAAAAATCCGCTCTTCAGTTGACTAAACACGCCCCGCAAGCGTCCAGGAAGAATAGCAGAAAAATATGTGTTTTGCAGCACTGCCCATCATTGAATAATCCGCCCCCATCATGTACTAATCCGCCCCTCACCGACCTGAACACGCCTCGCCAGTGCGGGCACAATCTGACAGAAAGATGTCTTCCATCAGCTATTGTGCGCAGGCGCCGCCTTGCCAACACAACAGTTAACATCAGTAGTTCCCCTTTACATCAGAACCCTGTACATTAACAGCTATCCTTTCATATGCTTGGGTGGGCATACACATGTATATACAGTAATATATACGTGTGTGTATATACAGTATATTCCCAGAAAGCCCCCCACTCTCTGGGGACCCACTTACATCAGGGTCCCCAGAGAGCCTCCCCCTTACACCAGGGTCCCCAGAGAGCCTCCCCCTTACACCAGGGTCCCCAGAGAGCCTCCTCTCCCCTTGGGGATCCCTGCAGAGACTCAGAGCTATAGCCCCAAAACCCACCACCTAGCAATGCCACTGCTCATAGCACAGAAATTATGTAGTATTTTGTGGGTACAAGGACTGTACAGTATATACCACTGTAAAGCCATACTAAACCCAAAATCAAAAATGTATTATATTGCAGCTTAGTAATCATTAGATGTGGTGGCTGCATTAGTTGTTTTCTTTTAGGCTTTTTCACCTGGTGATCTGGTCAGTAACATACCTCCTGTATTAGTGAGGCACAACTCTGGATAAAAAAAGAGCAATGCGGGCACCTTTGAACAGCGGCATTGCCAATCTGGAGGGATGAGAGTGTTAGATGGACTAGCAGATTTAAATACACTAACACTTTATAAGCAGTTGCAGAAAACTATTTTTTTTTCTTTCAAGATAAAAGGTATTACAGAAATAAATAAAAGCTGATCATTTTAAGCACCCCTGTCAGTGGTAAATGGTTTGTCTCAACACTCCTAACGGCTACATCTGCAGGACAGCTTGTTCTTTTGAAAAACTAAAAAAACATACAGTGCAGGCTGGATCACCAGGTGAAAATAGAAGAAAGCCTAAAAGAGAAAAAAATTAATAAAAAACAAATGCAGTCATCACATCTAAGAATTGGTAAGCTGAAATATAATACATGTTTGCTTGTGGGTTTAATGCCGCTTTAGACTCTATTTAACCATGTCCCTTTAAGCCACCTCAATATTCAACTTGTAGAACACAAATAAGCAGCGCTCTATGGGTGAAAGTCAAATACATTGGACATAGTATGTATTCTTAAAGCGGGAGTCCGTTGGGAGTTCCGCCATTTTTTTTTAAAAGCCAGCAGCTACAAATACTGCAGCTGCTGACTTTTAAATAAGTGCGCCCGCGATGTCGGCACCCGAAGCTGATCTCTCGATCATCTCTCGGGTGCTGCCGCCGCCATCTTGGGTATGGGAATCAGGAAGTGGAGCCTTTCGGCTTAATTTCCCGGTTGCCTACTGCGCATGCGCGAGTCGCGCTGTGCAATAAGGATGGACCCCGCTGTCTCTGGGATCTGTGTGTTTCCCAGCAGGCAGCGGGGGACTTTCGGAAAGGGGCGTAAATCTACGCCCCTTTCCGCAGAGAGCTATCCCGGAAGTGGGTGCAGATACCTGTACTGTACAGGTACCTGCACCCCCCTCCCCCCTGAAAGGTGCCAATTGTGGCGCCGGAGGGGGGGAGGATTCCAATGAGCGGAAGGTCCACTTTAGGGTGGACCTCCGCTTTAACGGCACTTACGCCTAGGATTGGATACAAAATGTTTTTTATTATACTTCAGCGACTTCCACGCAATAGCACTGTAGACACTGATACAGAGGTGAAAGGAAGAAGATAAAAAACATATGGCTGTGTGTAGATAAAATAATTGAAACCGGTACCACCCCTGAATTTCCGGGAGGCCATCATATGACGGCCTCCTCTTTGCACACTCCCTGTGCGCCCCCTGTAGGGTACAGTGTTGTATGACCGCGTAATTGTCTTTTAAAGTGCATCAGCGCTGAAAGCTGAAAATTGGTCTGAACAGGAAGGGAGTTTAAGTACCCAGTAAGCAAGTGGTTAAAGGGATGAGAGGGCAACCATAGCTCTTCCTGCTAACACGCAAACAGACACTGCAGATGCTGGAGGGGAGCGGGGTAAGCGTTGGGAGTACCCGCTGACCGTGGTGATGTGGTGACCTCGGCCGGATGATCCTCTGAACAAGCATCAGGCTGTGAGAAGCGTTGTGTGTGAATCGCCTCTGGAGATCGAGGTTGGGAATGCCGGATGTTGCAGAGGAGACCGGCATGCGAGGTGAAGTCAGCGTGACTCCAGGGGACAGAACCCTGTACACCCTGATGGACCTCAAACTAGGAAGTTGCCGTGGATGACATGTTTGCGCACCTGCGCTTTGTCAAAGCTATGGTAGAAGCGGCAACTGGAGATTTTAAAAGGAATGGAGTTGATAGGTGGGAGGAGGTGGGGGGGGGGGTGGGAAGAACCCACCGAGTGCTGTTAACTCCTCTTGTACAACTACCAGTAAAATACACAGACTGTTTAAACATTAAAACGACTCGTGTTTAATATATGAACATTTATATAAAACAGAAATATGCAAATTGATGAATGCTAAAAAATTAATAAATGCAAATAAATGCAAATAATGATAATAGATAATAAATAAATGATTAGTAATGGAAAATAGAAATAAAGAATAGTCATGGACAGTATGGCAAAGTTACTATTACAGCATAATAGAACAACTATGACATATACCCATATGGTTGTGCTCTATGCAAAATGAGACATGATATTGCATTTTAGAAAACCAAGATTACTCAACGTGACATATAGGTGGGACAACTGATTGATATATTAGTCATTCCTTTCATAGTTCTGTGTATAAAAAAAGTCTGAAGGGGATCACATAACACTATGAATGTCACGTTCCTCATTGAGGCCTCCCGGTGTGAGGGAACCCAAGAGATAAATCCAGAGCGTTTCTCTCTTACACAAAAGGAAGAACCTTTCATTCTCAGTTAGTCCCCTTAGGGATACTTTTGATTGCCATGACCTCCATGCACCGAAAATCTTTATTATGTGCCTGGAGGAAATGGCATGGGACACTATGATTTTCTGAAGGCCTTTTTTAATGAATCTGCAGTGTTCATCCACTCTCTTTACAAAGAGTACATATTGTGCGGCCAACATATAATAAATTGCATGGACAACGCAGACCATAAACAACATAGTCTGTTGAACAGGTAATAAATTGTCTAATCTTGGAACAGCCATGGGTAATCGATTGAAATGTGAGGCAACCTCCTTACATTGGAAAATGCCTGTTCTACTATCAAAATATCTTCTGATATCAGAAAGAGGTCTGTTGTTAGGTTGCTCTAACTTGCTAGGAGCAATGATATTTTTTAGCGTATTTAAACCACGCCCATTATTGTCACGGTGCGCTTCGCAGGTCTTTTCCATCCCTAGGTGCCCCTCATTCTCAAGTTCCAAAGTTGGGAGGTATGTATAAATCCTTTATGATAATAATAACTGTAGGAAAAAAATAAAACATGGGCGAACAGGCTGGAATTTTAATGCCAAAGACACGTTATGTTTCTGCTTTAAAGTTACTTACCCGGCGGCACCGCTTGTCAAGCTCACCCCATTGAGTTCAACTGCGAGCCAAACACAGATGCGGTGTGTTTTTATTTTATTTTTTTGTTAAATCCCTTTTGGTATCAGAAAAAAAACAGACATTCAGGAGGCGGCAGGATCACACATACAGTGGTGTGAAAAAGTGTTTGCCCCTCTTCCTCATTTCCTGTTCCTTTGCATGTTTGTCACACTTAAGTGTTTCGGAACATCAAACCAATTTAAACAATAGTCAAGGACAACACAAGTAAACACAAAATGCAATTTGTAAATGAAGGTGTTTATTAATAAAGGTGAAAAAAAATCCAAACCATCATGGCCCTGTGTGAAAAAGTGATTGCCCCCCTTGTTAAAACATACTATAACTGTGGTTGTCCACACCTGAGTTCAATTTCTCTAGCCACACCCAGGCCTGATTATTGCCACACCTGTTCACAATCAAGGCATCACTTAAATAGGAGCTGCTTGACACAGTAAGGTCCACCAGAAGATCCTTAAAAGCTACACATCATGCCGAGACCCAAAGAAATTCAGGAACAATTGAGAAAGAAAGTAATTGAGATCTATCAGTCTGGAAAGGGTTATAAAGCCATTTCCAAAGCTTTGGGAATCCAGCGAACCACAGTGAGAGCCATTATCCACAAATGGCGAAGACATGGAACAGTGGTGAACCTTCCCAGGAGTGGCCGGCCGCCCAAAATTACCCCAAGAGCGCAGCGACGACTCATCCAAGAGGTCACAAAAGACCCCACAACAACGTCCAAGGAACTGCAGGCCTCACTTGCCTCAGTTAAGGTCAGCGTTCATGCCTCCACCGTCAGGAAAAGACTGGGCAAAAATGGCCTGCATGGCAGAGTTCCAAGGAGAAAACCACTGCTGAGCAAAAAGAACATCAAAGCTCGTCTCAATTTCTCCACAACACATCTTGATGATCCCCAAGACTTTTGGGACAACATTCTGTGGACCGATGAGACAAAAGTGGAACTCTTTGGAAGGTGTGTGTCCAAGTATATCTGGCGTAGAAGGAACACTGCATTTCATAAAAAGAACATTATACCAACAGTAAAATATGGTGGTGGTAGTGTGATGGTCTGGGGCTGTTTTGCTGCTTCAGGACCTGGAAGACTTGCCGTGATAAAAGGAACTATGAATTCTGCTGTCTACCAAGAGATCCTGAAGGAGAATGTCCGACCATCTGTTCGTGTACTCAAGCTGAAACCAACTTGGGTTCTGCAGCAGGACAATGATCCGAAACACACCAGCAAGTCCACCACCGAATGGCTGAAGAAAAGCAAAATGAAGACTTTGGAGTGGCCTAGCCAAAGTCCTGACCTGAATCCTATTGAGATGTTGTGGTATGACCTTAAAAAGGCCGTTCATGCTCGAAAACCCTCTAATGTAACTGAATTAGGACAATTCTGCAAAGATGAGTGGGCCAAAATTCCTCCAGGACGCTGTGAAAGCCTCATTGCACGTTATCGCAAACACTTGGTTGCAGTTGTTGCTGCTAAGGGTGGCCCAACCAGTTATTAGGTTTAGGGGGCAATCACTTTTTCACACAGGGCCATGATGGTTTGGATTTTTTTTTCACCTTTAATAATAAACACCTTCATTTACAAATTGCATTTTGTGTTTACTTGTGTTGTCCTTGACTATTGTTTAAATTGGTTTGATGTTCCGAAACACTTAAGTGTGACAAACATGCAAAGGAACAGGAAATGAGGAAGGGGGCAAACACTTTTTCACACCACTGTATATATATATGGATATTAATATTTATAAGTAATAACACCAGGGATGATTGATCCAGGAAATATCTGATTGTCTTAGGGGATCAGGGAGGCTTTTTTCCCCCCTGATAAAAATAAATAATTAAATGACCATTTACTATAGAAGACTTATGTTTTTTGTTTTCCTCTGAATCTGATGATTAATGCTCCGTACACACGGACAGACTTTCCAACGGAAAATGTGCGATCGGATCTTGTTGTCGGAAAATCCGATTATGTGTGGGCTCCATCTGACTTTTTCCGTTGGAATTTCTGACACACAATGTTTGAGAGCAGGATCTAAAATTTTCCGACAACAAAATTTGATTGTTTAAATTACAATCGTGTGTAGACAATTCCGACGGACAAAGTGCCATGAATGCTCAGAATAAATTACGAGACAAAAGCTATCGGCTACTGGCCTCTTTATAGTCCCGTCGGACGTGTTGTACGTCACCTTGTTCTGAACGATTGTTTTTTTCGACAACTTTGTGCTACCGTGTGTATGCAAGACAAGTTTGGGCCAAAATCTGCCAGAAAAAATCAAGAAAAATATGAAACTGAAAGGAAGTACTCCCTTGTATGTAGATAAATTCCTGCTGGATATCCAAATTATTCAGTCAGGCTTAAAATGGCTTAAGCTGGCCACTGACAATTCGAATCTCAGTGTAATGGTTATGCAGTGATCTTCCTGTTTGCTTACCTCCCCTCATGTCTTCAGACTAAGAGGCCAGCCACTTCCACCTGGTGGTTTTTATAACCTCTCCTCTAAGCATGGCTCCACCCCAGGCCCTATCAGGGAACCTTATATTAACCTGTGCACTGCAAGCCAACAGGGCTGATCAACCATTGTGTATTCCTTTGTGTGTTTAGCTTCCTGTTACCTGCCGTGTGCTCTTCTGTTGTTCCGTTACCGACTTTGGCGTGTCTTTGACTATCCCTGTTTGCCTGTGATCCTGACCTTTTGGCGTGTCCCTGACTATTCCTGTCTGCTTGTGGCCCCAACCTTGGCTTTGTCCCTCCCCATCCCTATCCTCCAGTTGCCTACTGTGGGTGTGAGCTGGGGGACCCTGGGGGTCGCGACCTGGAGCCAGTTGAAACCAAGTCCATCCTAACCACTCGAGGCTCTGGTGAACACCTGCTGGCTCTTAGACTCCGCGCCCCATGGAATCTTATGCTCTTACCCCAGTGGGATCTTTCCCCCGTCTGCAGCAGTCAGCCGTAGGGTCCACAACCTTGCGGTGCACTCCTGATCCCTACGGTGTGCATCTGTCACCTCGCCTCAAGGTGACCTGACACTCAGCCTGGTTCAGCAGAGACTGGCCAAGATTCGAGCCATAGGTGTTCAATCGAATAACCATGCTTGTGGAAAAAGAAATATATATGCTGTGTATATATATATATATATATATATATATATATATATATATATATATATAAAAGAAGCCACAGGCATGCTAAGAGATGTTCTCCACAACTCAAAATACTAAATACATAATGTGCAGCACTATTAATAATGATTGGAATAAGTGTTAACCAAATAAAAAATGTGCGATATTCCATGAAAGGTGCAATGTTCCATAAATCTCTTGCAAGATTGTTCCAAATATAACAGCACTTCACAAGGCTGCTCCTCCAAACTGAGACTCAAAATTTGCTTACCAGACTCCAATGACTCTCAAATCATAAGAGTCAAAATATACATCCAAACATAATCCACATGAAGCAGCAGTACTCCTTATGCCGCGTACACACGATCTGACTTTCCGGCAGACTTGGTCAGAATTCATCGGACAATTCGATCATGTGTGGGCTCCAGCAGACTTTTTTTTCCCAAAAAGTCAGACGGACCTAGAAATAAAACATGTTTCAAATCTATCTGACGGACTCAAGTACGACGGACTAAAAATTGGGAAAACCGTTTGTCTGTGTGCTAGTCCGATGGACCAAATATGACGCAAGGGCAGCTATTGGCTACTGGCTATTGAACTTCCTTGTTTAGTCCCATTTACGTCATCAAAACGAACAGACTTTCAAACGGATTTAGTCCGGTCGTGTGTGGCCAAGTCCGTTTCGTTCAGAAAGTCCGTCGGACCTCCACCGAAAGTCTGTCCGGGGAGACTGTTAGGACCAAATCCGTTGAAAAGTCTGGTCGTGTGTACGCGGCATTAGATGTCATACTTCAAGGTAAGATCACTCTTCATTGAGGAATTTCTCCATTTAAACCCCAGCTTGCTTCTTCACCAGGACCCCTGATGGTGGGGATGAACTTGGAACAAGCTGGAACTAGGTCACAGCTTCTGCGTATGCCCAGTTGATGATACAGATACCACTTGTGTATGCATAGTGCAGATGGCAGGAGACAGAAGAGGATCAGGGACTCAAGCTGAAGTCAGGGGGGGCAGCTGAAAAGTGCAAACAGAAGAAGAAGTCTGGATTTAGTACACAGGAAGTCAGGCACCAAATACACAAAATACTAAGGCAAACAGGAGCTCAGAGAACTAGGAAGTTGCTTAAGCAACAAAGGCTGAACTGAGCACTAGGGAAGAAAACTAGGAGGTGAACCAGGAAATGATAGAAGGGAAAGGAATTTTAAACCCCATAGTTTAGCAGATGGCGACAATAGGTGAGCAAAGAAGCCAAACAACCTCACAATAGAATCAGTGGTCTATTAGAACCACTGAACAAGGAGGGGAGAATTACACAGGCAGAAAACTGCAGGCTAATAGGTGACCCTTGATTAGAGATGGGTGAACGGTTGGGCTGAGCATGAGTTCGGGCCGAACATTTGTCTGTTCGGCTGTTCGCCGGGTGTTCCCTGGCAATGCACTGAGTACTGCACAGTGCATTCTGCACCCAGATTGGGCAAAGCTTTTACCAATCAGGGTGCAGTGTAAGCTGGTGGTTAAGGAGTACGGCCAGGATCTGTGGTTTTTACCTTTTGACACTTTTTTGATGAATAGGTAGGGGTACAATGTACTCGATACCCATTCACATACTTGGGGGGCGGGATCTGAGGGCCCGTTGATTCCGATAGGCCCCCCACTGGCAGACTCCCACAATCACAGCCCAGGATTGCCGGAAAGAGGCCCTTGTCCCCCTGCTAAAAAGCACCATCACCCCATGTTGAGGGCATGTGGCCTGGTAGGGTTCAGGAGGGGGGGTCGTTCACTCGTTCCCTCCCCTTTCCTGACCTCCTGGGTTGCATGCTCGGATAAGGGTCTGGTATGGATTTTAAGGGAGACCCCATGGCGTTTTTTTTTGCTATGGGGTTCTCCTTAAAATGTATACCAGGACTTGGGGGGGCATGTCATTTTTTTCTTAATAACATGGGCGACTGCAAACGCCCATTTGCGCTTATACGCAGTGACCAGCGTGTAGGCGCAGGAGGGCGTGCCTAGTACCAATTGGAACCAGGCAGCCTACTTAAAGGGTGCCTTACCCACTGATCAGTGCTGACTTGTCTTTCAGCTGTGCTCCTGATATCTTAAACCTTGTGAATTCCCTGTCTGGTCACCCGTTGTTGACCTTGGCTCCTGTTGACCCTGCTTCTGGATTCTGTTATATCTGATCTCTGGATACTGATCCGAGCTATCCATTTGACCTTGCTTCTGGTCTGTGTTATACCTGATCCCTGGCTCCTGATCCTGGCTTCCCATCTGACCTTGACTCTGCCTGATCTTCTGGTACCCTGCTGCCTGTCTGTTAACGAACCCGGCTATCCTTGTGACCTTGCTGCTGTGTCCTGTCTGGCTCAAGACTTCCATCCGAGTGTCTGCGACTACAGTCCTGCGACCAGCTGCGACTTCCTGCAACAGGTTTCTGGGTCTTCATCTACAGGCACTCTTGATCCTCCTGAACCTCGGCTCCTTCTGTTCCATCCTCAGCGTTACCTGAGCTAGACATACTCGGAGATGGTCGACCTCATGGCTGGAGATGGTCGACCTCATCATTTCAGTCTCCCTTCAGGTACGTGACAGTTGGGCGGTGGCAATTGTATTGTGGCATTTTAAATGGGATTTGACTTTTTTTCTTTAGAAATTTCCTTTTTGCTGCAGCATGTTTTATGTATGTTACAGATGCGCCAGTTTACAGGCACATTAAGGGGACCCCCTCCCCAGGCACTATATTTAAAGTAATTTTTAATTTTTATTGTTGCATGTTAAGCATAATTAAAATCACTGTTCCTGAAAAAAAAATGTTTTTAAAAATAAATAAAAAATATTGATAAATGTCCCTTAAGGCAGTTAGCAGATCCCCATACCCCTTTTATGGCCAATTACTTGCATATAAGCCTTCAAAATGGGCACTTTATATTTTTCCTGTTTGGCTCCTATAGACTTCAATGGGGTTCACCATTCGGGTTAAAACATTTCCCCTGTTCGGGAGTTCGGCTGCAAACCGAACAGGGGGGTGTTCAGTCAATTCCTACCCGTGATGATTTCCCAGTGGCAAAAAATTAGTGTTACTAAACCCACAACAGTAAAATCAGTCTGCATATGCAGTAAAGCATGCTTGTTATACTTACTGTAGAACTTAAGGGGTTAATCCTCCGCATTGTGTAAAAAGGCTGTTTGATCCTGTCTTCTCTGATCTTTCCCTTCTTTTACTGTCCTCAATCCATCTGCTGAGAGCTTTGGGGGAACTCTGCACATGCTCATTTTGGTATTGCTAGAGAATTTTTGGGAGGGTTCATGTGATCAACACAGGGCCAATAAGCACTGTCCAGACAGAGGGTCAGGCATCATGCAGCCTCATAGGACAGTCAGAGAAGAATGAAAACTCCTCCTACGAACTTTAACCAGTGCTCAGCTGTACACTGATAGAAGTCACAAGACTGCTATATACTGCTAATGAGAAAAGTAATTTAGCATTTTATATTTACTAAAATAATTGCATTTCCATGTTCCGTGTACTGCGGGGGGCCAGATATATAGTGAATGCAGGCTCCTGGGTTTAGTAACACTTTAAGCATCCACGTGCATTGGAGCAGGATGGTTTTGGCAAAATAAATTTTTCTGCAAGTTTTTTCCATTTTACTGCCTATGAAATGCCACCATGAAATGTCACCATAATGCTCTAAAGTTTATTGAGCTGCTCAGGTTAAGTTTGTTTGAAAATCAAAAATTTGGGTTTTTTTACATTTTTTTGGTTGTTTTTTTTTTTTTTCGTCCTTTATTGCGAAGGTCTGGGATTTTTGACGTGAATGAAAAAAATCTAATGTATAATGAATTCTAAATCTCCAATTTGTAATTTTTTAAAAAAATGGTAAAATCTGACTAAGACATTTTATTGAAACCTTAAAAAAAAGAAAGAGAACATGTTGTATTTAATGGTTAGACATGGTGTCCCCAGGTGTGTGTGTCTATAACAGTTACTATGAAATAAGAAAGCTTTAGACAAAATCACCAAAGAGCAGAGAAAATCAGTTAATCAAAAAGTTTCAAGGGAGCAGAGGCCAGGCTACCGAGACCATAGACCGACCTGGAAGCGGTAAATATATTGAAGTGGCTAGTAGCTAATTCCAACCATGGCAAAGAATCTTATGTAGCAATCAAAGGACCCATTCAATTCACACAAAGTGTTATGTACCCCGGAGACCACATTGGTTACAGATACGCTATACACAAAGAGATATATTTATAGCGACGGGCACTGAGCTGTGTTTTTTGTCAAATTTTAGGCTTAAATTTGATATTGAAGATAAGGGAAAAAAAGAAAAGAGGAAAGGAAAGGAGAAAAGAAAAGAGGGAAAAGGACGGGAAAGGAAAGCGGAAAGGAAAGGAAAGGAAAGGAAAAGGGGAAAAAAGAAAAGAAGGAAAGGGACAGAGAATGAATGAAAAAGAAAAGAAAATAAGGAAAGGAAAGGAAAGGAAAGGAAAGGAAAGGAAAGGAAAGGAAAGTGAAAGGAAAAGAAATAGGGATGGTCAAGGAAAAGGAAAAGAAAAGAAACGGGAAAGGAAAGGAAAAGGAACAGGAAAGGAAAGGGAAAAGAAAAGAAGGAAAGGGACAGGAAAGAAAAGGGGAAGAAAGGGAAAGGAAAGGGGAAGAAAAAAAAAAAAAGAAGGAAAGGAACGGAGAATGAATGAAAAAGAAAAGAAGGAAAGGGACAGGAAAGAAAAGGGGAAGAAAGGGAAAGGAAAGGGGAAGAAAAAAAAAAAAAGAAGGAAAGGAACGGAGAATGAATGAAAAAGAAAAGAAGGAAAGGAAAGGAAAGTAAAGGAAAGGAAAGTGAAAGGAAAAGAAATAGGGATGGTCAAGGAAAAGGAAAAGAAAAGAAACGGGAAAGGAAAGGAAAAGGAACAGGAAAGGAAAGGGAAAAGAAAAGAAGGAAAGGGACAGGAAAGAAAAGGGGAACAAAGGAAAAGGAAAGGGGAAGAAAAAAAAAAGAAGGAAAGGAACGGGGAATGACTAGAAAGGAGAGGAAAAGCAAAGAAGGAAAGGGACAGGAAAGGAAAGGAAGGAAAAGGAAGGAAAAGAAAAGAAAAGAGGAAAAAGAAAGGAGAATTGTCAAAGAAAATGCAAAGTAAAAGGAAAATGAAAGGAAATGGAAAGGAAAGAAATGGAAAGTGAAAGGGAAAGAAAGGATACGGAAAGGGAAATGAAAGAAAAAGGGAAAGAAAAGGAAAAGGAAAAGAAAATGAAAAGAAAACGGAAGGAAAGGAAAAAGAAAATGAAAATGAAAATAAAAGGAACAGGAAATGAAAAGGGAAAAGAAAAGAGGGAAAGGGACAGGAAAGGACAGGAGAAGAAAGGGAAAGGAAAGGGGAAGAAAAGAAAGGAAGGAAAGGGACAGGGAATGAATAAAAAGGAAAGGAAAAGAAAAATAAAGAAATAAAGGACAGGGAAGGAAAGAAAAAGGAAAGGAAAAGGGAAGGAAAATTAAAAGGAAACAGAAAAGGGAAAGAAAATGAAAGGAAAAAGAAAAGAAGGACATGAAAGGAAAGGGGAAGAAAAGGAAAGGAAAGGGGAAGAAAAGAAAAGAAGGAAAGGGACAGGGAATGAATGGAGGAAAGGAAAAGAAAAAAGAAAAAAGAAAAGAAGAAAAGGGACAGGGAAGGAAAGGAAAGGAAAGAAAAGGAAGGAAAAGGAAGGAAAATAAAAGAGGGAAAAGAAAAGGAAATGAAAAAGGAAATGCTTGGGCAGTAGGGCACTAAGCAGGCTAGCACATTGTCGCGGTTCTCGCTCTCCAGCCTGCCACAGTGCAACTTGATGATGTCACCCCTCTGGCAGGTGTCATCTGGGTGTGGCCCAAACTCCTCCCCGCACCCCTATAGTGACGCCACTAAATACAGTACAGGAAAAAAAAATTGAAGAAATGGCATACTTTGGGACATGAGGCCAAACATACTAAAAATACATTTTGGGGTTATATTTTGATTTGAACCCTTGCTTTGTTTGCAGAGCCTTTTTATAGCATTATTTGGGTTTCAGCATCAGTCGGCAGATGCAAATAAAAAGTGACCGCTATTTCTGTTTCCAGCTGCCTTAAAAAAAAAAGAAAAAAAAAAAAGGAAAACAAAATGAATTAAAAGTACATTTTGGAGTACAGTAATATTCCTTCTGAAAGCTGACATCTGTCTTTAAATGAAGCGTGAAGAATTTGTGGCAAATAGTCCAATTTTACCGGGATTATCAACTGACTAGACTTCCGGGTATTATATACAGTAA
This sequence comes from Lithobates pipiens, assembly GCF_037356315.1. Taxonomy (NCBI): domain Eukaryota; kingdom Metazoa; phylum Chordata; class Amphibia; order Anura; family Ranidae; genus Lithobates; species Lithobates pipiens. The sequence goes on from NW_027507825.1 coordinate 12,377,475, forward strand.
TTCAAGTATTCCGCTTCAGCTGTAAAAGCAATTAAGATGACTTTCAAAGATTGGCGTATCCACCTCTTTTTAGCACATTTCACACCGATTTCAGCATAAAAATAAAAAAAATAAAAGCACAAGCCTTTTAACAGGTTCATTGAACAGCAGCAAGGCCAACCAAAGGGACAGTCGTCTGTCTTAGATTTCAATTTGATTGGCTGCGGCATCCCGGGGAAGACACTTCCCCGGTAATTCCATTTTTCAAGAGGATACTTCTCCTACAGAAATGTATTTTCAAATATTAAAAGATTATTCTGCCTCTTCATACATTTACAGAAAGACATGTCGAGCTATCAATATATAATGTACGCATATGAAGGGGATGTTGAAGCTTTAGCCAATATTCCTGACCAATTTTTTGAGGGGAAGAAAAAAAAAACATATTGTTAGGGAAAACGATCAAAAGTTATTGCATTAAAAGGTAGATCAAAATGGATTAAAAATAGACATGTGCAATTTGTTTCATTCCAAATTATTATTTTTTTTCACAAATTTCGACATATTCGTTAATTTGGAAATACCTAAATTAACTTAAACCCGATTAACACATTTTTTGTAGATTTGAATATTTGAAAATTTGTAAATTTAAAAATGTGTAAATTTGTAAATGAAAAAATTCTAAAATTCAAGAATTCGTAAATTCGTAAATTCAAAAATTCGTAATTTGGAAATCCGAAAACCCGAAATTTCATAAATCTGAAATAGTAACTAACTAATAATAACTTAACTATTAGTAACTATTAAATGATAAGTGTAGCGCCACCCCCCGGAAGGAGCCGCTTGATGAGGTTGGATTCTCTGATCTCGGCCTCAACTCCAAGAATGAGCCTCTCTGACACACCTGGCTAAATAAAATACACATTTAAAGCGGAGGTCCACCCTAAAAAAAAAAAAATACTCCTAAAAATCTGAAAAAAAATGTACATTTTTAAAAAAATGTTTACTTACCAGAAATGGTTATTGCTAGGCAGATTGTCCTAATCTGCAACTTCCTACTCTGCGGTGATATTCATTCTTCTCCTCCTCGCATTGTCTTCTGGGGAATGGGGTGTGCTGTGTTCTGGGAACTGTGTGTGTCCCAGAACACAGCCGGCCATTCACAAAGCGCTGCACAACTCGCGCAGGAGCAGTAGGAAACGGGAAGAGAATGGGCAGGCCGACATCGCGGGCACCCTGGACAGGTAAATGTGCTTATTAAAAGTCAGCAGCTACAGTATTTGTAGCTTCTGACTGTAAAAAAAAAAAATTTTGCAGTTGGACCTCCGCTTTAAGGACAAATGTGGTGAATACCGTTATGCTGGCTGTGGGTTATCACCAAAAATAGACACACACCTGGTAGTGATAAACAAGTGATAAACAAGTTGAATATATTAGCATGGTTTAAAGCATATGGCATCTTACAACACTGTGAAAACTTGCTTAAAATAACGAATACATTCGAAAAGATAACCTTGAATATTTATCAACTGCAGTTATAGAAAGGGCAGTAATCTATATGCCCTTAACACAGGCGCTGAGTGGGAGGAGAGAAGAATTGTCAACTTCTCAGCTCCTTCTGGGTCACAAACACCTTTGAGAGGCCAACACACAACGAAAAGGGTCACACAAATACAGTAAGCACAGTTCTGTAATGTTGCAGGTCCTGAGGTGAAGAATACTAGTGTGTTCTGCTAGCAATTGGTGTGGCATTTGTTTTAAGAGTAGGTTTAACCACTTGAGATCCGCGCTATAGCCAAATGACGGCTACAGTGCGGATCTCCTTTTCCGGGACTACGTCTATTGACGTAGTCCCGTGCACGAGCGTCCTGCGCACCCCCTGAGGGGCGCGCGCCGCGCGCTCTGTGATCGGCGAGTCTACGAGGCTCGCCTGATCACCGATCCGTGCAAGGGGTCGATCCCGACCCCTTATCACGTGATCAGCTGTCAGCCAATGACAGCTGATCATGTGATATAACGGAGCCGGTAATCGGCTATTATTCCTTCTCGCGCTGACAGCACGAGGAGAAAAAAAAAAAGCCGATCACCGGCGGCCGTGAATGGGACATCAGTCCCGATCACGGCCAGCCCTGCCAGTGCCCACCTGCCCCCTGCTTTGCCTGCCTAAATAAAAAATGTGCCCCCCGTCAGTGCCACCCAGCAGTGCCCATAGTGCCACCCAGCAGTGCCCACAGTGCCACCCAGCAGTGCCACCCAGCAGCGCCCACAGTGCCACCCAGCAGTGCCCACAGTCTGCCTCAACAAAGGTGCTGCACCCCAGTGCCACATATCCGTGCCCAGCAGTGCCGCCCATCAGTGCCCATCAGTGCCCAGCAGTGCCGCCCATCAGTGCCCAGCAGTGCCACCTATCAGAGCCACCTATCAGTGCCACCTATCAGTGCCCATTAGTCCCATCTATCAGTGGTACCTATCAGTGCCCCTTAGTGCCACCCATCCGTGCCACCCATCTGTGCCACCCATCCGTGCCATCTTATATGTGCCCGTCTTTGCCCATCAGTGCCGCCTTATCTGTGCCCATCGGTGCCACCTTATCTGTGCCTATTAGTGCCGCCTTAACTATGCCTATCAGTGCCCACCAGTGCAGCCTATCAGTGCCCACCAGTGCAGTCTATCAGTGCCCACCAGTGCAGCCTATCAGTGCCGCCTCATCAGCGCACTTCAATGAAGGAGAAAAATTACCTTTTTGCTAAATTTTATAACAAACTATTAAACATGATTTTTTTTTTTTGCATCTTTTTTTGTTTGTTTAGCAAAAAATAAAACTCCCAGCTGTGATTAAATACCACCAAAAGAAAGCTCTATTTGTGGGAAAAAAATGATAAAAATTTCATTTGGGTACAGTGTTGTATGCCCGCGCAATTGTCATTCAAAGTGCATCAGTGCTGAAAGCTGAAAATTGGTCTGGGACTGAGGGGGGTTTAAGTGCCCAGTAAGCAAGTGGTTAAACAAGCTTGCATGGAGCAGTAATCCTCTAGAATGCTCTGTTAGGTAGGGATTTAAAAAGGCAAACTACTAGAGATGGCAGCTCCAAAAAAGCATCCCGTGACACTAAAAAGGGAAATTGGTGTCTGCACGCAGTGTCAGTATGGTGTCAAGAAGGATGTTGGGTTTACACCTGCTCACTAGGGATGGCCGAACTGTTCGCCCGGCGGTCGGTTCACGGCGAATTTTGCGCGTTCGCGATTTGCCCGATCGGCGGACTATTGCCGCTGTTTGCCCGGCGGACATATGTATTTACAGTGTGAAAGAACTTTGACCCATGATGACACACCCATCATGGGGTACAGGACAGCCAATTGAGACATTTCAGCACATGGACAATTGGACATTCCCCCTACCTTATAAATAGACCTGATCTGGCGGCCATTTTACATTCTGTCTTATGTCAGTTTAGGGACAGGACACTGTGTGGAGCAGGGAGAGACTGTAGTGACACAAATCACTAGCTATTAGGTCCACAAAAGTCCTTTTAAGGACTGGTATAGGTGTAGTACAGTATATAGGGTTAAGTGCACTGCTGTGCTGGTGATTTCAGCAGCCTGTCTTTTGTCATGTTAGGGACTGACCAGATGCTGTGTGCAGCAGGGACAGTCAGTTTAATCACTAGCTAGCTATTACTATTAGGTCCACAAAGGTTCTTTTAAGGACTGGTATAGGTGTACAGTATATAGGTTTCTGGTGCACTGCTGTGCTGGTGATTGCTGAGTGCACTGCTGACTGATTCTGCAGCTGTCTTTTGTCAGTGTAGGGACAGGACACTGTGTGGAGCAGGGACAGTCAGTTTAATCACTAGCTATTACTATTAGGTCCACAAAGGTCCTTTTAAGGACTGGTATAGGTGTACAGTATATAGGGTTGTACACATATTATATACTTTCTTCCAAATATAGAAAGAATATTATACTTGACTGCTGCCCGATTCTGCAGCTGTCTTTTATCAGTGTAGGGACTGAGGGACAGTCTACAAATCACTAGCTACTAGGTCCACAAAGGTCCTTTTAAGGACTGGTATAGATGTGCAATATATAGGGCGCTGGTGCAGGGCTGTGCTGCAGATTACTGCCCTATTCTGCAGCAGTCCTTTATCAGTGTAGGGACTGAGGTACAGTCTGCAAATCACTAGCTACTAGGTCCACAAAGGTCCTTGTAAGCAATGGTATACGTGTACTATTTGGTGTGCAGTATATAGGTGTGTAATACACGTATAAAATACTTGCACATATAGAAAGAATAGTATAGTGCAATTCCACTGTGCAGCATTGTGACTGCTGAGCGTTTCTGCAGCGATACTACAAAGAGTGACAAACGCAATATAAAAAAGTATTATAACTGGTGTGATAGACCAGTGGCCCCCAAAAACGACAGATTGAAGCGGGTGTTATATACCTTTTTCCACATACATACTGCACTTCTCTAGAGACTTTTGTCACAGGGTCATTTAAAAAATGACAGGCAGAGGAAGAGGCAGGCCCTTCCGCAGGGGTGGTAGGGGTAGGGCAGGAGCAACAGGCTTGAGACAAAGTGGCAATTTGCAGAAGGTGCGTGCGATTACGTCAAAGGACGCACCAGACTTGGTTGAGTGGCTCACTCAGCCTTACTCTTATGCACCCTCCTCATCCATTCGATCTGCATCCTCTTCTTCACTCTCTGCTATGTGCACCCCCAAAGACACTATCACCAACAACACCACCACCACCACATACCTTCCGCTTGAGTCACAGGAATTATTTTCCGATCCATATCAAGACATTTCCGATGCGCAGCCACTCTTGGTATTGGATCAGGAAGAGGAGGTAGCAACAACTGCCACTCAGCAGTCTGACGACAGTACCCAGATCAGCCCAAGGAGGAGGTTGGTCCCCGCTGTTGCTGCCTACTCTGAGATCTCTAATGACAGCGGTGGGGAAGGTGACGTCGATGATGACGTGTCTAGTGATGTCACGTGGGTGCCCACAAGAGAGGAAGAGGAGGGGAGTTCAGAGGGAGATATGGTACAGCAAATAGGGAGGAGAAGCAGGAAGAAATTAGATTGCACAGGAGGGACAAAGCAGACTGCGAATGTATCAGGAGCGAGGCATCAACCATGTACGGTCACATCTGGCGCTCCCAGGATTCCGGCACATGGCTCCGCAGTGTGGGCTTTTTTTAACGTGTCTACTGCTGACAATAGTGTTGCCATCTGCAATATTTGCAGTCAACGCATTAGTCGCGGTAAGCCCAACACTCACCTAGGGACGACCGCCTTAAGAAGGCACATGAGCAGCCATCACCGAGCCCAGTGGGAGCAATGGAACACACAAAGTCACACTCCAGTCTCTCATCGTCCAGCCTCGTCTTCTACTCCTCCTTCTCCTCTCTCCTCACAATTGTCCTCCACGCCACCTTCCATCACGCCAAGCTCACGTTTTTCTGCAAAAAGGCAGGCTTCCATGGGCCAAATGTTAGAGCGTAAAAAAATGATGACGCCGGATAATCCTCTTACCCAACGGTTGACGACTGGCTTGTCAGAACTGATAGCCCGCCAACTACTGCCATATAAATTGGTGGACTCGGAGGCCTTTTGAAAATTTGTGGCCATTGGAACACCACAATGGAAGGTCCCAGGAAGGAAGTATTTCTCAGAGAAGGGCATCCCAGAGCTATATGGCCATGTTCAGCAGCAAGTGAATGTATCTCTGGCACACAGTGTCGGTGCCAAGATACATCTGACCACAGACACGTGGTCTAGCAAACACGGGCAGGGAAGGTATATCACTTTTACTGCCCACTGGGTGAACCTTCTGACGGCCGTCAAGCATGTAACCTGTGGCACCCTCGTAGATTTGGTTTTACCGCCACGGATTGCATGCAGGCCTGCCTCTTCTCCTCCTCGGATGACTCCTCCTTTTCTGCTGCTAGCGTCTCTTCCGCTGCGCCACCCAAGCTCCCCAGAACCTATTCGACATGCCAGGTGAGACGTTGCCATGCTGTGCTGTGTCTGTTGTGCCTGGAAGCCAAGAGTCACACTGGCCCTGCACTCCTTTCAGCTTTGCGTTCACAGGCAGATCAGTGGCTAACAATTTGACAGTTGGTAAAGTGGTGTGTGACAATGGTGCCAATCTGCTTCGCGCATTGAAACAGGGCAAAATTACACACGTGCCATCCATGGCACACGTCTTAAACGTGGTCGTGCAGAGATTCATTGTCAAATACCCTGGGGTCCAGGCCCATTTCAGAAGATCTTACACGGCCATGGCTCGCCTTGCTCACATGACACTGCCGGTCAGACGTCTTATTTGCGATTGCCCGACGCGATGGAACTCAACCTTCTATATGCTTGATAGGCTGCTCCAGCAGAAACGTGCAGTTAACGTCTACCTGTACAAACTCTGTAGCAGAACAGGTTCTGGGGAGCTGGGGGTTTTTTCACCGCGCCAGTGGCTGCTCATGAGCGACACATGCAGACTTCTGCGGCCATTTGATGAGATCACCAAACTGGTCAGTCGCAGCCATGGTGCCATCAGTGACATGGTACCTTATGCCTTCTTTATGGAGCGTGCATTGCGTTGTGTCATTGATCAAGCTGTGGAGGAGCAGGGGCGGGAAGATGAGGAAGTCGCAATGCTGGATGAATTCCCAGGGGGGCTACTCTATCTGAGACAAGTCAACAACAGGAGTCTGAAGAGGAGTCAGAGGAGGATGGTGCCAAGGGCGGATGAGGAGGACCAAGAAGAGCATGTTTTAAACCTTTCTGGGATCCCTGCTGTTGTGCATGGATGGGGAGAGGAGAACGAGGAGGACGACATTATCCTGGATGATGAGCATGAGCCAGGCCACCACACCGCTTCCAGTTTAGTGCAAATGGGGGCCTTCATGCTCCAGTGTTTTAACAGGGACCCCTGTATAAAAAGCATAAAGGTCAAGGACCAGTACTGGGTGGCAACGTACTTAGACCCACGATACAAACACAAAATGGTGGAGATGTTACCATCGTCACAGAGTGCTGTCAGAATGGAGCACTTACAGGCCTTGCTTCGAAAAATGCTGCATTCTGCTTTTGCGTGCGCAAGCAGAGGAGGAATTCCCACTCCCAGAGAAAGAGTTGCGGGTACCAATCCAACAGCGCCTGCAAGAAGAGGGCGGTTTGAAGATGTGTTGGTGACTTCTGATATGAGGTCATTCTTTCAGCCGACCCATCGACAAGTCTCATCCGAATCCAGCATCAGGGAACGCCTAGTCCGTCAGGTGTCTGACTACATCGGGTTAACGGCCGATGTGGATGCTCTGAGGAGTGATGAACCCCTGGACTACTGGGTGGGCAGGCTTGACCTCTGGCCAGAGCTTGCCGAATTTGCAATGGAACTGTTGGCTTGCCCCTCGTCCAGTGTCCTGTCCGAAAGGAGCAACTCGAAAATTGCATTACAACATGCCTGCTACATTAGTATTGGAATTAACTTTCAAATTTGGCTGTTAGTGAACATAAGGAATATGAATTTATCCGAAGTTATGATTTATACCAAAAAAGGAATGCCATATCTTAGGAATTTAACTAATTAAGAATAATAAATTATAATAATAAAAACTTTTTATTATTATTAATATTATTTATTATTAATTAGTTCCATTCCATTTGTTTAGATGCTACATCCGTTATTTTGGATAATTCGTAATTTTGGATAAATTAGCATTTGTTACGTTCACTAACAGCCAAATTTGAAAGAAATTTCCAATACCTATAATAAATGTTTTATTTTAGTTTATTTTAGTTTTAGTTTGTTTGTTTTTTTACAAAATTTGTGTTTATTTTATTTAGTGTTTTTTGTAATATTGTCTTTCCTTTTCTGTGTGTACTGTCATTATATATATATATATATATATATATATGTATATATATATATATATATATATATATGTGTATATATATATATATATATATATATATATATGTATATATATATATGTGTATATATATATATATATATATATATATATATATATATATGTATATATATATGTATATATATATATATGTATATATACACTGTCTGTTCTTTCTAACTGTGGAAACAAAATTTTAAATAATGAGTCTAATGAGGGGCACAGGAATACAACCATTTAAATCCACAAAATCCGTCGGATTTTTTCTGATGGATTTTGGCCAAAACTAGTCTTGCAAACACACGGTCGCACAAAGTTGTCTTAAAATCCAATCATTCGGAATGTGGTGACGTACAAAACGTATGACGGGACTACGTAGAGGCCAGTAGCCAATAGCATTCGTCTCCAAATTTTTTCTGAGCATGCGTGGCACTTTGTGCGTCTGAAATTCTCTACACGCGATCGGAAAAATTCTGATCGGATTTTGTTGTCGGAAAATTTTAGATCCAGCTCTCAAACTTTTTTCGTCAGAAATTTCAACAGAAAAAGTCCGATAGAGCCCACAAACGATCAGATTTTCTGACAACATAATCCAATCAGACTTTTTCCATCGGAATTTCCGACCGCGTGTATAGGGCATTAGAAACCACCAAAAACAACCACCTTTCTCCTTCCCCAAATTTACTTCAATGCATTTCATCAAATTGGAACAAGTTAAAAAAAAACTAACTCAGATTCAGATCCAGAATACTTCATAAATCCCAAGTATGATTATTAGGATCTCTCCTTCCAAATTGACTCCAATGTAATTCAAATAAATGGAAAAAGATCCTCAGATTCAAAATACTTTATAAATCCAAAGGGAAATTATTAAGATATAGTTGCATTCAATGAAGACACAAAAATTGCTTGCGAAAAAAGAAGTCTATTATTTTTTTACTTTATTTAATATTGTTTTTCTTTCATTTTAATACTATTAAATATTAATATTATGCATTTATTATTTTAACTAATCATGTAATTATTTAATATTAAATGTTTTATATTTTTAACAATATTTTTGTTTATTGTATTTAGAGTTTATTGTCATAATGTCTTTTTCCTTTTCTTTGTGTTATTGATTGTTATGTGTGTACTGTCATTTTTTTCTCATTTTTTTTTCTCATTTTTGTTTATACTGTCTGTTCTTTCTTTCTGTGAATACAAAATGTAAAATAAAGAATCTAGCGAGGAACCATTTTTTTGACACAGGAACAGGTCCATGATGCTTAAAATCATTTAAAACCTATTGAACTCACAGAAACCACCAACAACAACCTCAATTTTCCCTTCCAAATTGACTCCTATGCATTTCACCAAAATAGAAAAAGTAAAAAAATAAATAAAAGCGAACTCAGATTCAGAATACTTTATTAAGCCCATGGGAAATTATTAACAGTTACATTTAACGAAGACACAATATGTGTTTGCAAAAAGAAGTCTACATTTATTTTTTTTTACTTTATTAATAAAAAAATATAAAAATCTAACTCAGATTCAAAATACTTTATTTATCCAAAAGGAAATTATTAAGATGCAGTTATATTCAAAAAAGACACCAATTTTGTTTGCTAAAAAACATCTACAATTTTTTTTGTACTTTTTTAAAAACAAAAAACAGATTCAGAATACTTTATTAATCCCAAAGGAAAATATTAAGATGCAGTTATATTCAACAAAGACAAAATTTGTTTGCAAAAAAGAAGTCTGCAAAATGTTTTTAATTTATTAAAAAAAAAAAATGAATTTAGATTAAGAATACTTTATTAATCCCAAACAATAACATTAAAATGATGTTTGCTGAATATTCAGGAGAAATGGAAATTTTCAGTTTTGCTCATCCCTGATTAAAGCGGAGGTCCACCCTAAAGTGGACCTTCCGCTCATCGGAACCCTCCCCCCCTCCGGTGCCACAATCGGCACCTTTCAGGGGGGAGGGGGGTGCAGTTACCTGGATAATCCAGGTAACTGCACCCACTTCCGGGATAGCTCTCTGCGGAAAGGGGCGTAACGTACGCCCCTTTCCGCAAGTGCCCGCCCCTTCCCGCAAGTGCCCCGCTGCCTGCTGGGAAACACACAGATCCCAGAGGCAGCGGGGAGCGTCCTTATTGCGCAGCGTGACTCGCGCATGCGCAGTAGGGAACCGGGAAATGAAGCCGAAAGGCTCCATTTCCTGATTCCCATACCCAAGATGGCGGCGGCAGGACCCGACAGGCGACCTAGAGATCGGCTTCGGGTGCCGACATCGCGGGCGCGCTGGACAGGTAAGTGTCACTATTTTAAAAGTCAGCAGCTGCAGGATTTGTAGCTGCTGGCTTTAAAAAAAAAAAAAAAAAACGCGGAGTCCCGGTGGACTCCCGCTTTAAGACAATCCAAAGGCTTCTAATATTTCTTGAGGACTTTATCAATCCCAGCTTTAGTCCCTGGCTCGGTTTCTATCCATATTTAATTGTAAACCACCCCCCCCCCCCCCCCCCCCAGCAAGAATTAATATTTTCAATGCCTGTGTTGTATTCCATCTATTTTATTATACATTAGAAATTCAGTAGGAAGAGCGGGGAACCTCTTATAACTACAAAGACGTGTCTCTTTTGTGCCGGCCTCTCATGGTCTTACCTTGGAAGCATGCTTATCACAAGGGATTGAGGATATGCTGTTTTTGATGTAACGCTTGAGTTTTAAAAAAAGCAATTGTTAAGAAAATAAAGGAAGTTTAAACAGGACCAATAACGACCCAGTGAAGTCTTCATAAGACAGCAGCACAAAAGCAAAAAGATGAGGGTGGTCATGTCACTGACTAACCCGATCATTACTTTACTTGTTGGCCCGCCAGTCCTTGGGAAATCACCAAGGTTACCTTCCTCCCCCGTTTTTTCTCTCTTCCTGTCTACTCCTCTTTGTCCTTACTCTTCCCTCCCCTGTGGTTGAAACCATGATACCTGTAGGCATTGGCCTTTACGTTCACCCAGCCATCTCTCGATAATATTTTTGCTACTTTCATGCCATTTTTTGTCTCTGCCTTTTTGTGGACATATCTACTTGTCCCAACACTTATGGCTCATAAACTTGCTTCGAAATGTGGCATTGGACACGCTTTTTTGAAGCACTCTGAATGCCAATCAAAGCCCCTGTCACTAAATAAAATGGTGACTTTACAGTCCTGGTGACACATTGTGTTTCTTTGCTTAAAAAAGTATCCCCCATGTCATTTTCTTGGTGCTTCAAAGTGTCTCCAAGCCTCCAAAGAAGTCTAAAGCCCCATACACACTATCAGATTTTCTGCAGATTTTTTCCTTCAGATTTACCAAAACCATATAATATGAGGTCAAACCTTAGGAGTTTCAATGAGTAGGCAATCAGGCCGGCCCTTCTACTACATGGTTTTGGTAAATCTGAAGACAAAAATCAGCACAAAATCTGATAGTGTGTATGGGGCATATGACAATGCTTGCTAGCTGCTTTTGAGAGGCTTTTATTCGGTATTAACTTTGTTTTGGAGGTATTGCCTGTATGAGATATCCCAGGATGCTCTCGAAAACCAACAAGCGAACTGGAAAGACGTCATCAGCAGTCACTCCTGGTTCATGTGTATATGAAGTGTCTGGGAGTGTCTGGTGCAGACGTCTTTCCAGTTTGCTTGTTGGTTTTTGAGAGCATCCTGGGATATCTCATACAGGCAATACCTCCAAAACAAAGTTAATACCGAATAAAAGCCTCTCAAAAGCAGCTAGCAAGCATTGTCATATGCCCCATACACACTATCAGATTTTGTGCTGATTTTTGTCTTCAGATTTACCAAAACCATGTAGTAGAAGGGCCTGCCTGATTGCATACACATTGAAACTCCTAAGGTTTGACCTCATATTATATGGTTTTGGTAAATCTGAAGGAAAAAAATCAGCAGAAAATCAACTGGTTTGGAAATCTCCGAATTCAGGCCTGTTTAGAGCTGCTGAAATATGCACGGCTCTTCCCGTGGAACTCGGGCTATTGTATTTTTTATTATCATTATTATTTGACATGTTTTCCTATTTGTAAATCAGAACAATCATCCAGAAGAAATCAATATTTCATAGCGGGTTCATGAAACAAGGAGGAAGCTTGTAAACTTGAGCTCCTACAATGTAACAAGTTGTTATAAGAAATAAATAAATAAACACAATAAAAACGGAAAAAAATAAAGATATTTTCCGTCTTCTTTTCTGGTGATTCAGGAAGGGCTCATTTAGCGGGGCAAAGAAATCGGAACACACATTATTGCCCCTTATAAGTAAGATATGGAGTTTTGCCTCAATTAGTTGAGTGTAATGCCGCGTACACACGACCGGACTTTTCCAGCAGACTAGGTCCGATGGTCTTCCTGACGGACTTTCGACGGAGTTCTGACAGAGTTCTGACGGACTTTCCGAATGAGCGGACTTGTCTACACACAATCACACCAAAGTCCGACGGATTCGAACGTGATGACGTACGACTGGACTAGAATAAGGAAGTTCATAGCCAGTAGCCAATAGCTGCCCTAGCGTCGGTTTTCGTCCGTCAGACTAGCATACAGACAGTTCTGGCGGAAATTTTTTAAACATGTTCTATTTCTAAAGTCTATCAGATTTTTGGACAGCAAAGGCCCGATGGAGCCCCCCACACACGATCCAATTGTCCGACGTATTTGTTCCATTGGACCTTTGCTGTCGAGAAGTCCAGTCGTGTGTACGCGGCATTAAGAATATAGGCGGGCACCATCATCCTTTGTATTGGGATATCGGAAAAGGGGGTGTGCCAGGGGATGATCCAAACTTGCCCCGCGGCACTGTGAAAGTTATCTCGGTACCTAAGGATTAGGCCAAAGTAAGTAAAAATGTCCATTTATTAACCACTTTAGCCCCAGAAGATTTTACCCCCTTCCTGACCAGAGCACTTTTTGCAATTCAGCACTTGCGTCGCTTTAACTGACAATTGCGCGGTCATGCGACGTTGCACCTACCTCTGTGATTTATATTTTTTGCTCTATAAACAAAAAGAGTGAAACATTTTTACTTTTTGCTATAATAAATATCCCCCAAAAATATATAAAAAACTAATTTTTTCCTCAGTTTAGGCTGATACGTATTCTTCTATATATTTTTGGTTAAAAAAAAATCGCAATAAGCGTTTATTGATTGGTTTGAGCAAAAGTTATAGCGTCTACAAAATGGGCATAGTTTTATGGCATTTCTATTATTATTTTATTTTTAGTAGTAATGGCAGCAATCTGTGATTTATATTGTGACTGGGACATTATGGCGGACACATCGAACACTTTTGAAACTATTTTGGGACCATTGTAATTTATACAGCGATCAGTGCTATAAAAATGCATAGATTACTGTGTAAATGAGACTGGCAGGGAGGGGGGTTAAACACTAGGGGGCGATCAAGGGGTTAAGTGTGTCCTATGGAGTGATTCTAACTGTTGGGGGGGTGGGCTACCTAGAACATGACAGCGATCACTGCTCCTGATGTTTACACAGGCATCTCCCTGTTCTACCTCTCCACACTGCAATCGCGGGCCGCCGGCGAACATCGAGTTCCCAGGACCCGCAGGCGCGCTCTCCCGCAGCATGTGGACGCGCGCAGGTGAAAGGTGGCAAATTTAAAGGGACGCACCTGTATGCCCATTTGTCTGCGTGTGCCATTTCGCCGACGTATTGTTGCGGTCGGCAACCGGTTAAGAAGGAAAACATAAATAAAAACATTTTGTACAAAAGTACACAAACAGTTATTACAGAATTGATATGAATGGTTCACAAAGAACAGGTAAACCTCACAAGTAGTGTGAGGAATTGAGATGTATGTCCTGATGTAATCCTCTACATGTTTCGCGGCTTTAGCCGCTTCTTTAGGAGGAGTCAATCATTAACATCTACAAAGATAAATACAATCTCATAACTACATGATCAAAAATGTGTTTGAACATTATTAAAAAAAAAAAACAGGTTCAATAAAATAAACATAATAGTATTGGAGGCATATATAGTCATACATGGTTTATCAATGAAGGCCCGATGGGGCATCAGTCAGCACAAAAGAGAGGCACCCAGTGAGGGGTAAATCTCCCCACGGAAGACACGGGAGGTGCTTAGTGCCAGTGGTACAATAGCTAAAATCGAAAAATATAATATTCTAATAGTGGGTATAAATGGTGGTCCGTGGACAAGAGCAAGCATCGAGAAGCAACAAGAAAAGGAACGGGGGGGGGGGGAGGGTTTGTACAAAATGTTTTTAATTATGTTTTCCTTATTAATACATTTTAATTTTTATTTACTTTGGTCTAATCCTTGGGTACCGAGATAGTCCTCAACTTTCACAGTGCCGCGGGGCAACTTTGGAGCAGCCCCTGGCATACCCCCTTTCCGATATCCTAATACAAAGAATGATGGTACCCTCCCCTATTCTTAGACGCAACACTCCATATTTCACTATATTGTATGGTCACGGATCGGTTATTGAGATATATTTGTCTTGCAGCCGCATTCATAATAGACTGAAGGGGGGAGGAGGCTGCGTAAGGGTAGGCCATTGAGGAGGGATTTGCAGTAGTCAAGTCGGGAAATATCCAAGGCATGAATAAGTTGCTTTGTGGTGTCGTTAGTCAGGAAGGGTGGAATTCTGGAGATGTTGCGGAGGTTAAGGCCGGCAGGATTTAGCCACTGATTGGATGTGGGGGCTGAAGGAGAGGTTAGAGGAAAGAATGACACCCAGCACCCTGGCATGTGTGGAGGGACCAATGGTTGTGCTGTTGATCTTAATGGTAAAGTCATAGGGGGCAGTGTTTGGGAATCAGCACTCCTTGTGCTGGAGATGCGCTGCACTCTGAGCTAATTTTAAGCATATTTTCTGGGAATGCCCACTAATTAAAGCCTATTGACAAGCCATTGCCTCCTGTATAAGGTCGGTCACTTCAATCTCTATCCCTGTGTCCATTGAGGTGTGTCTTCTACACTTGGTGGAGCCTCTGGCCACTACCAGGGCCAATCGGTCCCTTCTTACCCTGTTACTGTTCTATGCTAAAAAGCGCATTATCCTTTCATGGAAGAGCTTGGTGTCACCGACCTTGGAGTCTTGGAAAACAATGGTCAACAGGGCAATACCGTTTTACAAGGCTACATACTAGAGCAGAGGGGCTCTGAACAAATTTGAGAAGGTTTGAGGGGTGGGGGGGGGGGGGGGGGGTGGATGGTTTCCATGGACACGGTATCAGATAAATCACATTAGAACATAGCCCAGGATCCTCTGTAGACATAGTAAAACGGAAAGGCGATTGTCTTGAAGGGCTAGAAAATTAGTGATTGGTTGAAAAACTTGTGCACTGCATATTTGGGGATGGGCAACTCTCCTTAATTGAACCATACCACTATGGGGGTAGCAGGGGGGGGGGGGGGGGAGGGTGTAACCATTCCATGGAGGATATCTGAAAGAACATATGGGGAGTCGCGTAACTGTATCCTTGTGTTATGGTAGACTGCTTCCGGCTGGAGGTAGGAACGTTCGTGTACCTATCGGGGCAAAGTTAGGGGTGGATGTATCACAAGTTTATGTGATACCTTTTATGTTGTACTGTTTTTTTTTTTTTTTGTAGTGTACTGGTACGTTTGTGGCCGGTTGTTGCTCACAATGTGTGGCTTGTTATAACATGTATGGTATAAAACGAAGTAGGAAATATTACAAGCTCAGTTTTAGATAAGATTGAGTTGGAGAAAGTGGTGTGACGTCAATGCCAATATGACTTCCTAAAAACATCCCGACACCTGGCCTCTGTACTCCTCCCAAGAGCCCTCCGCCCTGATGCAAGCAGTGGGAGGAGTTATACAAATGTTAACCAGTTCCCACCTGGCCTATAGCAAAATCACAGCCAGGCAGGACCTTTGTTAATCCGGGTGAACATCATAGGACGTTCCCCCCCTAATCGCGCCATGCTTCAGTGTGATCTGCTGACACAGCTGATGACTGATCTGTGTACTGGCCCACTACCCGCGGACCAATCACAGCAGATCACATGATAATTGTAAACAATGGATACCTTCCTTTCCTTACACCTATCCATTGTGTACATTTGCGTAGCTAGCTGTGATTGCTCACAATGATCACATGGTACAGACAGGGCCAATCAAAGCCCATCTGTGCCATGTGATTAGCTTAGCTAATATTTGCTTATAGCAATGCAATTCATTCCTTACACCTATCCATTATGTACAATTGTGTTGCTAGCTGTGATTGCTCACAGTGATCACATGGTACAGACAGGGCCAATTAAAGCCCATCTGTGCCATGTGATTAGCTTAGCCAATATTTGCTTATAGCAATGCAATTCATTCCTTACACCTTTCCATTGTGTACAATTGTGTGGCTATCTGTGATTGGTCACAGTGATCACATGGTGCAAATAGAAAATGCGATCGTGTGTGGGCTCTATTGGACTTTTTGAGAGAGCAAGATATCAAATGTTCCGACAAAAAAATCAGATCGGACTTTCTCTGATCGTTTGTAGAGAATTACGATTGGACAAAGTGCCACGCATGCACAGATCAATTTTGTTCTGAACGAATGGATTTTCCGACAGCTTTGTCCAACCGTGTGTATGCAACACCAGTTTAGAAAAAATCAGATGGATTTTTTTGTCGGAATGTCCAACCGTGTGTACAAGGCATAAGTCTGTAGGGTTCAATATTGAGTTGGCCCACTGTTTGCAGCTATAACAGCTTCAACTCTTCTGGGAAGGCCGTCCACAAGGTTTAGGAGATGTGTCTATGGGAATGTTTGACCGTTCTTCCAGAAGAGCATTTGTGAGGTCAGGCACTGATGTTGGATGAGAAGGCCTGGCTCACAGTCTTCACTCTAATTCATCCCAAAGGTGTTTTGAACTTCCTTTTTTTAGTCCCGTCGTACGTGTTGTACGTCACCGCGTTCTTGACGGTCGGAATTTGGTGTGACCGTGTGTATGCAAGACAGCTTGAGCGAAATCTCGTTGAAATTCCATTCGGGAAAACCATCAGAGCTTTTTCTCGACCAAAATTCTGATCGTGTGTACGTGGCATAAGACTGGGATGCCATTAAAGTTCATGTGCGTGTAAAGGCAGGCGTCTCAATCCTTTTAGGTAATATAGTGTATTTATGTTTAAATATAAGTTGAAAAGATGTAGCTGGATAGCCGCACTCCAAATTATTCAACTTTATTTCAAAAATGTAATTAAAATCATAGCATCTAGGCTGGCAAACAGACTAACTGCACAGCCGCTGACATGTTTCACACCGAACACGGTGCTTAGTCATAGCTATGACTAAGCACCGTGTTCGGTGTGAAACATGTCAGCGGCTGTGCAGTTAGTCTGTTTGCCAGCCTAGATGCTATGATTTTAATTACATTTTTGAAATAAAGTTGAATAATTTGGAGTGCGGCTATCCAGCTACATCTTTTCTACTTCAGTTCCTGTTGCAAACAGAGCCAGCACCCTGTGGGATTGTGGAGACAGCTGTTTTGGGAGAAGTCATTACCTTAGAGCGGTAATTCTTTGTATTTAAATATAAGTTATAGGGAAATTTGGTGGCATTTTAGGCACATAGGCACTATAAAGGATTTAAACCATTGAGGTTTGTTGCGCTGCACTCTTGTGTGTCTTCATTTTTTTACAAAGGAGCCGAGTTCCTGGAGTTCAGTTTTAATACCACTTAAAGCTGTTGGCAAGGCAGCAGGCATCAGGCCCGCCACAGGCCCTCAAGTTACGCCACAGGGAGGTCACACAAAATGAAAATGTAGCAAACACAAATTCAATGGGGGTATTTATACAATGTATCTTATTTTTCTTTTTAAGAGAATCTAAAAGAATAGAAAGGAATATGCAGAGACCCGTTGTCTTCCCTAAAAAAAAAAAGCAATTATTGACACTTAACATTGAAAGAAAATGTAATGTATTCACATCCTTTGTCACCTTGGCCTGCATCTAAAACTGTGTAACGTGTCCTGTCATCCACAGCTCAGCGGGAAACATAATTTGGCACATAGTTAAAAGCGATGGGGCTCAAAGAACGCCTTTTTATCCACTGTAACAGATTTCGCGTGGTGGCGACAGATATTTCTCATAACGTCGCGCGCAGGGTGAGCCAAACGAAAAAAAAAAAACAGCCGTGTCCTGAAAACGACTTTGTTTTCACTCACAGACATTTACTCTTTGGCTTTCACCTTCCCCGCTTTACAGTGAAAACACAAAACCGGCGCCTTTTAAATCTGTTGCTGGGATTTTCCCAGGTAGCATTTCGAATTCCGAGATTACCTACAAAATGTGTTCTCTAAACTGATATTTGTCTAAACGATGCCCACCTGTGGGACTCTTCCGTAAAGCGGAATTAAACCGTGGTTGGGTGGCCAGTATTGGCATAATTTGCAAGCGTGGCCCTCTTTTGGTGGGTGTTATGAAAAACGGCCCTCCCCAAACAGGATATTGTGGCAAATTTGTAGGTAAATAAGAGAGCCAGAACCTATGCTAAGTGGATTTGATAATTAAGAGTGGGTTTGATAATTAAGTTGGCAGTTTCCTCCACCTAGGACCGCAAGTTTGGGTGGGAGACAGCACTGGACTGGTGCAGTTGGAGACTGGCTGATGGGAGGTCTCTATGTGAAGGGCATAGAGGGAATTGATTCCAATGGGTTGTTCATCAATTGTAGGTGGTAGGTGATAGACTCTGTTGGGGTCTAGGTGTCAAGGGGTTAAGGGGTCAGGCTCAAAGATCAGTTGCTATAGCAGTTGCCCGACTACCCCTGACCAGGTACAAAGGCAGCCACCCTGGCTCACCCAAGGTGTGAAGTCTAGGTACTAACCAGTGTTCACCAGAGCCCCTGATGGTGAAGATGGATTTTGCTGTGTGTTAGTACCAGGTCGCAGTCCTCAGTATCGCCCCCACCAGAGCACTCAGCCACAAAAAAAGAGCCCTCTCAGTATTTCAGCTTCAGGACCAAGTACAGGGGCGTAACTATAGGGGGTGCAGGAGTTGCGACCGCAACTGGGCCCTGTGATGCAGGGGGCCCATGCAGCCCCCTCTACATATGGCCGGCAGCAGCATAGGCAGCTAGCACACACTATTACATACCCCCTCCATATCCCCCTGGGGACAGGGACCCCTTCTCACGTGAGGACAGGGACCCCCACCTCCCCTGGGGACAGGGACCCCTTCTCACCTGGGGGCAGTAACTTCATCTGCCCTGGAGAAAAGGACCTCATCTCTTCTGGGGACAAGGGACCCAATCCTGCCTAGGGACAGTCCCCCAATGGGGCACCTAAAAATGTAAAAAAATATATAAATAAAAACTACTGATACCAGTGGTGGAACTACAGGGCTCACAAAGGTCTTACCTGTGACCACGCCCTGGAGTTCCACCGCCGGACTCGGAGGGAAGGGCCCTGGCTGGGGTTCAGGGGGGCCCTTCATGGTTTCTTGCATCGGGGCCCTGAAGGTTCTAGTTACGCCACTGACCAAGTACCTGACATTAGGGTAAGGTGTCTACCTGTAAATTAGCTCTATCAGAGGTCCTAACCCTGGTCAGTGGTAGAGGGACTACCACTCACCAGCAGGATAGGTACAAAGGCAGCCACCCTGGAGCAGGCTCGCCCAAGGTGTGAAGTCTAGGTACTAACCAGTGTTCACCAGAGCTCCTGATGGTTAAGATGGATTTTGCTGTGTGTTAGTACCAGGTCTCAGTCCTCAGGATCGCCCCACTACAGCACTCGGCCACAAAAAAGAGCCCTCTCAGCATTTCGGGTTCAGGACCAAGTACCTGACATTAGGGAAAGGTGTCCTACATGTAAATGAGCTCTATCAGAGGTTCTAACCATTACCAAGTGTATTTAAAGTCTATTAAAATATCTATTAAATATAATATCTATTAAATATCTTATGTTATAATATCTTAAATATAATAGCTATTAAATATTATATAAATAAATAAAAATAAATATTAAATATAACTATCTATTAAATATAAATATAAAATATCTATTAAAATAAGATATCGCCCAAATCCTCCCCTCCGCTCCTCCAACAACCTCCTGCTTTCTAGCTCCCTTGTTACCTCCTCTCATGCTCGCCTTCAAGACTTCTCCAGAGCCTCTCCCATCCTCTGGAACTCCCTGCCCCAGTCTGTCCGCTAAGCCCCTACCCTTTCCACCTTTTAAGAGTTCCCTGAAAACTCATTTATTCAGGGAAGCCTATCCCACACCCACCTAACTGTCCCCGAGCCGCCCCCCATCAAATCATTCTCTGCAGCTATTACCTTTTGTACCACCACCCCCTCCCTTTAGAATGTAAGCTCTACGAGCCGGGCCCTCCTGTACCTTTTGTATTGTACTGTAATTGTGTTGTCTCCCCTATACATTGTAAAGCGCTGCGTAAACTGTTGGCGCTATATAAATCGTTAATAATAATAATAATAATAATAATAATAATAATATTAAAAAATAAAACTAGCTAAGATTGAGATTTCAGTAGGACTAAAGAGGGAAATCTTGAACTGAGGTGATCATACCTCTGGTCCCATCTCATCTGGTAAACATGTGCATTATTTACAATCAAACTAACACATCTGCCTACCAGTGGCTACATGTAAATGGGCTTTATCGGAGGTTCTAACCCTTACCAAGTCTATTAAAAGTCTATTTAAAAAAAAAAAAAAATAGCTATAGTTGAGATTTTTGGTGGACTAAAGAGGGCAAATCTTTCACTGAGGAGACCATACCTCCAGTCCCATCTCATTTGGTAAACGTGTCCATTATTTCCAATCAGACTGTCACAGCCCGAGCCACAGCACAGAAAAGACTGAACAAAGCCCGCTCTCTCTTTGATATATGCACTTTCAGAAAGGTACGCGTGTCACTAATCTGGAAAGCATTCTATTACAGGAATTAATAGCTTTAAAACTCATTTTCTGTTAGATCTATCGTAATCATTGAAGAGGGAAGCAATATAATTTGGTTGAAGATTCAAGGATAACCGCGGTTCAGAAACTTTCATTTCACCTTGTCGCCGAAAGTGAGCGTTTTAAGTCATTTCATATGCATGTGGAAAAAAAATAAAATAAAAAGGTTTAAAATTACTGGAGTCTGGAAATGATATCATTACGAAGTCATATGATTTTTAAAAAATGGTCTTTTTTACGAGATCTTGTAAATTGACTTTTTTGCCTTATTCAATAAAGAGTTCTTAGGCCGCGTACACACGCGCGGACTGTTGGCCCAACTTTGTCCGTCCAACAGTTTGAGCGAACAGTCCGCTCAAACTTAGCATGGACGGACATGGCCACACACGACGGACGAACAGTTTGCTGAAACCGTGCGCGATGACGTGAACGGCACGTACGACGGGACGAAAAATACGACGTCCTATACACTGCAATGCAACCTTCCGACGTGGAAATCCTTTCTGAGCATGCGCGAGACTTAGTTGGCCGAACAAGCCTACACACGAGCGAACAGTCCGCTGAAACCTTGTTTCAGCGGACAGTTTTTCGGAATCTCCGTAAGACCTTGTTCGGCCAACTGTCCGCTGAAACTGTCCGCTGAAGCCCCACACACGAGCGGACTGTCCGCCCAAACACTGTTCAGCGGACAAGGTTGGACGAACAGTCCGCGCGTGTGTACGCGGCCTTACTCTTACGTGCTAATTTTTAACCTAACCACTTGGGACCCCCGCTATAGCCGAATGACGGCTACAGCGCGGATCTCCTTTTCCGGGACTACGTCTATTGACGTAGTCCCGTGCACGAGCGGCCTGCCGCTCTGTGATCGGTGAGTCTATGAGACTCGCCTGATCACCGATCAGAGCAAGGGGTCGATCCCGACCCCTTATCACGTGATCAGCTGTCAGCCAATGACAGCTGATCATGTGATATAACGGAGCCGGTAATCGGCTATTATTCCTTCTCGCGCTGACAGCGCGAGGAGAAAAATAAAAAGCCATCCCGATCACGGCCAGCAATACAAGCGACCACCTGCCCCCTGCCATTGCCCACCTGCTCCCTCATCAATAAAGATGTTACAAAAATAAATGCCCCCGTCAGTGCCACCCAGCAGTGCCCATAGTGCCACCCAGCAGTGCCCACAATCTGCCTCAACAAAGGTGCTGCACCCCAGTGCCACATATCCGTGCCCATCAGTGTCATCTACCAGTGCCCATCAGTGCCCAGCAGTGCCGCCCATCAGTGCCCAGCAGTGCCACCTATCAGAGCCACCTATCAGTGCCACCTATCAGTGCCCATCAGTCCCATCTATCAGTGGTACCTATCAGTGCCCCTTAGTGCCACCCATCCGTGCCACCCATCTGTGCCACCCATCCGTGCCATCTTATCTGTGCCCATCTTTGCCCATCAGTGCCGCCTTATCTGTGCCCATCGGTGCCTCCTTATCTGTGCCTATTAGTGCCGCCTTAACTATGCCTATCAGTGCCCACCAGTGCAGCCTATCAGTGCCCACCAATGCAGCCTATCAGTGCCCACCAATGCAGCCCATCAGTGCCCACCAGTGCAGCCTATCAGTGCCGCCTCATCAGCGCACTTCAATAAAGGAGAAAAATGACATGTTTGCAAAATTTTCTAACAAACTATTAAACATGATTTTTTTTTTTTTGCATCTTTTTTTGTTTGTTTAGCAAAAAATAAAACTCCCAGCTGTAATTAAATACCACCAAAAGAAAGCTCTATTTGTGGGAAAAAAATTATAAAAATGTCATTTGGGTACAGTGTTGTATGCCCGCGCAATTGTCATTCAAAGTGCATCAGCGCTGAAAGCTGAAAATTGGTCTGGGCAGGAGGGGGGTTTAAGTGCCCAGTAAGCAAGTGGTTAAAGATATATTTTGATGTCCTGGGACAGGTGACCTTATACACATGTTTTGGAGATGCCCAAAGCTGCATCTATATTGGGCCGAGATCGTAAAAATAATTAATACGATATTTAGGGTGAATATTGATTTGGAACCTGGAACATGTGTATTGGACCTCGCCAGAAAAGGGGCTGGTCCAACATGCATATAGACAGCGGTAATAATAGGCCTGAACCAGGCAAGAAATTTAGTCACACAAAAGTGGCAATCACCGATTCCCCCCCCCAACCCCCCGGAAGATTGGGAGAAAGCTATGAACGAGGTAATATGGTCAGAAAAAGCCATTTTAATCAGACAAGGAAATTATGGCAAGTTCACTAAAATGTGGGGCCTGTGGTTGCAAAAAATTAATTCCCAAAATTGAAGGAAAATCTCTAAAATAGTATGTAAGTAGCAAGGTTAAAAATAGTAAATATAGAGTTTAATGAAAAATAATTTGGGAGGGGAGGGTGAGGATAAAAGGAAAATGTTTAAAATGTTGTTTATTTGCTTGGTTGATGACGATGATAAATGTAATATTTTATTACAAGTTGTTTTGTATGATGGATTTTGGTAAAAATAAAGAAGTTAAATAAAAAAGATATATTTTGATAAAACCAATGTTTAGTGCCACAGACCAAGCCCACCTTGGCCTAAAATGTGGCTTTTTTTTAAATGGCAACTTACGGTATATAAGAAGGTAGGAGCTTGCTATGTCAGTGGGTAAGGCCTAAAGTGAAGTAGTCAGCCATTTTAAACCTTTAAAATTAAAGGACCACTACCCTACTGCTATTACACAAAACCTTCAAAATATATATAGTTTTAAGTGGACTCGCCATTCCCTCCCATATTTGGGGATTCAATTGACTTCTGCTATTGAAACAATCTATAAAGCAAATTACCCCCCATTATTTAAAAAAAACTTAGGGAGGATCTTCGTAGCTGGGCAGATTATTCTCTTTCATGGTTTGGCAGAATCAACTCAATCAAGATGACGTTCCTACTCAGACTCCTTTATTACTTCAGAACTTTACCAGTGGCAGTCCCAAGGGGAGAAATACAATGCCTGCAAGCTGAAATCCTGCACTTCGCGTGGGGTAACAAGAGGCCTAGGATGCAAAAACAAACACTTTATGCACCAAAACCTATGGGTGGACTTGGCCTCCCTAACCTGCAGGCATACTTCCAAGCAGCCCAGATTGCTCAGTTAGCTTACACCACTGCTAAAGGCTCAGTACCCCTTTGGGTCTCCATTGAGGCACTTTCATGCCATCCAATTTGCTATAGGATTGTTAATGTAGCTTCCTGGCCGTCCAAGTCCACCGATACTATGCCCCACACTATCACACTCTTTAGCAGTCTGGGACAGAACACGCCACCACAGCCCTTTATCACCCCACATACACCACTAGCCCCCATTTTTTGTAATCCAGAGTTTTCTCCTGGCCTTTTTCCAATGGCGGCTTAACAAATGGGTATTGAGAATTGGCGACTTTCTTAATGGAGATCAAGTATACATTTTGCAATATTTTAAAGACACGTTGCTAATACCTTCTAGTGAAATATTCCGATACAATCAAATTGTATCCTTTGCAAAATCGAAAACTTAACCTACTGGAGGGACCCCTTACGCTCACAACATTTGAACTATCATGCCAAGTCAGGGGCTTTCAGAGGGGACATATATCTATAGTATATGCTTCTCTCACTGAACCAGATTGAAAACTTGCATACATGGACCAATGGGAAAGGGACTTGAATCTTAGGCCGCGTACACACGCCGGGACTGTTCGCCCAACTTTGTTCGTCAAACAGTTTGAGCGACAGTCCGCTCAAAATTAGCATGGACGGACTTGGCCACACACGACGAACGAACAGTCCGCTGAAACTTGCGCGATGACGTGAACGGCACGTACGACGGGACTAGAAATACGACGTCCTATACACTGCAATGCAACCTTCGCCGTGTAAATCCTTTCTGAGCATGCGCGGAACTTAGTTTGACGAACAAGCCTACACACGGGCGGACTGTCCGCTCAAACCAAGTTTCAGCGGACAGTTTTACGGAATTTCCGAAAAACTTTGTTCGTCAGACTGTCCGCTGAAACTGTCCGCTGAAGCCCACACACGAGCGGACTGTCCGCCGAAACACTGTTCAGCGGACAAAGTTGGGCGAACAGTCCCCGCGTGTGTACGCGGCCTTACTTTCGATCTGACTGATTGGCAGGACATCTCTTATAACCACTTCAGGACCGCCGTATTGCCAATGTACGTCAGCACAATGGCACAGGCAGGCACAATCACGTACATCTACGTGATTGCCTTCCAGCGGGTGGGGGGTCCGATCGGACCCCCTCCCGCTGGTTACGGCGGTCCGATTCGGTCCAGGAGCGCTCCGTGATGAGGGGATGGCCGTTGGTTTTCGGCCACCCCCTCTGGATCGCTCCTGGCCAATGAGAAGCTTCCTCCCCTGTGTATTGTTTACACAGGAAGGAGGAAGTGATGTCATTCTCCTCGGGGCGGTCTTTTTGAACGGACTACGAGGAGAAGACAGAAAGTAAGTGTGCACCAACACTACACTGACATGTAGGTACACACAGGCACACAAACCCCCCCCCCCCGATCCCCCCCCGATCCCCCCCCGCCCCCCCTCCCCCCCCCAGTCACAGTGTCACTGATTGCATTGATCATTTCTTTACTGATCAATGCATTCAGTGTCAGTTGTGACAGTAAAAACTGTCAGGGCAGTTAGCGTTAGGTCCAGGGTAGCCCCCTATCACCCCCCAATAAAGATTTAACCCCCTGATTGCCCCTAGAGTTAACCCTTTCACCCCCTTTTGCCAGTGTCACTAAGCGATCATTTTTCTGATCGCTGCATGTGTCGCTAGGTAGCTAGTTATTTTTTTAGGTTCACCGCCAGGTTTTTATATCGCTAGGTACCCCGATATACTACCCAATAATGGTTTTAACCCCCTGATTGCCGCTAGTTAACCCTTTCACCCCCTTTTGCCAGTGTCACTAAGCGATCGTTTTTCTGATCGCTGCATTAGTGTCGCTACAGTCGCTAGGTAGCTAGTTATTTTTTTAGGTTCACCGCCAGGTTTTTATAGCGCTAGGTACCCCGATATACTACCCAATAATGGTTTTAACCCCCTGATTGCTGCTAGTTAACCCTTTCACCCCCTTTCACCAGCGATCACAGTATAAGTGTCACTGGTGACGCTGGTTAGCCAGTTAGTTATTTAGGTTCCCCGTCAGGTTTTTATATAGCGCCAGGGACCCCCATATACTACCTAATAAAAATTTGAACCCCCTGATTGCTCCTAGTTAACCCTTTCACCACTGATCACCGTATAAGTGTTACGGGTGACTCTGGTTAGTTTGTTTTTTATAGCATCAGGGCACCCACCATTTATTACCCAATAAAGGTTTAACCCCCTGATCACCCGGCGGGTGATATCAATTAGGTTTTAGGGTCAGGGTCTGCGTCGCCCCAGGCAGCGCTAGGTTAGTGCCAGTACCGCTAACACCCACACACAAAGCATACACCTCCCGTAGTGGTATAGAATCTGAACAGATCAATATCTGATCTGATCAGATCTATACTAGCGTCCCCAGCAGTTTAGGGTTCCAAAAAAACGCATTGTTAGCGGGATCAGCCCAAATACCTGCTGGCACCTGCGTTTTGCCCCTCTGCCCAGCCCACCCAAGTGCAGTATCGATCGATCACTGTCACTTACAAAACACTAAACACATAACTGCAGCGATCGCAGAGTCAGGCCTGATCCCTGCCATCGCTAACAGGTTTTTTGGTAGCATTTTATATTCAAATCCGGAAGGCAGTGCTTGGTTTTCGGGGTCCCGTACGTGGCTAGGCTCCCAAAAAGTCCCCCACATGTGGTATCCCCGTACTCGGGAGAAGCAGCAGAATTTATTTTGGGGTGTAATTTGACTTCTGCCCATAGCATGTGTGAGCAATATATCATTTAGTGACAACTTTGTGCAAAAAAAAAAAAAGTTTGTAATATTCCCGCAACTTTTGGCAAAATATAAAATATTCCATGGACTCAACATGCCTCTCAGTAAATAGCTTGGGGTGTCTACTTTCCAAAATGGGGTAATTTGGGGGGGTTTTGTGCTATTTTGGCATTTTATGGACTTCGAAACTGTGATAGGTAGTGAGGAGTTAAATCAAAAATTTGCACCCTTAGAAATCCTGAAGGTGGTGATTGGTTTTCGGGGTGCCGTGCGCGACTAGACTCCCAAAAAGTCCCACACATGTGGTATCCCCATACTCGGGAGAAGTAGCGGAATATATTTTGGGGTGCAATTCCACATATAACCATGGCATGTGTGAGCAATATATCATTTAGTGACAACTTTTTGTAAAAAAAAATTATTATTTTTTTTTTGTCATTATTCAATCCCTTAGGACAAAAAAAATAAATATTCAATGGGCTCAACATACCCATCAGCAATTTCCTTGGGGTGTCTACTTTCCAAAATGGGGTCATTTGGGGGGGATTTGTACTGCCCTGCCATTTTAGCACCTCAAGAAATGAGATCGGCAGTCATAAATTAAAAGCTGTGTAAATTCCAGAAAATGTACTCTAGTTTGAAGACGCTATAACTTTTGCGCAAACCAAAAAATATACGCTTATTGACATTTTTTTTACTAAAGACATGTGGCTGAATAAATTTTGCCCTCAATGTATGACTAAAATTTAGTTTATTCAATTTTTCTTATAACAAAAAGAAGAAAATATCTTTTTTTTTCAAAATTTTCGCTCTTTTTCCATTTATATCGCAAAAAAAAAAAAAATCGCAGAGGCAATCAAATACCATCAAAAGAAAGCTCTATTTGTGGGAAGAAAAGGACGCAAATTTCGTTTGGGTGCAATATTGCATGACCGCGCAATTACCAGTTAAAGCAGCGCAGTGCGAAATTGCAAAAAGACCTCTGGTCCTTAAGGTATTTATTGGTCCGGAGCTGAAGTGGATAATCTATCAAAAATTTCCATCAATACTACCCTTATAGAGGCCAATTATAAAACACTTCTGCGTTGGTATCTGGTACCGACTAGAGCAGCTAAAATGGATCCTTCTACCTCACTGAATTGTTTCCAACGGTGCGGCCAGTTGGGGATTTGGTGCCAGTGCCCCCTTGTAACTGGGTTCTGGATTAGGATATTCAATTTAATAAACTCAGTAATGGGGGTAAACATTTGTAGATCTCTAGAAACCACTCTTTTTCGCAAATTACCCAAGGAAGTACTCAGAAAATCAGTAAAATCGATCACTTATATATTGCTGGAGGTGAGAATTACAATTGCTAGACATTGGAAACAATCGGTAATTCCTCTTGATCACGTTAAAAATAAGCTCAATTTGGATCATGATTAATGATAAGCTCACTCATATACTTTAAAATAACTCCAAAAAATTTGACAAGATATGAGTCGCTTGGTTTTGCTACATCTCAATTTTGGGGGGAACTCCTGGTTGACCCCATCCTCCCTCTTTTACCAATTTTTTTTTCTCTTTTTCTTCTTCTTCCTTCCTCTCTCTCCTTCCTCTTTCTTTTACTTCCGTCCTGTTCTGGTATTTACATATACGATTCAGTTAATAGCTTATGGAACCTTACTCAGTAGTGAGCCTCGGGATAACCTCCGAGTTCGCTGCCAGGATTTCTCCATGACTTCCCAACTATCAACTCCCCTCTCCCTCCTCCCCTTTTCCCTATATCTGCCCCCTTTCCATTACCCACCACTAGGGATGAGCTTCGAGTTTGAGTCGAACTCATGAACATTGCCTGTTCGCCTGTTCAGCGAACAGTGAACAATTTGGGCTGTTCGCGGCAAATTCGAAAAGCCAGAACACCCTGTACAAGTCTATGGGAGAAATCTAAAGTGCTAATTTTAAAGGCTAATATGCAAGTTACTGTCCTAAAAAAAGTGTTTGGGGACCTGGGTCCTGCCCTAGGGGACATGGATCAATGCAAAAAAAAAGTTTTAAAAACTGTAGTTTTTTCAGGAGCAGTGATTTTAATAATGATTAAAGTAAAAACAATAAAAGTGTAATATACCTTTAAATTTTGTCTATAGTTTGCCTGTGAAGGGGCACATGTTTCCTGTGCTTGGAACTGTCCCTGCACAAAGTGTAATTTCGCAAGGAAAAAAAGTCTTTTAAAATCACTTTGAATTGTCGGCTTCCGTAATACAGAGAACACTCAATGACTGTTCTCTGAATTACGGAGCCACCAATTCATTCATTGATAAAAAAAAAAAGCGTGGGGTTCCCCTAAATTCAATTACCAGGCCCTTCAGGTCTGGTATGGATATTAAGGGGAACCCCACGTCACATTTTTAAAAAAAATTGACGTGGGGTCCCCCTAAAAATCCATACAAGACCCTTTATCCGCTGGTGAGGGAAGCCAGGGGTTCCCCAATGCTGTATGGGTGACCCCACCCCCCTCTGATGTAATACAGGTTTCCGTTACATCAGAGGGGGGCGGGGTCACCCATACGTCACTGGGGAACCCCTGGCTTCCCTCACCAGCGTCAGAGGGGGCTGGGTCAGGTGACGGGTGGCCCCGCCCTCCTAATATAAGAAACGTCAGAGCTGGGATCCCCACAGTGTCTCCTCAGTGGAGACAGAAGATGGATGCATGGATGGACTGCGCTGGACTGAAAATCACCCGTCGCTGGATCAGATCAGCCATCGCTGGACCCCAGAGAGATAATTATCCGTCGCTGGATAGCAAGAGTGGATTACCACCACTGGAATCTTTTGTTTATTTTGTTTTATTTTTAATAAAGGAATTTTTCAAAAGTGTGTTTGTCTTATTTAACCATTTTTTACACTTTCTTTGTGAAATGGTAGGGGTACTTTTGCACCCCCTTACCATTTCAAACAGGGGTGGTTGGGATCTGGGGGTCCCCTTACTAAAGGGGGCTTCCAGATTCTGATAAGCCCCCCCGCCCGCATACCCCCACAACCACTGGCCAGGGTTGCGGGGATGAGGCCCTTGTCCCCATCAACATGGGGACATGGTGCTTTGAGGGGTTACAGACCCCCAAAGCATCCTCCCAATGTTGAGGGCATGTGGCCTGGTACAGTTCAGGAGGGGGGGGGGGCGCTCTCTCATCCCCCTCTCTTTTCCTGCGGCCTGCAAGGTTGCGTGCTCGGATAAAGGGTCTGGTATGGATATTTATTTGAAAAAAAAATTGGCGCTGGGTTCCCCTTATTATCCATACCAGACCTGAAGGGCCTGGTAATTGAATTCAGGGGAACCCCACACTTTTTTTTTTTTCTATCAATGAATGAATTGTCGGCTCAATGAGTGTTCTCTGTATTACGGGAGCCGACAATTCAAAGTGATTTTAAAAGACTTTTTTTCCTTGCGAAATTACACTTTGTACAGGGGCAGTTCTAAGCATGGGAAACATGCGCCCCTTCACAGGCATACTATAGACACCCCCCAGGTACAAAATTTAAAGGAATATTACATTTTTATTGTTTCACTTTAATCATTATTAAAATCACTGCTCCTGAAAAAACGGCCATTTTTAAAACGTTTTTTTTTTTTGCATTGATCCATGTCCCCTGGGGCAGAAGCCAGGTCCTCAAACACTTTTTAGGACAGTAACTTGCATATTAGCCTTTAAAATTAGCACTTTAGATTTTGAACGTTCGAGTCCCATAGACTTTAATAGGGTTCTAAAGTTCACACGAAGTTTAGGTCTGTTCGCAGTTTCTGGTGCAAACCGAACAGGGGGGTGTTTGGCTCATCCTTACCCACCACACATGGCGGCACGCCTCCCTGATTATAGTTGGGAAGTATTAGTTCAGAATGTTATGAAAAAAGTGTAGCGCTTCTCAAAGCTTCAAATATCAAATATCCATAATCTTACTTATAAGTGTAGAATTATATCATTACAGTGAAAAAATCCCACTATAAAATAGTGCTCATAACACATAGATTCTTACATAAATTGCATATATAAGTGACTCAAGAAAAGTTTTACCAAAAACGTCCAAGAGACAAAATAAAAGAAGAAAAAAGGGGAAAAAAAGAGGAAAAAACAAAGTACCGACGCGTTTCGTCGTAGAAGACGTCATCTGCCCCCAGATGACGTCTTCTACGACGAAACGCGTTGGGACTTTGCTGCAATTGTGTTTTATCCTGTTAAGCGCTCAAACTACTGTACACATGTGAGTTTTGTACTTTTTGTACTATGTGTTATGAGCACTATTTTATAGTGGGATTTTTTTCACTGTAATGATATAATTCTACACTTATAAGTAAGATTATGGATATTTGATATTTGAAGCTTTGAGAAGCGCTACACTTTTTTCATAACATTGTTTACCTTACACTTGATACCCCGGTGATGTGTTAGCAGCTCTCTTGTGTGGTTTATTTATTTTTTGGTAAGAATAGGGCAGTCTTTTGTTACAAAAAAGTATTAGTTCAGACCCATTAGTACTCAGATTTATACTATGCCTTTTGTTTTCTGATGTGATGTTAGATGACAGATATCTGTTCTAATCATACTTTATGTCTCTGTACTGCTATGCTGACAACCCGAGAATTGAATTTGTTACATTAATGTTCATACCAGACTTTGCTTCTTTTTCAATAAAAAACATTGAAATATAAAAGGAAAGGGCCTTCCTAAGCGGAGTGTAGAAGTGCCCAACCAAATTAAACAAATTATGTTTTTTGTAAAGATATTGATTTCTTTGGAAATTGTTTGGTTTAGATTTGCCTCTCATTGAGTCTAACTCAATTTCACTTATAGGGATAAGTGAAAAAGACAGTAAGGGAAAATATTTTGGTGACAATTAAAGCCACATTCTGGGCTGAAACTATTTTTGCCCACCCGTCTTCCCATCTACCTCCAACCCATCCTATTGGGCATTTTTTTTCCCCTTTGCCTTGTGAAGCTAGATATACCCACCTAAGTCCCTTATCCAGGTCCCTCACCACTGCCAGTTCTTTGTAAAAGGGACTGCAAATTCAGCACTGTGAACGGAGTGTTGAGATCGCTGGTCCCCTACCTCTTGACGAATGATGGCCGTCCAGTTCTGGGAGGGGTTTTATTGAGGCCTTTCTATAACCACGCTCCCCACGTGCCTGCTGCGGCATGCATCCAGCATCCCTACTGACAGGATGCTGTTCCTGGACATTCAGTATCCGCACCATGCAGGCATTAACATGGATACCTGAAGAAAAAGGGGTTTGGGACTTTGGATGGGCCGGAGGGCTCCATTCCTGTTAAATGCATACAAAAAGAGGGGTTTTGGGACTTTAAGTGGGGCCAAAGGATCAGTCATTGTTGAAAAAAATAATTTTTTTGATAAAACAAGATAATAACATGATGACATGCTAAATGTGGGATAACAGTCACATAATGTATATACAAGGACAAATACATTGTGAACATGATAACAACCCACATATGATGCAGGGCAATGGTCCTTATTGAATGATGAAAAAAAAACATACTGAGAGGCACATAATCACCAGACTACTGGATAAAACCATACTGATATAAAAGACCTTAACCACTTGAGACCCGCGCTATAGCCGAATGACGGCTACAGCGCGGATCTCCTTTTCCGGGACTATGTCTATTGACGTAGGCCCGAGCACGAGCGGCCTGCGCGCCCCCTGAGGGGCGCGCGCGGCGCGCTCTGTGATCGGCGAGTCTACGAGACTCGCCTGATCACGATCCGTGCAAGGGGTCGATCCCGACCCCTTATCACGTGATCAGCTGTCAGCCAATGACAGCTGATCATGTGATATAACGGAGCCGGTAATCGGCTATTATTCCTTCTCGCGCTGACAGCGAGAGGAGAAAAAAAAAAGCCGATCACTGGCGGCCGTGATCGGGACATCAGTCCGGATCACGGCCAGCCCTGCCAGTGCCCGCCTGCCCCCTGCTTTGCCTGCCTGAATAAAAAATGTGTCCCCCCTGTCAGTGCCACCCAGCAGTGCCCACAGTGCCACCCAGCAGTGCCCACAGTCTGCCTCAACAAAGGTGCTGCACCCCAGTGCCACATATCCGTGCCCAGCAGTGCAGCCCATCAGTGCCCAGCAGTGCCCAGCAGTGCCGCCCATCAGTGCCCAGCAGTGCCACCTATCAGAGCCACCTATCAGTGCCACCTATCAGTGCTCATCAGTCCCATCTATCAGTGGTACCTATCAGTGCCCCTTAGTGCCACCCATCCGTGCCACCCATCTGTGCCACCCATCCGTGCCATCTTATCTGTGCCCGTCTTGCCCATCAGTGCCGCCTTATCTGTGCCCATCGGTGCTGCCTTATCTGTGCCTATTAGTGCCGCCTTAACTATGCCTATCAGTGCCCACCAGTGCAGCCTATCAGTGCCCACCAGTGCAGCCTATCAGTGCCGCCTCATCAGCGCACTTCAATGAAGGAGAAAAATGACCTGTTTGCAAAATTTTATAACAAACTATTAAACATGATTTTTTTTTTTTTTTTGCATCTTTTTTTGTTTGTTTAGCAAAAAATAAAACTCCCAGCTGTGATTAAATACCACCAAAAGAAAGTTCTATTTGTGGGAAAAAAATGATAAAAATTTCATTTGGGTACAGTGTTGTATGACCGCGCAATTGTCATTCAAAGTGCATCAGTGCTGAAAGCTGAAAATTGGTCTGGGGGGTTTAAGTGCCCAGTAAGCAAGTGGTTAATAAAAAAATGTATTCTCTTGGTGCCGTATGTCCGACGCATTTTGTGTATCAAACAGGGACAATTTACACCAAAATCCAAAAAATAATATGTATAAAGATCAATCAATAATACCAGGGATTGGGCGGGCTTTCTCTCCGTGCATCGGCGTCATGCCTCCACGCCATTCACGTGGACCATCAGGTGATGGAGTTGTGTTTTCCATTTGGTTAAACACACAGAGGGCGGCGTCTCCAAATGCTGTGGGTGGCAGATGCCACTGCACTGGTTCAGGCTCCCTTCCTGTGTGTATTTGCACCGTGTGATGCTGGGTGGAGCTCTCTTTGGGGGGGGGGGGGGGTGGCTTGGTGCATATAGGATCCCCATTCAGTGTTGGCTTGTCCTCTGGAAGCGTGTCTTTGCCAGAGGGTGTTACATTTAGCCATCATACATCACTACACAAGGTAAAGACCTCCCACCACACTGGCATTTTGTTACTACTGTGTTTTTGGGTTCTAGTAACTTTATAGTTATATTTTATACACATTTAATTACATTTTAATTACTTCTAGAATCCACACTGTCACACATCATCATGAGGCCTATCACCAGCACACCTCCTGGGGTTTCCTTGTGCACCTGGCCTCCCCTCTTTGGGCTCTTCCCTCTGCTCCCAAACTTGACCTATTTGGCAGCCTGCAGCTACTGGCTTTATGTGGTTTACACTCCATTGGCATGTGAGTATCTACTGGGGATGAGTGAATCTTTCATTTCCCCTATATGCACAAGTGTTTGAAGGAGACTCTGATGGGGGTACAAGTGCTTGGGGGAGACACTGATTGGGGTACAAGTGTTTGGGGGAGACTTTGATGGGGGCAAAAGTGTTTGATGGGGGCACAAGTGTTGGGGAAGCTCTGATGGGGACACAAATTCAGGGGGGATTAAGATGGGGACACAGTTGTTCAGGGAGTCTCTGGTGGGGACACAAATGTGGGGGGGACTCTGATAGGGGACATAAGTGTTTGGGGGGCTCTAATGAGGACACATTCAGGGGGGCTTATGATTGGAACACAGTTGTTCAGGGGGTCTCTGTTGGGGACACAAGGATAGGGGGGCTCTGATGGGTATACAAGTGTGGAGAGACTCTGATTGGGACATAAGTGTGGGGGGATTCTGATTAGGACACAAATGTGAGGGATCTGATGAGGACACAAATGGGCAGGAGGGGATTTAATGGATGTGGAGAAGTGGCTTTGAGGATAGTCTGTGGCAGGGTATCTGATGAGGACACAAATGTGTTGGGGTGGCTGTAAAGGGGGACACAAATGTGCAGGCAGAGTCTGATGAGGACACAAGGACAAAATTTTGTAAGCAGACTCTGATGGGGACACAGATGTATGGAGAGACTTGTTGGGGACAGAAATGGGCAGGGAGTCTCTGATGGGGACTGTCAGAAACCCTGAACCAGACCGGGACAGAAGTACAATTAAATCACACTTGTTTATTAATAAAAAGGTAAATAGAGTAAGCATAGCCAAAGTATAGCCAGAGTCCAGAAACCTGATAGAGTAGTCAGCCAGTCCAGAGTTCAATAACCAGATCGGGTAATCAGCCAGGCCAGAAGTCAGGGATCCAAGTGGAGCAACAGCAAGCAGGATAAGGAGCCGGAAGGGATGTCAGCAAGCCAGTCTTTAAACAGAACTCCAGGCGATGGTTTCTTGTTATGTGACCAAGGCGAAGGCAGAGGTGAAGTGAGCTGGAAGGCTTTAAGTAGGCAGGTCAGACGAGTAAGATCAGGAACAGCTGGGTGACTGTGGTGACTGTGGAGAGAGTTGAGAGGTGACAAGTAGCTGACAGCTGAGCAACCAGCCCAGAGAAGGAAGAGCTAAGCCAACCCTGACAGGGACACAGATGTATGGAGAGACTCTGCTGGGGACAGAAATGGGCAGGGAGTCTCTGATGGGGACACAGATGTACTGTATGGGGAAATTCTAAGTGCTTAGCCCTGGTGCACGAGGCTTCGGGCTCTGAAGGCAGCCTTTCAAATTCTATTCTATTTCATGGCTAAGGATTCATTTCTAAATAACTTTTTTTTTTTTTTTGTCCCGCACATATCTGTGAAATATATCATGTGGCCATCAAAGCAAAATGTTTGGAGACCCCTGCTCGAGGGTGTCATAGAGCTACATAGGAAGAGAGGTTTGGCCATTAAAAATAAGGTTTTGTTTGTTAAAAAAGAAAAACAAATGGCTCCTAACTTTTTTTTTTTTAGCTGGCTCCTGGGTTCAAAGCAAATTTGTCAAGCCCTGCCGCTACAATATTAATGCTGAGAACACCTAAATGTAATCATCTGGAGGAGCACTCTAAGCCCTTGTACACACGGTCGGAGAATCTGTCGGAATGAGTCTTATCGGACCGCGTCGTCAGATAATCCGACTGTGTGTGATATGCATCGGACTGATTCCGTCAGAATCTCCGTCCGATCCAAATTTCCAACATGTTGGAAATATTTCCCGACCAACTGGGCCGGACGGACCTAATCCGATCATGTGTAGAGCATTTTCATCGGACCAAGTGCCACGCATGCTCAGATCAAATTCCTACATCAAAGCTATTGGCTACTAGCCTGAACGTAGTCCCATCATAAAGAAATTACGTCATCACGTTCTGAAAGATCGGATTTTTCGCCAACTTGGCCCGACCGTGTGTATGCAACAGTTTCGGACACAATCCCTCCGACTAAATCCGACGGGCAAAATCCGACGGATTTGGTTGGCAAAATCTCCGACCGTGTGTAGGTGGGCTCAGACTTTTGGCCATAGAATGTGTTATAACCTCTACTTCACTGCTTATATTGCATTTCTTGAAAGTTGTCACAATTGCGATTCAGATTCAGGGAAGAAACGTACAAGTCACCATTGATGAGTATTTTAAATGTAATTTCATAATGGAGTATGATAAGAATTGATTGGATTCCCCAAAGTGACTATGAGTGTGATAGACTTCTCTGCTCCTCTCCCTTCTGGGCAAAGATAGATTTAATACATGCAATCAACTTTTCCAAAAAATATCTTAATTAGCTTTGATGGTTTTTCTTGTTGCATGGTTTAATTTCAGGATCGTTTGTCAGAACATATTGGCTGCTACCAAATGAAGGTTCAGAATGTTGTTCTGCCAATAAGCTGAACACCGATATTTGATTTCTCAGTTGCGGAGGAATGCAGAGCTCGCTATTTTTATTAACTTATCTATTGCTGACATTTATAGCATTGGATTTACACAGAGTATGAAAACTTTCACCTCAATCACTGGCCGCCAAGGAACTGACACCTAAATGACCTTGTCACAGTCACATATACCACTCACCGGACACTTTATTATGTCCCCCTTGCTGGTCCCGGGTTGGACCCCCTTTTGGCTTCATTCTTGGTGGCATAGATACAACAAGGTGTTGGAAACGTTCCTCAGAGATTTTTCTCCATAGTGACATGATAACATCACGGAGTCGCCGTAGATTTGTTGGCTGCACATCCATGATGCCAATCTTCCATTCCATCACATCCCAGAGGTTCTCTATTGGATGAGATGTGGTGAGTGTGGAGGCCATTGGAGGACAGGGACCTCATTGTCCAGTGGTGAGATGATTGGAGCTTTGTGACATGGTGCATTACCCTGCTGGAAGGAGCCATCAGAAGATGGGGACACTGTAGTCATAAAGGGATGGACATGGTCAGCAACAATACTCAGGTAGGCCGTGGTGAATAACCCATGCTTAATTGGTTCTAATGCCGCGTACACACGAGCGGATTGTATGGCATACTTAGTCCATCTAGTCCATCCCGACGGGACTAGAAATAGGAAGTCCAAGACACAGCAAAGCACCCTTCCGCCGTGTAAATCCTTTCTGAGCATGCGCCATACTTAGTCCGTCGAACTAGCCTACTGACGACCATATTGTCCGCTGAAACCAAAGTACGACGGACAGAATTTCGAAAAAAACGAAATACTTAGTACTTCGGACTGCACGCTGAAAAAGTCCGCTGAAGCCCACACACGAGCGGACTGTCCGCTGAAATGTGTTTCGACGGACTAAGTACGCCATACAGTCCACCCGTGTGTACACGGCATAAGAGACCCAAAGTGTGCCAAGAAAATATCCCCCACACCATTACACCACCACCACCAGCCTGAACCGGTGATACAAGGCAGGATGGATCCATGGCGCCAAATTCTGACCTCACCATCTGAGTGTCGCAGCTGGAATCCAGACTCATCAGACCAATGTCTTTCCAATCTTCTATTGTCCAATTTTGTGATCCTGTGTGAATTGTAGCCTCCGTTTCCTGTTCTTAGCTGATAGGAGTGGCACCCGGTGTGGTCTTCTGCTGCTGTAGACCATCTGCTTTTAAGGTTTGCTGTGCTGTGTTTTCAGAGATGGTATTCTGCAAACCTTGGTTGTAAGGAGACATCTAATTGCTCCCTCTGGTGCGTTATTGTTTAAAATGCGGCATTCTGCATTACAAGGAGAGATGGAAAGGAGGGGGAAAAAATAAAAATAAAAATAAAGAGCTTTTATCACGTATCATGGAATTATATAAAAAAAAAATTCACCTGAAAGAATGAAGATTTTCTGAATGAAAAGTATACTGCCTGCTGTGCAATATTTTCTCTGTATCTTGTTATTCTATTAAAGTGTATCCAAACAGAGAAGAAAAATGTAATGCATTTCAGATTACCAGTCTTTAGATGTGGGTGGCTGCATTTGTTTTATTTTATTGTGTTATTTTGATCCTTTGTCGCAGGGAGCCCTTAAAACGGCATGTTGCCCATAGGCCAGTGTCTACTCTGCATATTCTGGATTTGGCCAGACCACAGCAAATACATGTTTAACAATGATTGCTGATTGGCTGGGGAGGGGGGGCAAACTTCAATTTAGGGTATTGGTATAGGGGTTATTTGAGTTATTGTTGCCTTTCTATCATCTGGAACCAGTCTACCCATTCTCCTCTGTCCTCTGACATCAACCAGACATTTTCTTCCACACAACTGCCGCTCACTGGATATTTTCTCTTTTCCCACCATTCTCTGTAAACCCGAGGGATGATTGTGTGTGAAAATCCCAGAAGTACTCAGACCAGCCCGTCTGGCACCAACAACCATGTCACGTTCAAAGTCACTTAAATATCCTTTCTTCCCCATTCTGATGCTCGGTTTAAACTTCAGCAAGTTGTCTTCACCACGTCTAGATTCCTAAATGCATTGAGTTGCTGCCATGTGATTGGATGATTAGCAATTTGTGTTACCAAGCAATTGAACAGG
Organism: Lithobates pipiens; assembly: GCF_037356315.1. Classification (NCBI taxonomy): domain Eukaryota; kingdom Metazoa; phylum Chordata; class Amphibia; order Anura; family Ranidae; genus Lithobates; species Lithobates pipiens. Next base: position 12,416,300 of record NW_027507825.1, read on the forward strand.
TGTACCTAATAAAGTGGCCAGTGAGTGTATATTGCACATTCTCATCTGCCCCAAGGGTGGATCCAGAGTCTAGTCTCGGGAGGGGTGCTGCCAAAAAAAAAGGTGTTGTTTATAGCGAAAAAATAAAAACAGCAGAGGTGATCAAATACCACCAAAAGAAAGCTCTATTTGTGGGGAAAAGGGACATACATTTTAATTGGGTACAGCATTTCATGACCACGCAATTGTCAGTCAAAGTAACGCAGCGCAGTATCGCAAAAAATAGCCCGGTTATGAAGGGGGTAAAACTTTCCGGAGCGGAAGGGGTTAAGATTGCATTAGATGACTGCTTCTTCCTGTGTTCACGCCGCTCTGCAGTGTGGAGAAGATGGAGGGAGGAGGTGGGTGGAGCCAACACTCACTCAGGTACAGAGGTCTGCAGTGTGGAGAAGATGGAGGGAGGAAGTGGGTGGAGCCAACACTCACTCAGGTGCAGAGGCCTGCAGTGTGGAGAAGATGGAGGGAAGAGGTGGGTGGAGCCAACACTCAGGGGCAGAGGTCTGCAGTGTGGAGAAAATGGAGGGAGGAGGTGCCGGTGGGTGGAGCCAACATTCACTCAGGGGACGGAGGCCTGCAGTCAGTGCAGAGAACATGGAGGGAGGAGGTGCCAGTGGGTGGGGCCAACACACACTTAGGGACGGAGAAGGAAGAATGCTGGTGCTCTGGCTCTCATCATCAGCATGAATCAAGACAGCCCAGGAGCTAGCAACCAGTACAGGGAAGAAGCACAGAGGCCAAGCCAGCGGCACAGTTCCACTCACCTCCTCCTGGTCGAGGTGTCCAGCGGCAGTGTGGTATAATTACACTAACACATAGTCTCTCTCTCTCTGTGCCACTGATCGGCTAATGTGAGACAGAAAGCGAGAGACTAGGGCAGAGCAGTTTGTGTGATATTTTTGGGGGGGTGGGGGGGGGCAATTGCCCTGTTGCCCCCCCCCCCCATCTGTCCCTGCTTTGAAGGAGCTTACAATCTACAAGAAAGTCCCTAACTCACATTCACACATACACACATGGGCGTAGCATAAGGTGTTACAGGGGTCACAATCGCAAGCTCCAGGGGACCCCTGCATCCTCCCTGTCATATTATCGTATCCTCCACAAAGTCCATCTCTGATCTGCCCTAGGGCCCCACAGCCACGGTTCAGTACTGGGATTCCACTTTGCCACAGTCCACACCCCTCTGTTCTCATTGGCTGGGGAGAAGCTGTGAGCCATTTGCTGAATGGAGAGGAGAATGGGGTGAGAACTGGGGAGGGGGGGGGGGGGGTAGGGTTGCCACCTGTCCAGGATTCACCCGGACAGTTCGGGTTTGGAATCATGTGTCCGGGTTTCAGACTGCCTGAAACCCGGACACATTATTCAGACTGTACTATGGCTTCCCAGCAGGGTTGCTGGCTGCAGTTGTCTAAGCTGGGAGTGTCTGTTACACTCTTTCACACTGCCCAATGCCAGCACTAACAACCCCCATCAAACACACAGATGAGAGAGGATAGAGGGCTCGATCTGCACCTCTCCTTCTCCCCACCCCTACCCCTCTGCGTCTGCCAATACTCCAATCCCTGGCGCTGTGCCTCAGAAAAGGAAAGTTGGGGCCGGAAATTTGAGGTCCAGCAGCCTCAGATACATCTGGATGAGAGGTGCTGACTGCCAAGAGGTGAGTGAGCTCACCATCCATCCCTGTCTGTGACTGAAGTCTCTCCTTTTTCTCTCCTCTGAGTGACTACACTAAGGTAAATCAGGGTTCTCAGAGCACCCCTTACATCATAGTTCCCCTTTACACCAAAGGCCACAGTGTTCTCCCTTACATCATAGTCCTCTCCGTACATCAGAGTTCTCAGTGTTCCCCCTTCAATCAGGGTTCCCAGAGCATCCCTTATGTCAGAGTCCCCAGAGTTCTCCCTTACATCAGAGTCTGCAGAGTCCCCCCTTATAGTGAAAGGGAACTCTGCGAGTTCAGATGTAAAGGGGAACTCTGTGGACTCTGATGTAAAGGGGAACTCTTATTAACTTCATATGATTAGAAATGTTGTTTAATAGCAAAATATATGTATAGTTCATACTATAAAAAAAATTTGAGTGTGCGCTGCTAAAGTGTTCGGGTTTGACTTGAAGAAAAGGTGGCAACCCTAGGGGGGAGTGTCTGTGCTGTGTGCTGGAAACATGGAATGCAGTGGTGGCCCACCAAAAAAATTAAAATAAATTAAAGCTGGCGCTTTAAAAAAATAAAATACCAAAAAATACCAAAAAAGTTCCTTAAGTGCACTGTGTTCTAACGCCGGACACAGTCTGACACCAGACACAGTGCACCTATGGGAAGGGCCATATCTATGCAATCACTAGATTGAAGACGTGGCGCTTCATTTGCGGGCGTTTAGCCTGCCTTGCAGCGCTTTCTGAAGCGCTGAGTAGCTTCCGCCCATTCGTAGTATATATTGCTACGGCCAGGTGGTTTGATTGACATCTGAGTTTGATGTCACTTCCTGTTTTCTCTCTCCAATTGCACCCAGGAGAGAGGAAACAGGACGTATGAGAGGACGACCTCTCCACAGGAGACACAGCTGGAGAAGGCAACACACAGCAAGGTAAGTAACGGGGGAGGGGGTTTGATGCGACAAAGACAGGCTGCTGCAATTTGGTGGGACACATGCTGCTGCAATTTGGTGGGACACATGCTGCTGCAATTTGGTGGGACACATGCTGCTGCAATTTGGTGGTGACACATTCTGCTGCAATTTGGTGGTGACACATTCTGCTGCAATTTGGTGGGACGCATACTGCTGAAATTGATGGAGACACATGCTGCTGCAATTGATGGTGGCACACATGCTGCTGAAATTGATGGTGACACATGCTGCTGAAATTGATGGTGACACATGCTGCTGCAATTGATGGTGAGACACATGCTGCTGCAATTTGGTGGTGACACATGCTGCTGCAATTTGGTGGGACACATGCTGCTGCAATTGATGGTGACAGAGGCTGCTGCAATTTGGTGGGACACATGCTGCTGCAATTGATGTTCAAACATGCTGCTGCAATTGATGGTGACATGTGCTGCTGCAATTTGGTAGTGACACATGCTGCTGCAATTGATGGTGATACATGCTGCTGCAATTTGGTGGGACACATGCTGCTGCAATTTGGTGGTGACACATGCTGTTGCAATTTGGTGGTGACACATGCTGCTGCAATTGATGGTGACACATGTTGCTGCAATTGATGGTGACATAGGCTGCTGCATTTGGTGGGACACAGGCTGCATTTTATGTGACACAGGCTGCATGTAAGGAGGGACTCCGCTGGGGCCACCTGATGTAAGGAGGGACTTCACTGGGGACACCTGATGGCATCTGGTGGCAGGTGACGTGGCTAGTGACAAGCTCAGGGCTCCTGCTGATTCTGCATTATGGTGAGTTGAAAGATTTAATTGTATATTACAATGTAATAATAGAAATAATGTGCTTCAATCATCCTGACACCATAACACCCATTGTGTCGGGATGATTGAAGTGCTAACACCAGGTGTTTGGAATATCTTTATCTGCTGATTGCTAAACTTTCTAGAATACACATATTATTATTGTTGTGTAGGATCTGGGCCTGCTGTCCCTCCATCCCTCTCTCCCTCTCCCTCCATCCCTCGTTCATCTCAGACACTAACCACACCACCTTAGAGCCACACCCACTATTTCGCTTAAAGCACACCAATTTTCACCAAGTGGGAGAGGTCAAAAAAGAAGGGTGCGGTCTGGAGCCCCCCATCCTAAAACTTCACCAGCCGCCACTGATGGAATGGTAACCTGAGCCCAGCAAGTTAAGAGGAGGAGAGTGCCCGGATGTGTCCTGTAGCCACAATCGGACCAAGGTCACTGGTGAGGTAAGACACAGTTCAGTGTCTTCTAGTCACCAGCTGGGATTCTATGTAACCCCCCCCACCCGGGGATGTCTACTTACCCCACTTCTCTGGCAACTGGGAAAAGGACACACACCTCTCTGGGAGGTGACCTTCCCCAACACCTGCCAACACTGACAGGGGTCCCTGAAGGGCTACAGGCTCCAGCTTCATGTCACATGGCTTTGCCCCCCAGATCTAAGTTTCAACACCCCAAAGACCCTTGACCACTCCATCCACCTTGAAAGCTATGCCTGCTTCTGAGCTGCTTTCCCAGTACAGCACTCTATACTGCTCCCCCTCCGCAGGACTGAAATCACATTCCTTTACAACACAGCCAGTCACCCATGATCTGTTCAGGGTGTATCTGCCTACTGGAACTACACCGCCGTTCCGACCAGGGGATTTCACAGGTCAGAAGGGCAACATAAAAGCCAGATACACCCTGTGTAGACTGTGTGTAAAGGAATGTGATTTCAGCCCTGTGTATTTTGTGGGGGGGGGGGGGGGGGGGGGGGGCTGTTGACAGTGCTGGAATGGGAAAAGAGCTCTGCCAAATGACCTGCCAGGGGTCCCTGTTCTCTGATTCTTCAGTGGTGATTCCTGTCCTCTAATGTAAGGAGGAACTCTGGTAACTCTAAACTCTCTGCATACACATAATAGGACCAATTTAGACAGGAGCCAGTTAGCCTCCCAGCATATTTTTGGAGTATGGGAGGAAACCAGAAGCCTACACAGATTGTGCACTTATAAATATTTTTCTGAACATATATTGAAGTCATATACAGTATATGGCATTATTTGGTGTAATAAAACTGAGATATCCAGCAGAGCTCTGGCATGACAAAGGTCTAGTGAACTTCATCAAACAACGGTTCATGGGGATATCCACAGATCACACAGTTGTATTATATACTTCAAATAACTGCATTATATCACTTCTGCAGTCTCCTGTAAATCTCCAGTGAAACCTGTATCAAGGTTGATTTCCAATCCTTATCCACCATGTATGATTGAAGCATAGAGATACAGATAAATTGCACTTTAACTAGTGGTGGCTTATGCTCCATCCGGCCCCTCAGTCAAACCCCACACACTGTCAGTGTTCTGTCAGTCGGTCGGTCAGTGAAAATCCCCCATCCTCCCGTCACTCGGTCCTTCGTCAAACCACCCAACATCTCCAACCCCTTCCCCATGTTGTTCACCCGTCCGCCCACAAGCCCCGCACTTACCCCATTTAGGTCACGGGCAGCTTCAGCAGCTTCCCCCTTTGTCTCCTCTGCGGTGGTTTTCCCCCGTGTCTCTTCCTCGGCGGCCAATATGGTTGCTTCTTCTCTCAGGCCAATCAGGTCTTAAGACTCGCTTCCTGATTGGCCCGAGGGAAAGGCAGGAAGACAATAGTGAATATTAATTTGCTATGGTCACACAACTGTATGGGCTCAGGGGCACAGTGCTCTGCACCTCAAGCTCACCCTTTTTTTAAGCCAATTAGAGCCTCAGGCTCTAATCACGTGCTTCAAAAGAAAATCCCCCATTGAAATCCATGCATCTGACGCCCTGCATGTAGATTAGGGGGCCGGGCACATGGATTAAGGGGCGGAACCCCATGCGCCCCTAATGGAGCAGCCACCACCGACTTCAAATGAGCTCTTAAAATTGGAGTCCACCAAAATAGTGGTCGGCTGGTGCTGAACTATCAATTTGAATTTCCATCCTATCGCAGCAAGCCCCCAATTAACCACCTCAGTATACTTTCACCCCCTTCCTGCCCAGGCCAATTTTCATCTTTCAGCGCTGTCACATTTTAAATAACAATTGCGCGGTCATGCTACACTGTACCCAAACAAAATTGCTATCATTTTGTTCCCACAAATAGAACTTTCTTTTGGTGATATTTGATCGCCTCTGGTGTTTTTATTTTTTGCTAAACAAATACAAAAAGACTGAAAATAGAAAAGGAGGAACAAGCATATGCCTCCCTCCACTGAACCATACCAGGCCACATGCCCTCAACATTGAGTGAGTACCAACACCCTGGCAAAGCACCTTGTCCCTGTGTTAATGAGAATAAAAGCCTCTTTCCCACAACCCTGGACCAGCAGTTGAGGGATCTATGGGTTGGGGACTTAACTGAATCTAGAAGCCCCCCCCCCTTTTACAATAAGGGGGCACCCAGATACCGCCCTTCTGTGTGAATGAGTAAAGGGTACTAGACATGTGCAGACAGTCAACTGGAAATTACCTCAAAAATGCTTGGGACAAATATAGATCTATACTCAGAAAAAAAAAACACCAAAAAAAAAAAAATCAAAACAAAAAAAAAGGGTAAAATTGATGGACTAACCAGCCCTTTTTCCGCCGTCACTTTTCTATGTTTCATAACAAATCCGGAAATTAGGACAAAAGTTTTGTTATTTGGAGATGTATCCAAATTTCTGAATCACAATAGTAACGAATTTCAATGAATCAAAAAATACATTATAATGAAATTAAATAATTAATTCTATAAGACTAAGTAACGTGTCAACAACAGATATGTTAATACCACAATAGGAAGGGTACCATCTTCCAGTAATTGACTAGGAATGAGCCCGATGTATGAGTCGAACGTAAGTTCATTGTGTTCACACTGAATTTAGAGCATTATGGGGCATTCGCGGGAAATTCGAAAGCCCGCGGAATGCTCCATAATGCACGGTGAGATTGCAGTACATTAACAGCATACCCTCAACATGGGGAGGGTGTTTTGCGGTCCCCCCAAAACACCTTGTCTCCATGTTGATGGGAAGAAGGGGCCTCTTCCCCACAACCCTTGCCTGGTGGTCGTGGGGGTCTGCAGGCGGGGGGGCTTATAGGAATCTGGAAGTCTCCTTTAACAAGGGGGCCCCCAGATCTCACCCCCCCACATGTGAATAAGTATCGGGTACATTGTACCCCTACTCATTCACCAAAAAAAAAGTGTCAAAAAAGTAAATATGACATGAGACAGTTTTGGACAATTTCTTTATTTAAAAAAAAAAAAAAACGGAAAAACTTCTCGCCCTCAGCTATATAACAGCTGTTATAGCGAAAAGGCTGCAGTCTGTCGGGACGCCTCCAATAGAGGCAAAGTTTTTCCTTTTTTTTCCCGGTCCGTCTGCACTGTGATTGAAGATGGATTTCCATCGCAGGACACTTTGTTTTGTTTTGATAAAGTACTTGTCAAAAACTGTCTCTTGTCATTTTTACTTTTTTGACACTTTTTTGGTGAATGAGTAGGGGTAAAATGTACCCAATACCATTCACATAGGGGGGCAGGATATGGGGTCCCCTTTGTTAAAGAAGACTTCCAAATTCTTATAACCCCCCCCCCCCACCTGCAGACCCCCACGACCACCAGGCAAGGGTTGTGGGGAAGAGGCCCCTTTTTCCCATCTACATGGGGACAAGGTGTTTTGGGTGGGACCCCAAAACACCCTCCCCATGTTGAGGGCATGTGGCCTGGTACAGTACAGGAGGGGGGGCACCTTCTACCTCCCCATTTCCTGTAGCCTGTCAGGTTACTGCTAGGATAAGGATCTAGTATGGATTTTAAGGGGTCCCCCATACCATTTTTGTTTTAATTTTTGCACGCAGTGTCTCCTCAGTGGAGACAGAAGATGGATGCATGGATGGACTGCGCTGGACTGAAAATCACCCGTCACTGGATCAGATCAGCCATCGCTGGACCCCAGAGAGATAATCATCCGTCGCTGGATAGTAAGAGTGGATTACCACCGCTGGAATCTTTTTTTTATTTTTAATAAAGGAATTTTTCAAAAGTGTGTTTGTCTTATTTAACTATTTTTTACACTTTCTTTGTGAAATGGTAGGGGTACTTTTGCACCCCCTTACCATTTCAAACAGGGGGGGCCGGGATCTGGGGGTCCCCTTACTAAAGGGGGCTTCCATATTCTGATAAGCCCCCCGCCCGCAGACCCCCAAAACCACTGGCCAGGGTTGTGGGGATGAGGCCCTTGTCCCCATCAACATGGGGACATGGTGCTTTGAGGGGTTACAGACCCCCAAAGCATCCTCCCAATGTTGAGGGCATGTGGGCTGGTACGGTTCAGGGGGGGGGCGCTCTCTCATCCCCCTCTCTTTTCCTGCGGCCTGCAAGGTTGCGTGCTCGGATAAAGGGTCTGGTATGGATATTCATTTGAAAAAAAAATTGACGCTGGGTTCCCCTTAATATCCATACCAGACCTGAAGGGCCTGGTATGGATTGGGGGGGCTCGTGCCATTTTTTTTATTTTTGGCGTGGGGTTCCCCTTAATGCTCATACCAGACCTAAAGGGAATGGTAATGGACTGGGTGGAACTCACAGCGGTTTTTTTTTCAATAATTTCTATCTATATTACCGGGATCATTACATTACTGTATACATACATACATTATCAAGAAATTTTGAATGACATTTTTTCCTTTAGAAATGTAATTTTGCTGTGGTTCTGTTATGGAATTGGGAAAGATACGCTGCTTTACATGCATACTAAAGGGACCCCCCAGTCACGATATTTAAAGGAATATTTTTTATTTTTATTGTTTCACTTTAAGCTCAACCCTATAATTGACTAAAGTAAAAACACACAGAAGCAAAAAAGCTCCAAAAAAAAAGAAAATAGACTATCTTGGTGCCCAAGAAACACGGAGTTGTACAATGTATTAAAAATATGAACATTTTTTTTTTTTTTTTTACAATTTTTAAAGAAATGTATCACACATAAGAATAAAAATTGACAAAATAAAAATTGATAAGTGGGAGTTGTACAAGTTTTAGCTCATATTGGATCACACTTGTTTGCTCTGATTGATCAATGACCACTAGGATCAAATAATACAAATCCCAGATGGTAATGAATGGGAATACAATATGCGGCCGTCCGTCATTGTGTTTTGCGACCTTCTTCGCTTCCTCAGGAGAGGAAGACTGTCTACAATAAAATACAGGACAATGTTTTTGCAATATAGACTTATGGTCGTCTCCAATTAGTGTGCACACCACTTAATTCAATGTTATCCCACTAGAATACGTGCACGAGAAAACCCCAGAAACCAGCAAAGGGGAGCCCCAAGGTTTCCAAAGCCTAGGGGCCTCCATAGAGTTTAATCTGCCTTTGGTCAAATCAGAGGCAAAAACTATTTGGAATAAAACCATTAACTAACCGCGAATCCTCCCGCCATCTTTGTCCAGTCCTTTGGCTTCGCCCAAATCACCCTCTCCATCGTTCATGTTTATTAATGCTGTTTTGCATGTACATATTCCCCTGACACCCTCCCTTGTAAAGCTCCGTTCTCTTCCAGAAGTCACCTTGTTTGTATTTCATACCAATTCGCTGCTCCTTCGTAAGTAAATAGAAGTCTTTGACCTGTTCTGCCAGACACGCGGTGTTCATACATTACTGCAAGTTTATAAAATTAAAAGATGGTGCTGTAAGTGGCCACGCGGGGATCCCGCAGTGTATTAAGCTCAACCTTTACATCTGCAAAGTACAAACAAAACTGCCGGGGAAGCTGTGTGCTGGGGCTTGCAAATAATTCCGAGCTGCTGTGAGAGACAATAAAAAAGACAATATCAGGAAGTAGCAAACTATTCACCTGGGACAATCTCCGAGCGTCAGCAAGAAGCTACAAAGAAATAATCCAGGTGAGGAGGTACGCGTGAGACGACAGCGCGTGCCAAGAATCGCTAATGCAGCTGAGGCTTAATGGAGTATGTGCCCGGGAGGAGATGCCAAAAATCCGACACATGCTGTTTCGGCTTTTATTTTGTTTATTTGAAAATAAAGAATAATTTTGCCCCCTTCCCAAAAAAAAAACAAAAACGAAATCAATAAAAGTAAGAATAAAAATAAAATAATAACTATTACTATACATGTTTTAGACATTGTACCATTTATGTCAGTCTGTGCTCAAAGAGCTTGCGTTCTAATGTCACCACCACAGTCACACACTATTATTATTATTCATTTATTATTGTTATTATTGTACATTTACATCAGTCTGACATATTCCACAGTGATGTACAAAGCAGATTGCGCCAACCAAGTCTGCAGCAGAAAAGCATACCTTCTACCACAGCCACACACTATAATTATTATTATTATCATACATTTATATCACTCTGACATATTCCAAAGTGATGAAGGGTTTAGCACTGTAGAAAAACTTTTTGATAGATAAGTAGTGCCTTTTATATACAACTATATAGATCAGACCAAAATGAGGGATGAAGGAGGGAAGAGGGACAGTGGGACTTTGTTCTGAATGAGGGATAGTGCCCCCAAGCCTGGGACAGCTGGGAGCTACGATAATAATATGACATTATTATTATACATAAATCACCTTTTAGTGTGCTGCTAGTGTTAGTGTAGGCAAATTTATGAAATGACATGGTTAGTTTGTGAGTCTGAAATTGGGTCAGGGTTTACGGCAGGTCAGGCTAGATGGCTAAAAGAAGCAGGTCTCTGGTACCTTCCCCTGGATCGGCAAGTTTGGAGAAACTTCTAGAAGTTAGTGGGCGGAGGACAGGGGGACTGATCTGCATACTTGAGGGAACTTGGCCAATCCCCAGGCAGAATGTGCTGGCAAGTTGATCAAGTCAGCTTAACCTCTTCCCTACCCGCCCATAGACATATGACGTCCGCAGATGGGATCTCCCATCCTGGGCGGGCGTCATATGACATCCTCGGGTTTCCGGCTGTATAGGGGGCCCGCTGCGTCACAAAGGAGCTGATGCGCGTGTCCGGCGGACGCAATCACCACCGGGCACTTGCAATCACTCGTGACAGAGCAGGAATGTGGATCTGCATCAGGGGAGAGGAGACTGATCGTGTGTTCCTTGTATATAGGGTATAAGTCAGTCTCCTACCCCCACAGTTAGAGTCACTCCCTAGGTAACACATTTAACCCCTTGATTGCCCCCTAGTGTTAATCCCTTCCCTGCCAGTGACATTTATGCAGTAATCAGTGCATTTTTATAGCACTGATCACTGTAAATGTGAATGGTTCCAAAATAGTGTCAAAAGTGTCCAATAAGTCCACCACAATGTCAAAGATAAAAATCGCAGATTGCCGCCATTACTAGTAAAACAAAATAATAATAAAAATGTCATAAATCTATGCCCTATTTTGTAGACGCTATAACTTTTGTGCAAACCAATCAATATACGCTTATTGCAATTTTTTTAACCAAAAAAACGACGGACCTGTTTTATTGGACAATCCGACCGTGTGTATGCTCCATCAGAATGCTCAGAATCAATGCTAAAGATCAGGACACAATAGCAGAAGTTGCCCAAAGGGTGGTGGTAAAGAGCTGAAAAACCACGTGATTTGGTGAAAGTTGGCTGAAAATGTTCTGCCGTGTATATGCATACCAAGTTCACGGCTAACGCCCCTTCGGACAAAAATCCATGGTAAAGTCCATTGGAAGTCCGATCGTGTATAGGAGGCTTAAGATATTATCCAGGGGTTACATTACCAATATCACTTATTGATCTTATTTTGCCGTTCATGGTCCTATTGTACTTGTATAAGCAATTATAATATTATTGATAGTTGGTTGTCCCTGAGACTGCGTGATTCATACAAAGTCCCACCTGTTCCAATTGTCCTCCCTTTTTCCCCGCAATTCTTATTAGATAGAGATATATGACCTAAATTGTCTTTGCCTCTTATCAAGTCCCAAAAAATCACTTTTTTTTCATCCATTTAGACTTCCATCTTCACCTAAATGCTGGGGGCAGCTCTGCATGCCTCCTGCACTATATCAGAGACAGAACAATGCATCACCATGGTGCAGACATGCCTGTGGCCATCATCATGCCAAGGAAATTCACCTTGTGTCCTGGCCTGCAGAGTCATGGCCATGGTAACTCATGACCAGGACTGGGCAAGGGGGGCAGCCACCCATGCCGTAGTGGTAGAGAGGGGATGCCCCCTCACCGCATGTTCCAGACCTGCTGTCGCACTGTGACAGCTGACACGAAAAACACATCTTGCATGTGCAACTACCGTTCTAGCTTCTAGAAAAGTGATTGATCATGTATGTGCCATGCACACTCTATGCCAACCATGGGCGGCCATAACAAAGGGGGCAGAGAATGGGCACAGGGCTGTTAGCATTAGCAGTGGGTGTGGGGGAGGGACGGAGCCTAGCCCTGGGCACTGGATGAACCTAACCCAGAACTGATCATGAGGCTCATTAGTGATGGACGAACTTCCAACGGGACGTTTCGTGAACGCGGCCAAATGTTCGTGAACTGCAAAGTTTGCGGCGGGCCCCATTGACTTGACAGGCGAACCTTAAAAACCTACAGGTCATATTTTCAGCCACAAAATACTTACTAGCTGTGCACACATAGTCCCACCACATGGACACTGACATAACAAAAGTATTAAGGGAATCTGAGATCGACAACGACAAGCATTATTTTTTATCTGTGAAATTTTGACAATTAAGGAGCGCATGAAGGCTATGGAGGAGAGGCAAGGTCAGGCCAGGCTATGAAGGGGGTGCAGGAGATGATCAGTGCCACAGTCAGGGCAGCGCAGTCCTGTGCCAGTGTCCCAGTGTGCCAACCTGTGCTTGAGCCCCTCCCTCTGTCCGGCCCTTACCCCCACCTTTGCAGGGCTCCACTGGGGTGGTCCGGAGGTGCCAGTCCAGTGCTGACACCAGCACCGTGATAGAGAGCACTGACACCAGCACCGAGATAGAGAGCACTGACACCAGCACCGAGATAGAGAGCACTGACATCAGCACCGAGATAGAGAGCACTGACACCACACAAGCACCGTGATAGGGAGCACTGACACCAGCACCAAGATAGAGAGCACTGACATCAGCACCGAGATAGAGAGCACTGACATCACACCAGCACCGTGATAGAGAGCACTGACACCAGCACCGTGATAGAGCGCACTGACACCAGCATTGAGATAGAGAGCACTGACACCAGCACCGAGATAGAGAACACTGACCCCAGCACCGAAATAGAGAGCACTGACACCAAACCAGCACCGTGATAGAGAGCACTGACACCAGCACCGTGATAGAGAGCACTGACACCAGCACCGAGATAGAGAGCACTGACACCAGCACTGAGATAGAGAGCACTGACACCAGCACCGTGATAGAGAGCACTGACATCAGCGCCGTGATAGAGAGCACTGACACCAGCACTGAGATAGAGAGCACTGACACCAGCACTGACATAGAGTGCACTGACACCACACCAGTACCGTGATAGAGAGCGCTGACACCAGCACCAAGATAGAGAGCACTGACACCAGCACCAAGATAGAGATCACTGACACCACACCAGCACCGTGATAGAGAGCACTGAGACCACACCAGCACCGGGATAGAGAGAGAGCACTGATACCAGCAACTCGCTGCGGGACCCAAAAATATGATACCGCTCAACCTCTTCAAACAGGAGGGTACGGGCATATAGTACGGTGTATTACAGTAGTATAACCAGAGCTAAAGTCCTCCTTTCATCAGATAAATACTAAAACAGCGCTAAAACGAAAATAAAAATAGGAAAAAAATTGATGGTAATGAAACCATAGAGCAATGGCAAACACCACGGCCAACAGTCTTTATGTAGAAGATGGATAGGGGGACAGTTCAGATAATTCACAGTCACTTTTCCCTTAGCGTGCACCTTCCACCAGAGTAAGAGAGCAATTATCCACCTCGTGAAGCACACACCCCTCTGGGGTTCAAACTCAACAGACGCCGCTAGAAATAAAGCCTTGTATCTGTGTCCAAACACCGCTCTGTGCTGACACCCCACTTATCCAGAAGGTCCACTGGTATAGCCATACAGCAGAAACCCCCCTTAATCCTAGCTGCTTACATTTAAAATGCAATCAACAAGCATAAAGAAATACAATAGAGGGCGCTATCACCATCTCCAGCCGTCCGCTGGAAGTGTGCTGTTCCTTGCAGACACTGTATTACACTCCCGTAACACTCCAGTATTACGCTCTGCCTTCTACCCGGGAGTGTAATACAGTGCTGCATTATAATAAACAGGATTACGCTATGTACATCTATCCTTGTGTCTTATGATACAATCGGAGTACCTATACCAGTGGACCTTCTGGATAAGTGGGGTGTCAGCACAGAGCGGTGTTTGGACACAGATACAAGGCTTTATTTCTAGCGGCATCTGGTGAGTTTGAACCCCAGAGGGGTGTGTGCTTCACGAGGTGGATAATTGCTCTCTTACTCTGGTGGAAGGTGCACGCTAAGGGAAAAGTGACTGTGAATTATCTGAACTGTCCACATATCCATCTACTACATAAAGACTGTTGGCCGTGGTGTTTGTCATTGCCCTATGGTTTCTTTACCATCAATTTTTTTCCCTATTTTTACTTTTGTTTTAGCGCTGTTTTAGTATTTATCTGATGCAAGGAGGACTTTAGCTCTGGTTATACTACTGTAATATTTTATTTATATTTGTTTAAAGAGCTGCTTAGTCTTATTTTATGTTCTGATTTTACCTCTATTTTTGGTAATTTTATATGTTTATTTATCTATAAATTATTTATTTATTTTTTTGTTTATGTCTGAGACATCGACATATGATATTGAATAGTTCAACACATCTACCTGCTGCTGGCACTGTAAGATTGAGGTGGTGCTGAGTGGGTGACCCATAGGCCATAGTTATACCTCATTTATCTATATAGTACGGTGTGCTTTTTTTGTACAAGGAAGTGAGCCAAAGATAGAAAAAAGGTCAGTGTGCTCGATTAAAAAAATCATTTTTACAGTTATGCATATACATGGTCTACTGGTCACATATGTTGAATTCCTCTGAGATCCATGCCTCATTCATTTTTATAAATGTCAGGTAGTCAACACTGTCGTGAGCTAGGCGAGTGCGCTTATCGGTCACGATCCCCCCTGCTGCGCTGAACGTCTGTCATGGTTATGCAATAGAGTTTGTCTGCTTACCTGTCTGCATGTGTTCATTTCTAGAAACCAGCCGAGCCTCACCTGACTGCTTTTATAATCCATCCTTTAGCATGGCTCCACCCTAGCTCCTATCAGACAACTCTATATTAACCTGTGCACTGCTAGCCTATCCTGCTGATCAACCTTTGTGTGTTAGCTTCCTGTTTCCTGCTGTGTGCTCTGCTACTGTTTTCCGTTACCGACTTTGGCGTGTCTTGACTATCCCTGTTTGCCTGTGATCCTGACCTTTTGGCGTGTACCCGACTATTCTTGTCTGCTTGTGGCCCCGACTTTGGCTTTGTCCCTCACCATCCCTATCCTCCTGTTGCCTACTGTGGGTGTGAGCTGGGGGACCCTGGGGGTCGCGACCTGGAGCCAATTGCAGCCAAGTCCATCCTCACCACCAGAGGCGCTGGTGAACACCTGCTGGCTCTTAGACTCTGCGCCCCAGGGAATCTTACGCTCTAACCCCAGTGGGATCTGTCCCCCATCTGCAGCAGTCAGCCATAGGGTCCACAACCTTGCGGTGCATTCCTAAACCCTACGGTGTGCATCTGTCACCTGGGCTCTAGGTGACCTGACAACGTACTTTCGGACAGGACACTGGACGAGGGGCAAGCCAACATTTCCATTGTAAATTGGGCAAGCTCTGGCCAGAGGTCAAGCCTGCCCACCCAGTATTCCAGGGATTCATCACTCCTCAGAGCGTCCACATCAGTCGTTAACCTGATGTAGTCAGACACCTGTCAGTCTAGGCGTTCCCTGATGCTGGATCCGGATGACACCCGTCGATGGGTCGGCTGCATGAATGACCTCATATCAGAAGTCACCAACACATCTTCAAACCGCCCTCTTCTTGCAGACACTGTTGGATTGGTACCCGCAACTCTTTCTCTGGGAGTGGGAATTCCTCCTCTGCCAGCGACGCAAAAGCAGAATGCAGCATTTATCTAAGCAAGGCCTGGAAGTGCTCCCTTCTGACAGCCCTGTGTGACGGTGGTAACATTTCCGCCATTTTGTGTTTGTACCGGGGGTCTAAGTACAATGCCACCCAGTACTGGTCCTTGACCCTTATGCTTTTTATCCCTGTTAAAACACTGGAACATGAAGGCCCCCATTTGCACTAAACTGGAAGTGGTGTGGTGGCCTGGCTCCTGCTCATCATCCAGGATAATGTCGTCCTCCTCGTTCTCCTCTCCCCATCCATGCACAACAACAGGGATCCCAGAAAGGTTTAAAGCATGCTCTTCTTGCTCCTCCTCATCTGCCCCGGCACCATCCTCCTCTGACTCCTCTTCAGACTCCTGTTGTTCACTTGTCTCAGATAGAGTAGCCCCCCCTGGGAATTCATCCAGCATTGCGACTTCCTCATCTTCCTGCTCCTGCTCCTCCATGGCTTGATCAACGACACAACGCAATGCACGCTCCATAAAGAAGGCATAAGGTACCATGTCACTGATGGCGCCATGGCTGCGACTGACCAGTTTGGTGATCTCATCAAATGGCCGCAGAAGTCTGTATGCATCTCGCATGAGCAGCCACTGGTGCGGTGAAAAAAACCCAGCTCCCCGGAACCTGTTCTGCCGCAGAGTTCGTACAGGTAGTCGTTAACTGCACGTTTCTGCTGGAGCAGCCTATCAAGCATATAGAAGGTTGAGTTCCATCGCGTCGGGCAATCGCAAATAATACGTCTGACCGGCAGATTGTGTCGCCGCTGAATGTCAGCAAGGCGAGCCATGGCTGTGTAAGATCTTCTGAAATGGGCCAAGATTTTCCTTGCCTGTCGCAAGATGTCCTGGACCCCAGGGTATTGGACAACGAATCGCTGCACGACCAAGTTTAAGACGTGTGCCATGCATGGCACGTGTGTAATTTTGCCCTGTTTCAATGCGCTAAGCAGATTGGCGCCGTTGTCACACACCACTTTACCAACTGTCAAATTGAGCGGTGTTAGCCACTGATCTGCCTGTGAACGCAAAGCTGAAAGGAGTGCAGGACCAGTGTGGCTCTTGGCTTCCAGGCACAACAGACGCAGCACAGCATGGCAACATCTCACCTGGCATGTCAAATAGATTCTGGGGAGCTTGGGCGGAGCAGCGGAAGAGATGCTAGCAGCGGAAAAGGAGTAGTCAGCCAAAGAGGAGAGGGAGGAGGATGGAGTAGGAGGAGGAGAAGAAGAGGCAGGCCTGCATGCAATCCATGATGGTAAAACCAAATCTACACGGGTGCCACGGGTTACATGCTTGACAGCCGTCAGAAGGTTCACCTAGTGGGCAGTAAAAGTTATATACCTTCCCTGCCCGTGTTTTCTATACCTCGTGTCTGTGGTCAGATGTATCTTGGCACGACACTGTGTGCCAGAGATACATTCACTTGCCACTGAACATGGCCATATAGCTCTGCGATGCCCTTCTGTGAGAAATACTTCCTTCCTGGGACCTTCCATTGTGGTGTTCCAATGGCCACAAATTTTCGAAAGGCCTCCGAGTCCACCAGTTTATATGGCAGTAGTTGGTGGGCTATCAGTTCTGACAAGCCAACCATCAACCATTGGCAAGAGGGTTATCTGGCAGCATAATTTTTTTACGCTTGAACATTTGGCCCACGGAAGCCTGCCTTTTTGCAGAAAAATGCGAGGACAGCATGATGGAAGGTGGAGTGGAGGACAATTGTGAGGGGAGAGGAGAAGGAGAAGTAGAAGACGAGGCTGGATGGTGGGAGCCTGGAGTTTGACTTTGTGGGTTCCGTTGCTACCACTGGGCTCGGTGATGACAGCTCATGTGCCTTCTTAAGGCGGTCGTCCCTAGGTGAGTGTTGGGCTTACCGTGACTCATGCGCTGACTGCAAAGATTGCAGATGGCAACGCTATTGTTAGCAACGGACACGTTAAAAAAAGCCCACACTGCGGAGCCATGTGCCGGTGTCCTGGGAGTGCCAGATGTGACCTTACATGGTTGTTACCTCGCTCCTGATACATTAGCAGTCTGCTTTGTCCCTCCTGTGCAATGTAAGTTCCGCCTGCTTCTCACCCCTATCTGCTGGTCCATATCTCCCTCTGAACTCCCCTCCTCTTCCTCTCTTGTGGGCACCCATGTGACATCACTAGACACATCATCATCGACGTCACCTTCCCCACCGCTATAATTAGAGATCTCGGAGTAGGCAACAACAGCGGGGACCAACCTCCTTGGGCTGATCTGGGTTCTGTTGTCAGACTGCTGAGTGGCGGTTGTTGCTACCTCCTCTTCCTGATCCAATGCCAAGAGTGGCTGCGCATTGGCAATGTCTTGTGATGGATCGGAAAATAATTCCTGTGACTCAAGCGGAAGGTATATGGTGGTGGTGGTGTTGGTGGTAGCAATGCTGGGACAAGGTGATAAAGCGCCCAGGGCAAAGATGCCCAATTGCACCCCCCCTTTCCCTTAGGGTTAGGGTCAGGGTGCCCCCTATCCCTGCAATAAACCATTGCGCCAGGGACAGCTGTCCCTCCTGCCCACCCCTTGTCCCGGCCCTGGGTGGTAGTGTCTTCGGGGGTGCACACAGCAGAGAGTGAAGAAGAGGGTTCAGATCGAGAGGATGAGGAGGGTGGAGAAGAGTAAGGCTGAGTGAGCCACTCAACCAAGTCTGGTGCATCCTTTGACGTAATCGCACGCACCTTCTGCAATTTGCCACTTTGGCTCAAGTCTGTTGCTCCTGCCCTACCCCTACCACCCCTGCGGAAGGGCCTGCCTCTTCCTCTGCCTGTCATTTTTTAAATGACCCTGTGACAAAAGTATCTAGAGAAGTGTAGTATGTATGTGGAAGAAGGTATATAACACCCGCTTCAATCTGTCGTTTTTGGGGGCCACTGGTCTATCACACCAGTTATAATACTTTTTTTTTAATTGCGTTTGTCACTCTTTGTAGTATCGCTGCAAAACCGCTCAGCAGTCACAATGCTGCACTGTAGAAATGCACTATACTATGCTTTCTATATGTGCAATTATTTTATACGTGTATTACACACCTATATACTACACACCAAATAGTACACCTAAACCAGTCCTCAAAAGGACCTTTGTGGACCTAGTAGCTAGTGATTGGCAGACTGTCCCTCAGTCCCTACACTGATAAAAGACAGCTGCAGAATCGGTCAGCAGTCAAGTATAATAGTCTTTCTATATTTGAAAGAAAGTATATTATACGTGTACAACCCTATATAATGTACACCTATAGCAGTCCTTAAAAGGACCTTTGTGGACCTAATAGTAATAGCTAGTGATTAAACTGACTGTCCCTGCTCCACACAGCATCCTGTCCCTACACTGACAAAAAACAACTGCAGAATCGGGCAGCAGTGCACTCAGCATTCACCAGCACAGCAATCAGCAGCAGTGCACCAGAACCCTATATACTGTACACCTATACCAGTCCTTAAAAAGGACTTTTGTGGACCTAATAGCTAGTGATTTGTGTCACTACAGTCTGTCCCTGCTTCACACAGCAACCTCTCCCTACACTGACAAAAGACAGAATGTAAAATGGCCGCCAGATCAGGTCTATTTATAAGGTAGGGGGAATGTCCAATTGTCCATGTGCTGAAATGTCTCAATTGGCTGTCCTGTACCCCATGATGGATGTATCATCATGGGTCAAAGTTCTTTCACAATGAAAACGCATATGTCCGCCGGTTTTGCCAATCGTGAACACGCAAAATCCGCCACGAACTGACCACTGGGCGAACCGCAAGGCCATCTCCAATGCTCATCCAAGTCAAACTAGGTTGCAGCACCCCAGGAGAACCAAGGTGGTTGAGCAACACTTAATTAATGAATGAAGCTGCATTAGCTTGTGTCTTTTATATCTTCCCGGAAATTCATTGAAATATTGTTATTGGGTGACTATTCAAAATTTTCCTTTCTTCCACACTTACAGCCACCTCAAGTATGACATTTATGATGATAGCAATACAATATTATTTTCTAGTCCGCAATACGCATTATTTGTAATCCCGTGTCATCTTGATGTTGCAGATTTACACACCTTGGAATAATTTATCGCCGGCGGTACGTGGCAGGTGAAATATCTGCTTCGCAGGCGGTTGCTTCTTTTGAAATTTTATATCTACAGTTTGCGATGGCAAGGTCATATTGCTCTTTCTTTATTTCTAAAGGTCAGCCTGACAAAGAAGAAGATCAGTGGAGAATCGATGAATCTTTCCAGTCTCCAGAGCCCTATAAATCCCTGCGACATCGGTGATCATGGCTCTAAATTCTCCTGCACCGAGGCTTCATTCTCTCTCGGTCAAAGTAAACTTTGCACAGTAGCCAGAAAGCTGAAACTTTCCTAAGATAACAGATACAGTGCCTTGAAAAAATATTCATACCCCTTGAAATTTTCCACATTTTGTCATGTTACAACTGTAGCGCTGGCTCCTGACGAGCAGGCGCTATGTTTTTTTCTAAAGTTTTTTTAAAGTTTTTTTTTCTAAAGTTTTTCTAAAGTCCAGACCTAAATCCAAATCCAATAATATGCTGCTTGTGCCTATCATATGCAGCCTCTGTGCCCATCATATGCAGCCTCTGTGCCCATCATATGTAACCTGTGCCTATCATATGCAGCCTCTGTGCCCATCATATGTAACCTGTGCCCATCATATGCAGCCTCTGTGCCCATCATATGTAACCTGTGCCTATCATATGCAGCCTCTGTGCCCATCATATGTAACCTTTGCCCATCATATGCAGCCTCTGTACCCATCATATGTAGCCCCTGTGCCCATCATATGCAGCCTCTGTGCCCATCATATGTAGCCTCTGTGCCCATCATATGTAGCCCCTGTGTGCATCATATGCAGCCTCTGCGCCCATCATATGCAGCCTCTGCGCCCATCATATGCAGCCTATGCACCCATAATATGCAACCTCTGCGCCCAACATATGTAGCCTCTGCGCCCATCATATGTAGCCTCTGCACCCATCATATGTAGCCTGTGTGCCCATCATATGTAGCCTCTGTGACCCCCAAAGCTCATTGTCTGACCGTCACACACTTACCCCATCTTGATGGCAGGTGATGGCAGTGAGCTGTGGGACAGGTGATGGCGGTCCTGTGTCCTCCAGGGCTCTCTGTCCTCCCATTCTTCAGCTATGTTAGGCGTCCAATCACGGCGCCTGTGCCTTCAGCCAATCAGGTGGCGGGTATTAGATCTGCGCCTCTTGATTGGTTGTGGTTCAATGTTAGCAAAGCAAATATTCATTTTCTGTGCTAACCCACCTGGATGAACTGTGAGTGCAATGCTTGGCTATCTATAGTACACAGAGGGGATGCCTGGAGAGGGGGGACAGAGCCTGTGTGCCCTTAATGGACGCACTGACACTGCAGCAAAGGTGTCCAGTGTGTTCTCTCACCAGTATTCCAACAGTACCAACAAATGGCCAATGCTTCCACCTATAACTGGCCTTTGCTGCAAGGAACACATGGAAGGGCTGGTGAAATACTGGTGAGGGGGCGCACTGGACATCGCTGCCATAGTGCTGTGTGCTGGGTGTCCAGTGCCCCCCTGTGCCTATAAGGAGGGGTGGGCTCCCTCCAGGCTCCTCTGCCTCTCATTATAATACATGTGCTATTCCTAGACATGTGCAGAATAAAAAGATTTGTTTAGTTTCGATTCGTTATTTACAATTAGTTTAGCTAAATTTGTTTAATCTGTTAAATTTGTTTTTGAAATTAGTTTTGTTTATTCATATTCAAATTGATTCAAATTTTTGGAATTCAAATTTGAATTGATTCAAATAGCTTTCTATTCTATCCAAATTCAAATTCATTCTATTTGAATTTTGGGAAATAGTTATATTCTTTCTATTCTTTTTTTAATTCTATTCATTTCTATTCTATTATTTAATCTACTATCTACTATTAGTGTATTCCATTCTATTTTTTCTATTCTATTCTTTTCTTGTGTATTCAAATTCAAATTTATTTGAATTTAGATTTTCTGAAGGTGGTTATATTCTTTCTATTTTATTCTTTTTTTTTTGTTTATTTGTTCTATTCTATTTTCTGTTATATTCTTTTCTATTGTATTTTTTTTCTATTTTATGCCTTTGTTTCCTATTCTATTTTGTTCTCTTTGGAAATTGGAAAACCTTTTTGAATTTGAAACTATTTGGAGTAGAAAACTATTCGAAATTGATTTGAAAATGTCTAAAGCAATCAACTACTGCTCCACTGGTTACTGAGGATCCAGACTACATTTCCCTAGTGTTGTATACTAGCTAGGAGGGCGCCGCGCTATGTGTATTTTATTTTATCTGACTTGCAGAAATTCCACCTAAAGACGTTGTGTCAGAAATCCTATATATTTATCATATCAAGCGTCAAGGATAATTATTATTTTCCAGAAAGTGAAAGCAGAAATTGAAGAACGATTGTGTTAAGCGTATTCCTAGCAAGCAGCAATAAAAAATATATAGAACCTGTAAAGACAGCCAACGGTAAAAATGGAAACGGATAATGGGAAATGGTAGCGCTAGTTTGAAAAGTGGGTGCAGAATGGGGAACCTTGAAAGTGGTAGTACAATCCCTGAGATATGCTGAAAATACCTATCCACCTCGACTAGAATAGATAGAAATAGTATAGAAAGGTGAGCACATAAAGTGACGAGCCAGAAATTCTTCTAGAACCTTTGGTCTGGTATGGACTTTTGAATGAGGAAACCCTCACCAAAATTTAAAACAAAAAAATTGCATGGAATTCCCACCAAAATCCATACCAGACCCTTATCCAAGAATGCAGCCTAGCAGGTCATGAAAGGGAGGGGGACAGGCGAGCGTCCGTCTCCCCTCCTGAACCATACCAGGCCACATGCCCTCAACATGTTGATGGGGACAAGGGCCTCTTCCCAACAACCCTGACCAGTGGTTGTGGGGGTCTGCGGATGGGGGGGGTTTATCAGAATCTGGAAGCTCCCTTTAACAAGGGGCACATGCCAGGCCACATGCCCTCAACATGTTGATGGGGACAAGGGCCTCTTCCCCACAACCCTGGCCAGTGGTTGTGGGGGTCTGCGAATGGGGGGTTTATCAGAATCTGGAAGCCCTCTTTAACAAGAGCCACATGCCCTCAACATGTTGATGGGGACAAGGGCCTCTTCCCCACAACCCTGGCCAGTGGTTGTGGGGGGTCTGTGGGTAGGGGGCTTATCTGAATCTGAAAGCCTCCTTTAACAGGGGGGCCCCCAGATCTTGCCCCCCATGTGAATAATTATGGGGGTACATAGTACCCCTACTTATTCATCCCCCCACAAACATGTGTAGTATAAAAAAACACATTAGACAGTTTTTGACAATAATAAAAAAGTGAAAAATACCGCGCTAAAGTAAATACAAAACAAGCAGCTGCTAAAACCGTGAGATACACACAGATACAAATATACAATACAAAGTAGCAGTGCTGCTACTTTGTATTGTATAGTTTTTGACAAGTCTTTTATTTAAAAAAAATAATAAACGTCCCCCCCCCCGGTGTAGATCCATCGTCACTCACGTCACTGACCCCCCCCCCCCCCCCAAAAAAAGGGTCCACTCTCGCTGAAGGCTCCCGCCGACTGCTAGCGCTGCACAGTTCACCCTTGAGCCCCGGAAGGGCCATTTTTTTGCGATAGGACACTGCGTCGCTTAAACTGACAATTGCGCTTTTGTGTGCCCAAACAAAATTTACGTCCTTTTTTTCCGCACAAATAAAGCTTTCTTTTGGTGGCATTTCATTGTCTCAGTGTTTTTGATTTTTTGTGCTATAAACAAAAAAAGACCGACAATTTTGAAAAAAAAAACACAATATTTTGTAATTTTTGCTGTAATAAATATCCCCAATTTTTTTTTAAAAAAAAGCTAATTTTTTTCTGATTTTAGGCTGATATGTATTCTTCTACATATTTTTGGTAATAAAAATCGCAAAAAGCATATATTGATTGGTTGGCGCAAAAGTAATATCGTCTACAAAATAGGGGATAGATCGTGGAATTTTTATTATTATTTTATTTTTACTAGTAATGGTGGTGATCTGCGATTTTTATTGCAGCCAATTTTCAGGTTTCAATGGCAATTGCGCGGTCATGCGACGCTGTACCCAAATGAAATTTTTATAATTTTTTCCCCATAAATAGAGCTTTTATTTGGTGGTATTTGATCACCTCTACAGTTATTTTTTGCGCTATAAACAAAAGAAGAGTGATACGTTTGAAAAATATCACAAATTTAAAAAAATAGTTTTCCTCAGTTTAGGCCGATATGTATTCTTCTACATATTTTTGGTAAAAAAAAAATCGCAATAAGGGTATATTAATTGGTTTGCGCAAAAGTGTCTACAAAATAGGGGATAGTTTTATGGCATTTTTATTATTATTATTATTTTTTTTTTATACTAGTAATGGCAGCGATCTGCGATTTTTATCATGACTGCGATATTGCGGCGGACACATCGGATACCTTTTGAGCTGCCCACACGCGCCGCCGGAAACCTGCTCCCGCCGATCGCTCGGGAGAGGCAAATAACAGCAGACTAATGTAGAAAAAAAAATGATCCACACTACTGTTGCTGCTCTTAGAATTTCTAATTTCTTAATTTTATTGGATAGCCACAATGAACAAACGCAGATTAAGTCAGTTGTCGCGTTTCTGCCTATAATGCCTTAGTCATAACCACATTACAGACATAAAACTTTGAAATAAATAGTAGCTCTAAAGATCACAGGCCCCACCCATTGATTTTTTTTTATAATTGACCGCAGGCAATTATCCAAAAAAGAGAATCAGCTGCAATACATATAGGGTGATCCATATGTATATGCCACAAATTTTCACACACCTTGTAGTGACAATATGCACATGTATGTACACATACGCATGTACACATACCTGCATACATTTATACATGTATAGCCACAGGGCTGGACTGGACCAAAAATTTGGCACTGGACTTCATCCAGACCGGCCCACTTTAATTTTGCAAACACGCAAAAAACTGTATATAAACTGTACGCAATTGTGCAAAAAAGCCCCCCTTACATCTGGGTCCCCAGAGAGCCTCCCACTTACATCAGGGTCCCCAGAGAGCCCCTCCTTACATCTGGGTCCCCAGAGAGCCCCTCCTTACATCTGGGTCCCCAGAGAGCCCCCCACTTACATCAGGGTCCCCAGAGAGCCTCCCCTTACATCAGGGTCCCCAGAGAGCCCCCCCTTACATCAGGGTCCCCAGAGAGCCTCCCCTTACATCAGGGTCCCCATATAGCTTTCCCCTTACATCCGGGTCCACAGAGAGCCCCTCCTTACATCAGGGTCACCAGAAAGAGGGCAGGTAGTGGGCCGGGACCCTGTGGTTGGGGACTCCTGCACTGAATCTGGGCTATGGGCCCCAGATTCGGGGCTATAGCCCCAAAAGTCCCCCCCCAGCGATGCCACTGGCTGTCACTGAAACCGGCCCACTGAGCCATCGGCCCACCGGGAAACTCCCTATAGTCCCTATGGCCAGTACATGCCTGTATAGACATATGCATAAAGACACACATCATAAAATTCAAAAAAAATTAGATAAAAAAAGATGAAAATAATAATCCAGGCATGTGAAAAAAAGAACAGCAGTCTGCCTATGTAAAGGCAGATCGCCGTTCTATTATGAGGGGAGGTAGAGATCTTGGGTTTCTGCTAAACAGGAACACGGATTTTGATCGCCCCCCTAGTGTTAACCCCTTCCCTGTCAGTGTGATTTTTACATTGATCAGTGCATTTTTTATAGCGCTGATCAAAGTAATAATGTCACTGGTCCCCAAAAAGTGTCATTTGGAGTCAGATTTGTCCGCCGCAATGTCGCAGTCCAGCTAAAAATTGCAGATTGCCGCCATTACTAGTAAAAACAATAACAAAAAAAAATAAAAGTCCCTAAATCTATCCTATAGTGTGTAGACGCAATCAATATATGCCTATTGTGATTTTATTTTATTTTTTTACCAAAAATATGTAGAAGAATATATATCAGCCTTGAAGATAAAAAGCGCATTTTATTTTATTTTTTTACCAAAAATATGTAGAAGAATATATATCAGCCTTGAAGATAAAAAGCGCATTTTATGTACAACTATATAGATTAGACCAACATGAGGGACAAATGAGGAGGGAAGAGGGACAGAGGGACTTTGTCAAATCAAGGACAGTCCCTCGAAATCCGGGACAGTTGGGAGCTATGCTAGTGACACCAACTGGCAACTGTCAGAACTCACAACTCAACTGAAGCTTATGGAAAAACCAGGCGAAGAACTACACAATTAGCCTGGGTTGACTACCACCCAGGCCAAAAAATTAATGTAGGCTAGTAGCCCCTGTTAAGGACAAAGATTCTACACTTTGACACGCACATTTTTAATGAGATTTTTGTATTCACCTGTATTTATTTGCATTCACTTATTTTGAGCATATCAAGGCTGGGCTCAGCCCTTCCTTCTCTGAGTTGGCCACTCAGCTATCAGCTAATTGCCAGCTCCTATCTCTCCACAGGTACTCAGCTGTTGATGATATCCTGCTCATCAGTCCTGCCTACTTAAGCCGTCCAGTCCAGAGGACCTCTGCCTTTGCCTTGGTCAACATCACCTGCGATCCTGTTCAAGACTTGCTTTGCTGGTATCCATTCTGGCTCCAGATCCTGCTTGCTGTTCCACTACATTGATCCCTGACTTCTGGCTTGGCTGACTATCCATTGCGGTTACTGAACTTTGGCTATGTTTTGACTAAGCTTGTTCTTTTTACTTTTATTATTAAACAAGTGTGATTTAACTGTACTTCTGTCTCAGCCTGATTTCATGGTTTCTGACAGAGCACTTTTGAATCCACAGATTTTTATCGCCCTCCAACCGCTAATGTGAACAAGCCCTAAAAGAAGAATATTCGTGCATCATCTTGGATCCGAGTATGCCCTTCAATGGTTTTGTTTTTGGAAGATAGATTGAGATGTTATTGATGAAATGTGGTACATCTTCTATACAGGTCCTCTTTGTCTTCTCACCAACTTCTGGCATTTTAAGATGTTTTCGCTCCGGACTCTTCTTGCAGAAGAACGAGGCACTTGTGATTTTAATTAGTCGCATTTATTGAGGTGGAACAAAAGCTGCAGCCCCAGATGTTCAGATTTAGCAATACAGATGTTAATTAAGGTGATTAGAGCAGCAGAACCGCCTCAGGAACAGGAATTTTGTGATGGTTGTAAATTGAACAAGTAACATCTAACTTGGATGCTAAAAGACGTATCTCCCCGTGTTCTCTACACAGCGCACCGTGACAATCTAATGATATTATTTATCACTGCACCTACAGCAATTACAGTTTTAAGCAGAACAGTAGGCCAAAATCTAAATAAATGTTCTGCGCTACTTATATGTGCTTATTTCTGTGTTGTATTGAAAGTGGTTGTAAACCCTTACAACCAACTTTGACCTACAGGTGAGCCTAGATTAAGGTTTACCTGTAGGTCCAAGAAATATCTCCTAAACCTACACGGTTTAGGAGATATTTGCCGGTAGACAGGCATCCATAGACAGCGGCGCGCAGGCGCACTGAGCGTGCCGCAGTTAATGGCGATATGCCGCGAGTGGCGGCTTCCGTGCGCATGCGCGGGTGTGATGTCATCGCGGCTCCGACGAATGACAGCGCCGGAGCAGCGAGACCCACCAAGAAGATGGAGGCTCCGGACTACAGGGGACAGCAGTGACTTCGCTGGCTCCTGTGTCAGGTAAGTGACACATAATGGACTACTATGCGATGCATAGTAGTCCATTATGCTTTACCTTTGCAGGGAATCAAAAGCCGCGTACACACGTAGCGGTATGTCCAACGTACTTAGTCTGGCGGACTTCCCGCCAGACTGTCCGTCGGACTTTCCGAACGGGCTACTTGCCCACACACGGCACTTTTTGAGCGGACTAATACGGCGTACTAAGCCCGCCGTACTATCCGCCCTACTTTTGAAATGAACGGACTCGCCCACACACGCAGAGGAAAGTCCGCTCATTTAGAGTGCGTCTCCAGGTAGGCGGAGCCCGCGAAGGAGACGTCGCTAGCCCCGCCGCCTGGTATGGACTTAAAGGGGAACCCCAACGCCGAAAAAAATCGGCGTGGGGGTCCCCCCAAAGTCCACAACAGACCCTTGTACGAGCACGCTACCCGGCCGGCCAGGAAAGGGGGGGGCGAGCGAGCGCCCCCCCCCCCTCCTGAGCCGTACCAGGCCGCGTGCCCTCAACATGGGGGGTGCCTTGGGGAAGGGGGGGCCGTGCGGTCCCCCCACCCCAAAGCACCTTGTCCCCATGTTGATGAGGACAAGGGCCTCTTCCCGACAACCCTGGCCGTTGGTTGTCGGGGTCTGCGGGCGGGGGGCTTATCGGAATCCGGGAGCCCCCTTTAATAAGGGGGCCCCCGGATACCGGCCCCCCACCCTATGTGAATGAGTATGGGGTACAATGTACCCCTACCCATTCACCTGTAAAATAAAAGTACAAAAAAAACACAACACACGAGATAAAATACTTTATTGCACAGCTCCGGGGGTCTTCCATCTTCGGGGGTCTTCTCGCCGGACTCCTCCGCTATCTTCTTGTAGCTCTTTTACTAGCGGAGGAGCCCGGCATTCTTCCTCGCCGCCGGCCTCTTCTTCCGACTTCGGGGGTCTTGTCCCCCTCTTCGGTTCTTCTGCCGGGCCACCGCGCCTTCTTATAGCTCTTTTACAGGGTATACACACGGTGTGACATGGGTGACATAAACCCATGTGACACCGCCCCTTGTCCCTATATAAGTCGCAGCGCAGCGCGCCCCTGGCATTGCGGCCGGAGAGATCGTCGAGTCAACATCTCCTGGAGAAGAAGAGGTAGAAGAAGAACGGAAGGCGGCGGCAGCGGCGGCGACAGAAGACCGGGCCACCGCCTGTAAAAGAGCTATAAGAAGGCGCGGTGGCCCGGCAGAAGAACCGAAGAGGGGGACAAGACCCCCGAAGTCGGAAGAAGAGGCCCTCCGCTAGTAAAAGAGCTAGAAGAAGATAGCGGAGGAGTCCGGCGAGAAGACCCCCGAAGACGGAAGACCCCCGGAGCTGTGCAATAAAGTATTTTATCTCGTGTGTACCCCATACTCATTCACATAGGGTGGGGGGCCGGTATCCAGGGGCCCCCTTATTAAAGGGGGCTCCCGGATTCCGATAAGCCCCCCGCCCGCAGACCCCGACAACCAACGGCCAGGGTTGTCAGGAAGAGGCCCTTGTCCTCATCAACATGGGGACAAGGTGCTTTGGGGTGGGGGGGCCGCGCGGCCCCCCTTCCCCAAGGCACCCCCAATGTTGAGGGCACGCGGCCTGGCCGGCCGGGTAGCGTGCTCGTACAAGGGTCTGTTGTGGACTTTCGGGGGACCCCATGCCGATTTTTTTCGGCGTTGGGGTTCCCCTTTAAGTCCATACCAGGCGGCGGGGCCAGCGACATCTCCTTCGCGGGCCCCGCCTACCTGGAGACCCGCTCAAAATGAGCGGACTTTTCTCCGGGCGGGAAAAGTCCGCTCATTTCAAAAGTACGGCGGACTGGCACGCACACGGCCGGATTGTCCGCCGAAATGCGAGTCCGGCGGGAAGATTGGTGTGCAACACGGCATTCTAAGTCCGCCGTACTTTCGGGTCAAAAAAGTATGCCGGAGGCTACACACGGGGGGATTGTTTGGCGGACTTGAGTTTGCCGGACTTTTCCACCGGATTGTTTGATCGTGTGTACGCGGCAAAAGAGGAAGTAAACCCATCAGGGTTTACGTCCTCTTGAAATGTGCGAGGTTACCGTTGTTTTAAGTATGCTGACATCTAGTGGTGGTTTTTAGTGACTATTCTTTACTATGGAATTTGGTATTAACCTCTGTCCTCCCCTCCTGTTTAGTGTTAGTTAGTTCACTTCTAGCTAGACCAGGGGTCTCAAACAGGCGGCCCTCCAGCTGCTGCAAAACTACAAGTCCCATCATGCCTCTGCCTTTGGGAGTCATGCTTGTAACTGTCAGCCTTGCAATGCCTCATGGGACTTGTAGTTTTGCAACAGCTGGAGGGCCACCAGTTTGAGACCCCTGAGCTAGACCTTCTCTGTTTCATTCAGGTTTAGTTCTTTGCAGAGACAGGGCTTAGGGAAGCTATTGTCTTTTTACACCTCAGGAGACTGGAAAAAAACAGAACCTCTACTGCAATTATTGGAAGTAAAATTGTGTTGGATTAATTTTTTTCTATTTTTTTTATTTGCAGATTTGGAATCCAATCGTTACTACTGGGCTGTTTGCCTGTCTATATCTCCTGCTGACAACTTTGGGCTAAACATAATGTAAATCACAATGATCACATCTAATGGTACTTCTCTTGAATTGTTATCGGTCTGATACTTGGACAGGCTGACATTTCTCTTTGTCAGGGCTGGCCTCAGCCCTTCCTTCTCTGAGCTGGCCAAGCAGCTGTCGGCTAATTGCCAGCTCCTACCTCTCCACAGCTACTCACCTGTTGATGATTTCCTGCTCGTCAGGCCTGCCTGCTTAGGCCCCTTTCACACTGGGGCGCTTTGCAGGCGCCACAGTGCTAAAAATAGCGCCTGCAAATGGCCCTGAAACAGCCGCTGCTGTCTCTCCAGTGTGAAAGCTCGAGGGCTTTCGCACTGGAGCGTTGCATTTGCAGGACGGTCAAAAAAGTCCTGCAAGCCGCATCTTTGGAGCGCTGTAGGAGCAGTGTATTTACCCCTCCTAAAGCGCCCCTTCCCATAGAAAACAATGCGGCAGCACTGCAACTGCAGCGGCGCTTTGCAGGAGGTTTTATCCCTTTTTCGGCCACCAGCGGGGGTTAAAACTGCCCTGCTAGCAGCCGCATAGTGCCACTTTACCACCAGCGCTCGCAATGCCCCAGTGTGAAAGTAGGTGCTCTGCCTTCGGCTTGTTCAACATCACAGAAACTATCTCCTGCATTCCTGTTCAAGCCTGGCTTTGCTGACATCCCTTCTGGCTCCAGATCTTGCTTGCTGTTCCACTACATTTATCCTGTCACTCTTCTTTCCTCCGCTTGGTATTGAGGTGGTCCTGCAAAAATGGTGTGCTTTAGGCTAGCACACATCCAGCCAATGAGGATATTGTCTAGCCTTCTGTTATATAGAAAGATGATCCGCACACCAAGAGTTGCTCTTTAAAAATCCTCATCTTTATTCAGAAACCAGTCAACAACCACAGATAAAACATAGTTGACGTGTTTCAGCCTATGAGGCCTTAGTCATAACTACATTTAGACAAAAAACTTTGAAATATATAGTGGCTCTACATATCACAGGATTTACAGTAGAAAGTATTTTTTTACCAAAAGATAATGTGACAGAGCGAGGCTCTGTCCTTATGAAATCGGAGGAAAAAGAGACAGAGTTTGCATATCTCCAGCCCTGTGTCCAGGTCTTGATGATAACGAGCAGGGTGTGTGCCCAGCTGCACACAGGCCATATAATGAAGGGCTGTTGGGAATGGAGTGTGAAGGAGGATGGTGGAGTAGCTTGAAGCTGTGTGCGTCCAAAGAGCACAAAGCTGTGTGCGTTGAAGGGTTAAAGCTGTGTGCGTCCAAAGAGCCCAAAGCTGTGTGCGTTGAAGGGTTGAAGCTGTGTGCATCCAAGGAGTCCAAAGCTGTGTGCGTTAAAGGGCTTGAAGCTGTGTGCGTCCAAGGAGCCTAAGACTGTGTGTATCCAAGCAGCTCGTTTGAGGGGCAAGTACCTATAGCAGCACTACTGCTGAAGAGTAGCCAGGTGGGCTAGCATTTTCATTTGGATTGTGTGTATTTAATTTAAGATTGGACCCCTGCGTGGGATTCCTGGATGGACTTTTATTTTGTTTTTCCTTTTAATAAACGTGGGCTACCAGGCCCTTAACTATAAACGCCTGCCTGATGTGGACTGAAAAATGCCTCTAACCACTTGAGCTAAACACCCCAATGTTACAATAAGTTGATGCTTAGACTTCCAGCAATGGATTCAAATAGGCATGATAGAAACATAGATATATACTCAACAAAGTAGAAAAAGGTAAAAAAAATAAAAATAAGATTAAAAAATAATTAAATATAGATATCAATATATAATAATAATTAAAAAAAATATAAACATAGTCAGTTAAAAGTAAGTGGATTCAAATATGCTAAACAAACAAAAAATACATACATTTAAACAAAAACAAAAAATATATAAATATAAAAAAAAAAAAATGGGGCAGACTCGATGGACCAGTTGGTCTTCTTTCTGACATCACTTTTCTTTTTGTTTAAAGGGTTCATGTTTTAAAGAGTGGAAATTCCCTACCTGTGACATTTTTCCAGAGGGAGAACGTTCTGTAAATGTATCCATAGTAGAATGTTTTTAAAGTTTCCCAATATTCCTGTGTGCCTTCATTCATAGAAAAACTCACACTGGTATAGTATGAAAAAAAAATATAGCAAAATCAATAGTTTATATTTATTTATATAAAATATTTGCAGAATATATTTATTAATATTAGTTAAATAACAATTATAATTTTTTTTTTTTATGCATTGGCTACTTTTGAGATAAATGCCGCAAGAGATAGGTTAAGGCAAAAATGATTGCTGTGTTTATCTCCTAGTGAATTGTCCCCTCTGAGCAGTAACTTTTCAGAGAAGTGTATTTCGTCACCTTAAGTCAATCTTTCAGAAACGCTGTATTTTATGAACCCTTCCAAAGTTTGAACGCATTTTTTTTTTTTTTAACATATGTGAAGTTTATTTACTTAAGTAGTTCACTAACAGTTCCTCTTAGACTTGCGCTTACCTTAATTGCACGCATAAATCATAATCTAACATAAGTGGTGATTTAATGTGCGATACATTGAGATTCAGCCAGACGCCTACCAATTACACCGAGCGCCTTCCATAACAGCCTAACGTACAAAATTTAATTCAAAGCTTGATTACTGAAACACTTGGCAATTTGAGAACATTGATTAGTCATTTAAGATGATGAAACAAAGATGGATGTTAAACATGCAATCCTACATCAAAAAGTATGGAGGTGGGGGATGATGGCGCAAAAAAAAAAAGAAAAAAAAAGGTGTGCTAGGAAGACTTTATTATCAGTGGAAGGGCTGATGGAGCACAGTTCTATACTTTGGAAAGATTTTCAAAAGAAAATTAAATGCGCAAATTAAATATTCTGTCATAAATGGGAATGATGAAAATGTGTGTTTGTTACCCTGATTTTTACCATAAAAAATAAATAAATAAATAAATAAATATATATATATATATATATATATATATATATATATATATATATATATATATATATATATATATACATATATATATATATATATATATACATATATATATATATATATATATATACATATATATATATATATATATATATATATATATATATATATATATATTTTTTTTTTTTTTAATATTGTATATACCAGTGTTTCTCATACAGGGAGAACTGCAGGTGTGCCGTGGGAAGCGGGCTGACTCGGGCTGTAGCCCTGAGTGGGCCCCAAAAAAGCCTCGGATCTCTTAGCGCTCGTCCAGGGCAGCAGGCCCATCCTCCACTGGCCTCTACTGTGGCTGCCTTACTGGTTGCTAGGATCGCCTGCCACCTGCCATCTAGCAATCAGTGACGTCATGACGTTGCAAGGAGAGAGCGACGTGAGGGCCCAGCATTTAGAGCGGGGGAGGATTTAAATTCCTCCTCCGCCACTCCTTGCCTAGTTACTCAATTTTGGCTCCAGCACCTTCCACCTCCTCCCACCCTCCTCCATCTTCTCCAGTGCCACATGGCTCAGAGCCTGAGGGAAGGGAGCACCAGAACCACACCACACGTCTGAGAGAGGAGCCTGTCCAGTGTCCACCTGCACCTGCCTGAGACTGAGGTTAGGTGGCCTCAGTGGCCTGTGTGTGCCTCAACACACAGTCATTAATGTCTAAACTGCTGGCAACAAAAGTGAGTACACCCCTAAGTGAAAATGTCCAAATTGGGCCCAATTAGCCATTTTCCGTCCCCGGTGTCATGTGACACTTTAGTGTTACAAGGTCTCAGGTGTCAATGGGGAGAAGGTGTGTTAAATTTGGTGTTATCGCTCTCACTCTCTCATACTCGTCACTGGAAGTTCAACATGGCACCTCATGGCAAAGAACTCTCTGAGGGACTGAAAAAAAAGAATTGTTGCTCTACATAAAGATGGCCTAGACCAGTGATGGCGAACCTTGGCACCCCAGATGTTTTGGAACTACATTTCCCATGATGCTCATGCACACCACAGTGTAGTGGAGCATCATGGGAAATGTAGTTCCAAAACATCTGGAGTGCCAAGGTTCGCCATCACTGGCCTAGACTATAAGAAGATTGCCAAGACCCTGAAACTGAGCTGCAGCACGGTGGGGACTTCAACTTCTTTGGTTGACCATGGTGAGGCCTGTTCTGGGTGGAGCCTGCCCTGTTAACTGTTGTAAAATCTTGGCCTCCATACTGCAGCTCAGTTTCAGAGTCTTGGCAATCTTCTTATAGCCTCTAGGCCATCTTTATGTAGAGCAACAATTCTTTTTTTTTTCAGACCCTCAGAGAGTTCTTTGCCATGAGGTGCCATGTTGAACTTCCAGTGACCAGTATGAGAGAGTGGGAGCGATAACACCAAATTTAACACACCTGCTCTCCATTCACACCTGAGACCTTGTAATACTAACGAACCACATGACACCGGGGCGTGAAAATGGCTAATTGGGCCCAATCTGGTGACCTCCATGCCCAAGAGGGGTTAAGGCAGTGCTGGAAAATAATGGTGGCCACACAAAATATTGACACAAATTGACACTTTGGGCCCAATTTGGACATTTTCACTTGGAGGTGCTCACTTTTGTTGCCAGCGGTTTAGACATTAATGGCTGTGTGTTGAGTTATTTTGAGGGGACAGCAAATTTACACTGTTATACAAGCTGTGCACTCACTACTTTACATTGTAGAAAAGTGTCATTTCTTCAGTGTTGTCACATGAAAAGATAGAAGAAAATATTTACAAAAATGTGAGGGGTGTACTCACTTTTGTGAGATACTGTATATAATACATACATATATATATATATATATATATATATATATATATATATACCGTATATACTCGAGTATAGGTCGATCCGAATATAAGCCGAGGCCCCTAATTTACCACAAAAAAACTGGGAAAACTTATTGACTCGTGTATAAGCCGAGGGTGAGACATCCCTGTGTCCCGTCCATCCCTGTGTCCATCCCTGTGTCCCGTCCATCCCTGTGTCCATCCCTGTGTCCCGTCCATCCCCGTGTCCCATCCATCGCTGTGTCCCGTCCATCGCTGTGTCCCGTCCATCGCTGTGTCCCATCCATCGCTGTGTCCGTCCATCCCTGTGTCCATCACTGTGTCCCGTCCATCCCTGTGTCCCATCCATCCCTGTGTCCCGTCCATCGCTGTGTCCCGTCCATCGCTGTGTCCCGTCCATCGCTGTGTCCCGTCCATCGCTGTGTCCCGTCCATCCCTGTGTCCCGTCCATCGCTGTGTCCCGTCCATCGCTGTGTCCCGTCCATCGCTGTGTCCCGTCCATCGCTGTGTCCCGTCCATCGCTGTGTCCCGTCCATCCCTGTGTCCATCACTGTGTCCCGTCCATCCCTGTGTCCATCCCTGCCTACCTGTGCCAATCTGCAGCCTCTCCTCCTCGTCTGACAGACGGCGGCCATTTCACTGTTCAAAGGCCGCGCCTCTCTGTCTGTGATAGGCGGAACACTCAATTTCCCAGCAGTCAGTGTTCCGCCTATCACGGACATCCTCTCATCCTCGTCCGTAGTATGAGAATGAGCGGATGTCCGTGATAGGCGGAACACTGACTGCTGGGAAATTGAGTGTTCCGCCTATCACAGACAGGGAGGCGTGGCTTTTGAATAGTGGAATGGCCGCCGTCTGTCTACCTGATCTCCGTGACTCGAGTATAAGCCGAGGGGGGCACTTTCAGCCTAAAAAAAGGGGCTGAAAATCTCGGCTTATACTCGAGTATATACGGTGTGTATATATATATATATATATATATATACATTATAGTGCATAAAAGGAAAACAGAGAGCATATGAACATTTATATAAACAGTTTACTTCCTGTGGCTGGGGAAAATCCTGGATCTGCGGGCTGTCGTGACCCTCCTGAACGCCCTCTGCCCCGATCAGGCCGCACAGAGATGAAGTTGGCGAGTTCCTATCTGTGTCCAGCTGATACCTTGATAAGCTCACGCCGGGCCCCGAGGTTATCGCGGAGCTCAGCGTACGAGGGGGAAATAGTCTTCTCTGTGGGATAGGATTAATCCCGTTATAGAACTGGGAAGATTTAATACCACCGATAAGGACCGAGTTTAACTTTCTTCACAGCCAACTTAATGATATTTAAAAGGAAGAAAATACGTCTTCTCACTGTAATCCAACTTTTGAATTTTAAGGTGAAGTTTTTTTTTCCAACCTGCAATCGCTGAAGTTGTTAGAATTGCCGGCCATTATCAATTAGCAGGAACATTCCCTTTCTTTAATTTCCTAATATTACATGAAGGAGCTGTAAACCCAATCACTAAAATCTCATAGAAGCTTTACCACAATATTGTCATTTCAAAAGTAATTTTCCATTTTTTTTTTTTTTTTTAACTACTTTAAGACCTTTTGCTGCTTACAAGTTAAAATCTATTTTTTTATCAGAGACCCTATAGAATAAAATGGCGATCATTGCAAAATTTTATGTCACACGGTTTAATAAATAAATAAATATAAAAAAACTGTTAAGTTAGCCCAATTTGTATAACGTGAAGGATGATGTTATGCCAAGTAAATAGATACCTAAAATGTCACGCTTTAAAATTGCGCACGTTCTTGGAATGGAGACAAACTACAGTACTTAAAAATCTCTATTGGCGATGCTTCAAAAATGTTTACAGGTTACTTGTTAAAGTGGAGGGCCACCCTGAAAAAAAAAATATTAAAAATCTAAAAAAAAATCTAAAAAAAATAAATTAAAACATTTTTTTTTTTTTTTTTTACCAGAAATGCCTGTTGCTAGGCACATAATCCTAATCTTCCTCTTCCTCCTCCGCGGAGATCTTCTGGTCTTCTCTCCTCGTTGTGTTGTCTTCTGGGTAATGGGTCGCGCTGTGTTCTGGGAACTGTGTGTTCCAGAACACAGCGTGTCCCATTTACAAAGCGCTGCGCAACTCGCGCATGCGCACGGGGCAGTGAAGCTGTAAGGCTCCACTGCCTGTTTCCCTTAGAAGGAATGGTGGCGCCGGGACCCGAGAGCCAAGGGACGGGTCGGCCCTCGGGCGGCCGACATCGCGGGCGCCCTGGACAGGTAAGTGTGCTTATTAAGTCAGCAGCTGCAGTGTTTTGCAGCTGCTGACTTTTATTTTTTATTTTTTTTTAAACGGCCCTCCTCTTTAAGAGTTACAGAGCAGATCTAGTGTCTAGAATTTTTCTCTCGCTCTAATGATCGCGGTGATACCTCACATGTGGTTTTTACATATGCGGGTGCGACTTACGTTTGCGTTCGCTTCTGTGTGCAAGCTCAGAGGGATGGAGCGCTTTAAAAAAATAAAAATGTTTTCTTATTTATTTTACATTTTATTTGTACACTGTCCTTTCAAAAAAAATAAAAATATTGATCACCTTTATTCCTATTACAAGGATCCCCTCCAGACCTAAACCCTATTGAGCATCCTCAAACGTAAGGTGGAGGAGCGCAAGGTCTCCAACATCCACCAGCTCTGTGATGTCATCATGGAGGAGGGGAAGAGGTATATAGGAAGGGAGGACCCTCACCATGCCAACATCCAATATATATATATGTAAGGATTGAAGGACTCAAAAAATATGTGGACTTTGTGAGCACATAATGAGAGGAGAACTGATTAAAAAAATATATACATTTTATTACAACATAGTTAAAAAACATGAAAACCTACAATCAACACCCTATATAGACACGGTTACCAGTCACCCAATAATGCAGTTGGATCTAAGGTATAGAGAGGTGGATGGTCCTTAAGTCATGTTTAGATATGTGCAGCTGTCCTCACTGTGCGTAATGACTTAATCACTTCAGGACCGCCGCACACCGATGTACATCCCTAGTTTGGGGACGTATATTGTTGTCATGGCAGCAGCTAGCTGCCATAATCCCAGTATTGGTATTGGCCGGCGGTCCGGTGCAAGATAAAAGTGGACTCTGCAGTGGATTTTTCGCAAGATCATTTTTATCGGTGGTGGCGGGAGAGGACCCCTCCTCCCGCCACGATCTGCTGCCCTCCGCTACCGCCGATGGCTCCAATCGCGTCTGTCTCCTGGGCTGACATGGAGATGAGTGAGGGGAAGATGGCCTCCACCCGTCTCCATGAAACTGCAGGGTGGAAGCGACGTCAAAAACGTAATTTCTGCCAATAGCTTCCCGACCAGCGCACGATGATGTACGTCGACAGAATGGCACGGGCAGGCATATTGGCGTACAGGTACGTCCAATATTCAATGCCGCCCTGCCATCGGGAGCGCGCCGCCGGCGGCACGCTCCCGCGCTAGTTGGGACCCCCGTGAGTCCGGTCGCATCCCCGCGATCGTCTCACGGAGCGGCCGAATGGAGGAAATGCAGTGTAAACAACATTTTTCCATTCTGCCTAGCAACTAGTGACGGTGATCTCTGCTCCATGTGATTGGAGCAGAGATCAGTGTTCACTAAATGAAAGCCCATCCCCCCCACAGTTAGTAACACACCCCTAGGAACACTTAACCCCTACACTGCCACCCACTGGTTAACCCTTTCACTGCCAGTGTCATTTACACAGGAATCGCTGAATTTATATAGCAGTGATTACTGTAGAAATGACAATGGTCCCAAAAATGTGTCAAAAATGTCCGATGGGTCCCCCACAATGTCGCAGTCACAATAAAAATCGCTGATCGCCGCCATTACTAGTAAAAAAAAAATAATAAAAAATTATTAATAAAAATGCTATAAAACTATCCCTATTTTGTAAACGCTATAACTTTTGCGCAAACCAATCAATAATCGCTTATTGCGATTTTTTTTTACCAAAAATATGTAGAAGAATACGTATCGGCCTAAACTGAGGTAAAAAAATGTTTTTTTATATATTTTTGGGGGATATTTATTATAACAAAAAGTTAAAAATAATGTGTTTTTTTCAAAATTGTCGCTCTATTTTTGTTTATAGCGCAAAAAAAACGCAGGGGTGATCAAATACCACCAAAAGAAAGCTCTATTTTTGGGAAAAAAAGGACGTCAATTTTGTTTGGGAGCCACGTCGCACGACCGCGCAATTGTCAGTTAAAGCGATGCAGTGGCGAATCGCAAAAAGTGGTCTGGTCTTTGACCAGCAAAATGGTACGGTCTGCAAGTGGTTAAAGGGCCATTTTATTTTATTTTATTTTTTTTTTTATGATTTTTTTTTTATTTTTTTTATTTCATTTTAGTGTAAATATGTGATCTGAGGTCTGTATGTCCCCAGATTTCAT
Organism: Lithobates pipiens; assembly: GCF_037356315.1. Classification (NCBI taxonomy): domain Eukaryota; kingdom Metazoa; phylum Chordata; class Amphibia; order Anura; family Ranidae; genus Lithobates; species Lithobates pipiens. Next base: position 12,455,802 of record NW_027507825.1, read on the forward strand.
ATTTAAGAGGTCCTGTCATGCTTTTTATCTATTACAAGGGATGTTTATATTCCTTGTAATAGGAATAAAAGTGACACTTTTTTTTTTTTTTTAAACAGTGTAAAAATAAAAAAGGTAAAATAAATAAGAAAAAAAAAAATGTAAACACTCCCCGTCTCGCCGAGTTCGCGTGCAGAAGCGAACGCATACGTGAGTAGCGCCCGCATATGAAAACGGGGTTCAAACCACACATGTGAGGTATCGCCGCGATCGGTAGAGCGAAAGCAATAATTCTAGTAATTCTCTGCTCTGTAATGCAAAACATGCACCCGGGAGATTTTTAAGGGTAAAAGTCTGTCGCCATTCCAGGCGCAATTTTGAAGTGTGAAATGTTGGGTACCAATTTACGCTATGTAACATTATATTTCACAATACAAAAAAAAAAAATTGGGCTAACTTTACTGCTGTCTTATTTTTTATTAAAAAAAAGTGTATTCTTTAAAAAAAAAGTGTGTTTGTAAGACCGCTGTGCAAATACGTTGTGACAGAAAGTATAGCAACGACCGCCATTTTATTCTCTAGGATGTTAGAAAAAAAATGTATAATGTTTAAGGTTTCGACGTAATTTTCTAGCAAAAAAACTGTTTTCAACTTGTAAACACCACATCTAAAAAAGAGGCCTGGTCTTAAAGTGGTTAAGGACCCTCCACTTCTTATTCGGGTAAACTGCCAGGGCCCTACTAATAGGCTTCCCTAATTGGGAGATATGCCATACCTATAGGATTTAGATGTTGCCCTGTTCTCCACAACGTTGAAAACTCTCTATCTGATACCTTGTTATAGTATCTCAGGGCCCAAAATCTACATCTCAGTATTTTTTTTGATGGTTTACGCCTTATTCTATGACAATTTATTTCCATTGTTGGATGTCTGGATTCCTATCTTGCTACACTGCTGGCTTTGCATTTACTATACACCAAGTACTTGTGTAATAGAAATTTGTAAGTTCTGTATATAATTGTGTTCTATTTTGTATGTATTGCACAATGCCCTCACTGTGCACACGGCACTAATAATGTCTTCATTACATGTTTGCATTCTTTTGAGTCCTGATTAGAATTAGCCTGCCTATGTTACGCCCCTTGCTACCATAAACCTACGATTGTAATATTTATGTGATACCTACCTAATCATGTGTATTAAAACCTTCAATTGCATCATAATAAAGCAGAAAAGTTATTTGGAAAAATGTGGAGTGCATCTTGTGTGTCTGTTCCCTACTGCAGTAGTTATTATTAATTTGGAACCACTAATCAATATGAGGATAGGAGTTGCCTATCTATAAAATGTCCAGTTCACTTGCATGATAGAGTTCTGCCTCACAGTGGTTTATAATCCCTTTTGCTACCTAGCAGGTTTTCTACAGCAATACGTGTCATCCATGTATACGCATCAATCTGATACACATCAGATTTGAAGCCTCTGTCTTTGAATGTCTGTCTAGTCTTGTGGGGTGTTCCTATACCCCTGGATACAGGCTCGCCAGCACCTACCAAGTATTTGTCTCAAGGAAGCTATATCTAGTGAAATGCATCGGTTCAAACTTATTCCATTAGACTTATCATTAAGTTAAGCTCTATACCTCCTTAGATCCAACCAATCTATTATCCTAAATAATGAATGCTGCATCTAAACAAATGGAATGGAAAAAAATCATAATAATAACAAAAAGTTGTTATTATTATTGTTATTTACTATTGTTAATTCATTACGTTCCATTCGTTATTTTGGATAATTCGGAACTTCCGATAAATTAGTAACTTCGGATAAATTCGTATTCGTTATGTTCACTAACAGACAAATTTGAAAGGAAATTATAATACCTATAATTTAATAGCTAGTCATAGTTAAGTTATTATTAGTGCCAGAAAACATGAATCAGACAGAGACAGAAGTACAATTAAATCACACTTGTTTATTAATAAAAATTAAAAAGGTAAATAGAAAAAGCGTAGTCAAGCATAGCCAGAGTCCAGTAACCAGATCGGGTAATCAGCCAGGCCAGAAGTCAGGGATCCAAGTAGAGCAACAGCAAGCAGGATAAGGAGCCAGAAGGGATGTCAGCAAGCCAGTCTTTAAACAAACGGCAGGAGATGGTTTCTAATGATGTGACCAAGGTGAAGGCAGAGGGGAAGTGAGCTGGAAGGCTTTAAGTAGGCAGGTCAGATGAGCATCATCAGGAATAGCTGGTAACTGTGGAGAGAGAAGAGAGCTGGCAATTAGCCAACAGCTGAGCGGCCAGCCCAGAGAAGGAAGGGCTAAGCCAGCCCTGACAATTAGTTAGTTATTATTTCAGATTTTTCCATTTTCCAATTTTTGGATTTTCGAATTCCGGATTTCTGAATTTTTTAATTTCCGAATATCCAAACTTACGAATATTCCGAAAAAAAACAGGTTTTGGTTCATTCAGATATTTACGAATTAATGAATTTGTTAAAAAAACTAATTCACAAGGTGACGAATTGCACATGTCTACTCCCTTTTTCAATCTGGATCGTGTCCACCCCAGGCATGTGTGAACCGGCTCCATTGAAAGTCGGTCACATTCGCCTGTCATGCGAATTGCATGCAGGGAAACCTGCATCCAATTTGCATATGTGTGAACCCAGCCTTGCAGGTTGCCATGTTATAATTACAGAGGAGGGCTGGTGCTAGAATTACTGCCGATGATCTGACATTTGCGTGGCAATACACCACATGTGACCCTATTGTGAGCTACTTGCTCTGGGGGCACTCGGCAGGAGGGAGGGGCCAGGAATGCCAACGAGGGACCCAAGAAGAGGAGGATCGGGGGCTGCTCTGTGCAAAACCATTACACAGAGCAGGTGAGTATGACATGTTTGTTATTTTTATTTTTTTTTATAAAAAGAAAGCCTTTAATAGCACTTTGTTACCTTTTGTTTCTGACTTCTCACTCCTGATATAAATATGTCTAAAGTAAAATTCTGCAGGAACCCTAAATGCTTTGGAGCCAAAACAGCAAGAGAACGTTCTTCCAGGAAAACTCTGGGATCAGACTTCAGGGGTCTCGTTCCACGGTTTGCGTCAGGGTGAGGAGAATGAAATAATCTTGTTGTTCATTCATTCATTTGCAGATAACAAAACCGTCTCCCTTAGCCTTTGATTCTGCTCGATTCAAGCGTGAAATGTCAGCCAACGCACTTCGCGTTTCTCTGGCAATTTGTTTTGGACTTTTAAATTACCTTTTCTCTTTATTGTATAACATATACAGATCCACGTACAACTCCATTGTATGGAGCCTGGGTTAAAATGCTGTTCTTCTAGCTCATCATTTTTTTCTGCAAGCATTCTTCATTTGCTGGAAAGCAGGAAACCCATCGGGAAATCAGTCCAGTGTGTGGCCATACATGTTATACTCTGATTGTACAAGCCATGCCCAACTTCCTTCAGAATTACTACCAGCTGTGTGAGATGAGAGCCTGCCCCTTCCTTAAAATGTATCTAAAGGTAAAACGTTGGTTTCCATTATGAATAGAGGAGATAATGATTCCTGTCTGTGTCTCGTTGAGAAGATTTACTGTCCTTAAAGCAGGAGTCCGCCGGGAGTTCCGCCGTTTAAAAAAAAAAAAAAAAGCCAGCAGCTACAAATACTGCAGCTGCTGACTTTTAAATTAAGGACACTTACCCGCCCAGCGCGCCCGCGATGTCGGCACCCGAAGCCGATCTCTCGATCGTCTCTCGGGTGCTGCAGCCGCCATCTTGGGTATGGGAATCAGGAAGTGGAGCCTTTCGGCTTCATTTCCCGGTTCCCTACTGCGCATGCGCGAGTCACGCTGCGCAATAAGGATGGTACCGCTGCCTCTGGGATCCGTGTGTTTCCCAGCAGGCAGCGGGGGACTTTCGGAAAGGGGCGTAATCTACGCCCCTTTCCGCAGATAGCTATGCCTGAAGTGGGTCCAGATACCTGTACTGTACAGGTACCTGCTCCCCCCTCCCCCCTGAAAGGTGCCAATTGTGGCGCCGGAGGGGGGGGAGGATTCCAATGAACGGAAGGTCCACTTTAGGGTGGACCTCCGCTTTAAGACACAAAAGTAAGTAAAAGTAATGGTCTTGTTATACATGTCCCATCATTGGGATCTCAGAGTTTAGAGTGAAGGTCACAGCCCAACAGCGAGGGAAGGTGTTCAGATTCCTCCAAGTTTTACATATACATCAATATATATATATATATATATATATATATATATATATATATATATATATATATATATATATATATATATATATATATATATATGTCAGCTTTAAATCTGCTTTAAAGCTGCTTTAAAGAGGAAGTAAACCCCGATGGGTTTAGTTCATCTTTGATTCCCTGCAAAGCTAAAGCATAATAGACTACTATGCATCGCATAGTAGTCCATTATGAAGTCACCGCTGTCCCCTGTAGTCCGTAGCCTCCCTCTTCTTGGTGGGTGTCGCTGTTCCGGTGCTGTCATTCGTCAGAGCCACGATGCCGTCACTCCCGCGCATGTGCATGGGAGCCGCCACTCGTGGCATATCGCCGTTAACTACAGCGCGCTCAGTGCGCCGGTGCTCCACTGTCTACGGTGCATGCCCCATAGACAGCGGTGCCTATCTTTCGGCAAATATCTCCTAAACCTACACACTATTTCTTGGACCTACCGGTAAGCCTTAAAGGGATTGTAAAGTGAATTTTTTATTTTAAATGACAAACATGTTATACTTACCTCCACTGTGCAGCTCGTTTTGCACAGAGTGGCCCCGAACTTGCTCTTCTGAGGTCCCTCGGCGGCTGTCTCTGCTTCCTCCCGCAGGTGCTTCTCACGTTCATGCGAGCTCCCTCGCATGGTGAGAAGCATCTGCGGGCGCGCTCCCGTGATACAGCCGGCGGCTATAGCCGCTCGCTGTATCACACGGTCCCACCCCCCGGCGCTCCGCGTCAGTGGATGTGATTGACAGCAGCGCGAAAGCCAATGGCTGCGCTGCTTTCCATCCATCCACTCCAGCCAATCAGCGGCCAGGCTGAACGGTGGAAAGGACGTCGGGGGACGAGCGCGGGATTTTTGAGGGGTGAGGTAAGTAAAACGGGGGGGGCTGGGGGGGGGCACCGGCACTGTCAGATGTTTTACAACCACTTTAAAAGCCCTATAGTTCCTACTCTAATTTATTCCCCAATTGTAGAAGTTTTGGTATTCATTTACCACGTGTCCTTCAAAAATTCTAATCTGCCAGTTCATATCTGTGGAAGTGGAAAAAGCCATTTGCTTTTTTTTTTTTTTTTCTTTAACACTGAACCTTTAAGTATAATGTGGTATTCTCAGTCTTCTTTAAATATGATTACAGGATGAATGAATAACTCACTTCTAACTAAAGTTGCTTTCATGCCGTGGAAGTCTGTTATTTTTAGACCCCGCGGGGAATTGGCCACAATGCTCGGCAATATCTCATCTCCTTTATCTACTTCTGAGTAACTTCATTTTACAAATGGCATTAGTTTCAGCGTTCTGCGATTCTGGATGAGCTTTTTTCTTTTTTTTTTTCTCTGTATAAAGTAATTCCGTCATTAGAACAAAGTTATGAAGCAACATAAAAGCAGACAGGACACAATGTCTTCATATGGCTTCCTTTCTTCTAAAATTGTCGCCTAGGCACTTTGGGGCCAGTGAGTCAATGGGCCAATAAGTGTTCGGTTGACTTGTAAACCTTTAATCCTCCTAAAGATCACCAAGTATACATGTGTAAATGGTCCCTATAGTAAACAGCAAGATTTTGTATGGGCGCAAATCGCGCAAATCGCACCGCAAATATTCGGTTAGCATTCACATACTATAGCACTGAGTGGCGCACCGGGGATGAAGTTCTCTAATTGAAAACCCGCACTATTTGCACGAGTGAATCAAATATTCCCTATTGACTTTATGTACCAATTACAACAATAATCTGAAGAGGCAGTATTACTAAGCCAAATATTAACTTTGGACTTACATTGGACATAGATGCGTCTTCATGCGATTATTGGTTGAAAATATATCAGACCCCTGGTTGTTCTGATCCTTAGTTGTTGTTTATTTGCACATTTTGCGTCTTCATGCGATTTTGTGGTTGAATTATTTCTGATCCCTGGTTGTTCTGACCTTTAGTTGCTTTTTTGCACATGTTTTGCACATGTTTGCACAATCTGTTCTGAACTAGCACATTGTTGAATACTAACAATATTTCCACCATTTTGCACACTTAAATGAATGTTTACATGTTTTTATTACCTATCCATAGTAGGTTGATACGTATATGATAATTTAATACCCATTTTGGTTTTAATTATAATGGAACATGAATGTTGACTCCACATTAATCACACACAATTTTCTTTGGATAAAACTGTTTTAGGAAATCTCTGCACGTTATCACCAACAGTTTTTTTCTTTTTATATAAAAAATAAACACCAGGTTTTGATGATAAGTTAACTCATCACATCACTGATAGGGTTTAGCGCCATAACCTTTTTATTTTACACTTTTCATTTCCCTCTCCTCCCCAATAAGGAAGTGAGGGTTTCAGGCACAGGCAGCTCTAACCCAGTATATTTCCTTTTCTCTCTTCATTTTTCTAATTTTATTTCACATATTTCTATCACATTGGAGATCTGATTTTTCCATAGCGCGACTTTATTTATTCATTCGGTTTTCTGTATTGGGAGCATTTGCGCAAGTACCGTATATACTCGAGTATAGGTCGATCCGAATATAAGCCGAGGCCCCTAATTTACCACAAAAAAAATGGGAAAACTTATTGACTCGTGTATAAGCCGAGGGTGAGACATGCCTGTCCATCCCTGTGTGTCCATCCCTGTGTGTCCATCCCTGTGTGTCCATCCCTGTGTGTGCAGCCCTGTGTGTGCAGCCTACCTGTGTCCCGAGCCTGTGTCCCGAGCCTGTGTCCTTCTGCACATACGGCGGCCATGCCAGGATCGCCGCACCTCTTCTCGTCTGTGACAGACGGCGGCCATTCCACTGTTCAAAAGCCGCGCCTCCGTCTGTGATAGGCGGAACACTCAATTTCCCAGCAGTCTGTGTTCCGCCTATCACGGGCATCCTCTCATCCTCGTCCGTAGTATGAGGATGAGCGGATGTCCGTGATAGGCGGACCACTGACTGCTGGGAAATTGAGTGTTCCGCCTATCACAGACAGGGAGGCGCGGCTTTTGAATAGTGGAATGGCCGCCGTCTGTCTGCTCGACACGCTGATCGGGTAGACAGATGGCGGTGACTCGAGTATAAGCCGAGGGGGGCACTTTCAGCCTAAAAAAAGAGGCTGAAAATCTCGGCTTATACTCGAGTATTTACGGTATCCGTATCAGTGCATCCCTATTTTTATTGCTGTGCCTCTTTGCCGACTGCCTAACTGTAAATATATACGTTGTGTAAATACCACTAGCTGCCATAACCCTGGTATCTTTTTTTTTTTGTTAGTCTACTGGCTTTCTGATAAAAGTGATCAAGCACCACAAGATAATTTTTATGGGCGGTGGGATAGATGACCACCCCCCTCCCTCCTGCCACGTTTCCTGGTCATTTCCAAGTTTACCGGAGCCATCAGTGTAATGGAAATGTGTAGGGTCTGTATATAATTGTATTCTATTTTGTATATATTGCACAATGCCCTCACTGTGCACACGGCACTAACAATGTTTTCAGTACATGTTTTGCATTCTTTCAAGTCCTGATTAGAATTAGCCTGCCTATGTAGCGCCCCTTGTTACCATAAACGTACAATTGTAATATTAATATGATACCTACGTAATCATGTGTATAAAAACCTTCAAATGCGTCATAATAAAGCAGAACGGTTATTTGAAAAGATGCTGAGCGTATCTTTTGTGTCTGTTCCCTACTGCAGTAGTTATTAATTTGGAACCACTAATCAATATGAGGATAGGAGTTGCCTATCATCAAAATATCCATTTCATCAGTAAGGCCAGAACCGATCCAATGCGGCTGATAGACCCCACTCTGTTATATGCCCTTGAAGGGCTGTAGAAACCTTCAACGTCACTTCCGGTTCTCTGGCTTAACCAGTTCTCTTTTTTTTATTTTTTTATTTTTTTTTAAGTAATTTTTTTTTCTTTTTTTCTTTTTTGTATGCTTTTAAGGGCAAAAGGAGATATCTGGGGTAGTTTTGACCCCAGATCTCTCAATAAAGAGGATCTGTCATCCTTATTTATATTACATTCTATTACATTTATATTACCTTGTAATAGGAATAAATGTGATTAAAAATAAATAAATAAATAAATAAAGGGACAGTGTAAAAATAAAAAGTAAAATAAATAAGGAAAAAAAAAATGTAAAGCGCCCCAATCCGTTCCGAGCTTGCACGCAGAAGCGAACATATACAAAAGTCACGCCCACATATGTAAACAGTGTTGAAACCACACATGTGAGGTATCGCCGTGATCATTAGAGCGAGAGCAATAATTCTAGCAACCCTAAAAAGGTAACCTGTAAACAAATTTTTAAACCGTCGCCTATGAAGATTTTTAAGTACCGTAGTTTTTCAGTTTTCTATGGGCTTGTGCAATTTTAAAGCGTGACATGTTAGGTATCTATTTACTCGGTGTAATACCATGTTTCACCAAAAATTGGACTATTGTTGTTTTTTTTAATTCATTAAAGTGCATTTTTTCCCCCCCAAAAAATTGAGTTTGAAAGACTACTGTGGAAATACATTGTGACATAAAATATTGCAATAACAGCAATTTTATTCCCTAGGGTCTCTGCTAAAAAAATATATATATATAATGTTTGGCTGTTCTGAGTTATTAAGTACCGCAGTTTGTTGCCATTGCACAATTTTAAAGCAATTTTAAAGCATGACATGTTAGGTATCTATTTACTCGGCAAAACATCATCTGTCACATTATACAAAAAAAATTGGGCTAACTTTACTGTTTTTTTTTTTTTTTTTTATCATTAATTCATTAAATGTATTTTTTCCCACAAAAATTGCATTTGAAAGACCACTGTGCAAATACAGTGTGAAATAAAATATTGCAACAACCGCCATTTTATTTTCTAGGGTCACTGTTAAAAAAATATATATAATGTTTGGGGGTTCTGAGTAATTTTCCTGCAAAAAAAATATGATTTTTACATGTAGGAGGGGAATGCCTGAATTGTCCTGGTATGGAAGAGGTTAAGTACCATAATTTGTCACCACTCCATGAGTGTGCGCAATTTAACCACTTAAGCCCCGGACCAATTTGCAGCCAAAGGACCAGGCCCCTTTTTGCGATTCGGCACTGTGTCGCTTTAACTGACAATTGCGCGGTCGTGCGTCATGGCTCCCAAACAAAATTGGCGTCCTTTTTCCCTACAAATAGAGCTTTCTTTTGATGGTATTTGATCACCTCTACGGTTTTTATTTTTTGCTCTATAAACAAAAATAGAGCGACAATTTTGAAAAAAATGCAATATTTTTTACTTTTTGCTATAATAAATATCCCCCACAAATATATAAAAAAAACATATTTTTTTCCTCAGTTTAGGCAGATACGTATTCTTCTACATATTTTTGGTAAAAAAAAATCACAATTAGTGATTATTCATTGGTTTGTGCAAAAATGATAGAGTTTACAAAATAGGGGATAGTTTTATAGCATTTTTTTAAATATTTTTTTTTTACTAGTAATGGCAGTGGTCAACGATTTTTATTGTGACTGTGACATTATGGCGGACACATCAGACATTTTTGACACATTTTTGGGACCATTGTATTTATACAGCAATCAGTGCTATTTAAATGCTCTGATCCCTGTGAAAATGACACTGGCAGTGAAGGAGTTAACCACTAGGGGGTAGTGTAGGGGTTATGTATGACGTTATGTGTTTTTTCTATTGTAGGGGGGAGTGGCCTGGCATGTGACGTCACTGATCGTCCTTCCCTATAAAAGGGAACAGACGATCGGTGACAGCCACACTAGGAAGCACGGGGAGAGGTTTGTTTACACAGATCTCTCCTCGTCCTTCAGCTCCGTGACCCGATCGCGGAACACCAGCGGCGTTCGGGTCCGCTGGTCCCGCGGCCATGGTCATGGAGCTCAGGACCGAGTCAGGAGCGCTCCACCAGCAGCGTGCTCCCGACCCACGGCTGGGCACTTAAAAAGCCATGTACAGGTACGTGATTGTGCCCAGCCGTGCCATTCTGCCGAAGTATATCGGCGTGAGGCGGTCCTTAAGTGGTTAAATCATGACATGTTAGGTATCTGTTTACTCAGTGTAACATCATCTTTCACATTATACAAAAAAAAAATGGGTTAACTTTACTGTTTTTTTTTTTTTTTTATTCAGTAAATGTATTTTTTCCCCCAAAAATTGCATTTCAAAGACCACTGTGTAAATACAGTGTGACATAATATATTGCAACAACCGCTATTTTATTTTCTAGGGTCTCTGGTAAAAAAAATATATAATGTTTGGGGGTTCTGAGTAATTTTTTCTTGCAAAAAAAAAAAAAGATTTTTACATGTAGGAGGGGGATGCCAGATTTGTCCTGATATGGAAGCGGTTAAGTACCATAGTTTGTTGCCATGAGTGTGTGCAATTTTAAATCATGACATGTTAGGTATCTGTTTACTCAGTGTTACATCATCTTTCAGATTATAGAAAAAAAAATGGACTAACTTTACTGTTTTTTTTTTTTTTTTAATTCATTAAATGTATTTTTTCCCAAAAAATTGTTTGAAAGGCTTGCTTTGCAAATACTGTGCGACATAAAATATTGCAACAACTACCATTTTATTCTCTAGGAACTCTGCTAAAAAAAAATATATAATGTTTGGGGGTTTTTAACCATTTAAGGACCAGGCCTATTTTTCGAACTTGAAAATCATGTTTTTTTTGCTAGAAAATTACTTAAGCCGCGTACACACGGGCGGACTGTCTGTCCAACTTAGTCCGCCGAAACACATTTCAGCGGACAGTCCGCTCGTGTGTGGGCTTCAGCGGACTTTTTCAGCGTGCAGTCTGGTGGACTAAGTATTTCGGATTTTTCGAAATTCTGTCCGTCGTACTTTGGTTTCAGCGGACAATCCGCTCGTCAGTAGGCTAGTTGGACGGGCTAAGTATGGCGCATGCTCAGAAAGGATTTACACGGCGGAAGGTTGCATTGCAGTGTATTGGACGTCCTATTTCTAGTCCCGTCGTACGTGCTGTACACGTCATCGCGCAAGCTTTCAACGGACTGTCTGTTCATCGTGTGTGGTCAAGTCCATTCATTCGAAAGTAGGACGGACTGTCCGTCGGATTGTCTGAGGCCGCGTACACACGCGGGGACTGTTCGCCCAACTTTGTCCGTCAAACAGTTTCGGCAAACAGTCCGCTCAAAATTAGCATGGACGGACATGCCCACACACGACGAACGAACAGTTTGCTGAAACCGTGCGCGATGACGTGAACGGCACGTACGACGGGACGAAAAATACGACGTCCTATACACTGCATTATAACTTTCGGCGTGTAAATCCTTTCTGAGCATGCGCAGAACTTAGTTTGACGAACAAGCCTACACACGGGCGGACTGTTCGCTCAAACAAGGTTTCAGCGGACAGTTTTACGGAATTTCCGAAAAACCTTGTTCGTCAAACTGTCCGCTGAAACTGTCCGCTGAAAGCCCCACACACGAGCGGACTGTCTGCCCAAACACTGTTCAGCGGACAAAGTTGGGCGAACAGTCCGCCCGTGTGTACGCGGCCTGACGGACTTAGTTGGCCAGACAGTCCGCCCGTGTGTACGCGGCTTTAGAATCCCCAAACATTATATAAAGGAAAATTTATTGTCAAATACTTACCGTAATTTTCCTTTCCTGATGGACTCCATGGGTTGACCCCGCCTCCACTCCAATGCTATAGGACCCCGTTCAAATAAAAGAGCACTCACCACTCCACACGGTGTTCCGTAACTAGCCTCCTCATAAGACTTATGGGTGGGAACTGCGTCTGCCATGGAGTCCATCAGGAAAGGAAAATTAAGGTAAGTATTTGACAATAAATTTTCCTTTTTCCCTGACAGACTCCATGGCAGCCTACGTGTGGGAAATAACTAGCCGACCACACGGGTGGGTATACTTTAAAGAAAAAACATTTAATTTTTTTATCAACCGATAAAATCTTTAAACCAAAATTTACAGAGGATAGAGAAGCAGGCTCAACACAGTAATGTGACATGAACGTATTAATAGAAGACCAAGAGGCCGCCTTGCAGATTGTGTCAGGAGCCACATGATGAGCCGCTGCCCATGAGGCTGCCATTCCCCTGGTAGAGTGAGCCGTCACCGCCTCTGGAGGAGCCAAGCCCTTTGCCCTATATGCCCGTTGTATAGTTCTTACAATCCAGCTGGCCAGCGTCCTAGTTGAAGCTTTCTTGCCCTTGTTGCTACCTGAAGGTAGGATAAAGAGATGCTCCGAGCGTCTGAAGGGGGAAGTGATAAGAAGATATTCTTTCAAGGCTTCTCCAACATCCAAAGGGTGAACGTCATTAGAATCTGAAGTCCTAAAAGTAGGCAAGACAATTTCCTGGTTCTGGTGAAACACCGAAGTAACCTTTGGATTAGATCCCAACATGGGAATAAGGACTACTCGGTCCGGAAAGAACATCAAAAAAGGCTCTTTGAAGCCCAAGGATCCAATTTCCGAAACCCTTTTGGCTGAGGTGACTGCAACTAAGAAAACAACTTTTGCTGAGAAATCCTTAATAGAGAGCGGGGATGGCCCCTTCATACTTAGACCGGAGATTGAGTCCAGGACCAGAGGAAGATCCCACTTGGGGAATCTAGGCTTTCTTTGGGGTTTGAGTCTTGAAGCTCCCCGGAAGAACTGATGAATCAGTGGATGCACTGCCCAAGATGTACCTGAGAAAGCCGATAGAGCCGACACCTGCACCCTGAGGGAGTTTGCCGATAAAGGAAGATCGAGGCCGGACTGCAAGAAGCTAAGAATGTCCTGTACTCCTGGATGTTCAAAAGGTCTATTCGAAGAAGAGCAGAACTTAACAAATATGTCCCAGATTCTGCCATATACTTTGTTTGTACTTGATCTCCTTGCACTCATCAGAGTGTAAATCACACTTGATGCACAACCAATGGATTCTAGCCTCTTCCTCTCAAGAACCAGACCATCAGTCTCAGAACTGCTGGGCAAGGGTGCAGAACTGTACCCTGAGAAAGAAGGTCCGGCCTGAGAGGGAGAGGTATGGGATCTCGAACACTGAGTTGGACCAGGAGGGGAAACCAAGGCCTGTTGGGCCAATAGGGAGCTATCATCACAACTTCTACTGCTTCCACTCTGAGCCTTTGAAGGAATATGAGGATCATGGGAAGTGGAGGGAAAGCATATGCCCTCCTGAACCTCCACTGGTCCGTCAGAGCGTCCGTCCCGCAGGCCTGACTGCAACGACTTCGCGTGTAAAATTTCTTTATTTTGAAATTGCAGGGAGAGGCGAAAAGATCCACTTCTGGACTGACCCCTAATGACAGGAGCCACTTGAAGGTTTGAACATGAAGAGACCATTCGTTGTTGTCCAGTTGAGACCGGGATAGAAAATCCACCTGAGAGTTCTGAACTCCTGGCACAAAGACCGCTGAGATGTTCATGAGCTTTTTCTGTGCCCATGATAGGATGGGTTCGACCTCCCGTAGAAGAGTAGAGCTCCGAGTACCCCCCTGCCTTTTCACGTAGGACACTGCCGTGGTGTTGTCCATCCGTAATAACACTTACTTCCCCTTCAGAAGGTGAGAGAATTGCTGGAGAGCACACCAGGCTGCCCGAAGTTGCAGGACATTCGACCCTGGTAAGGGGAGATGAGCATCCCACTTGCCTTGTGCAAGATTTGATCCGTAGAGAGCCCCCCAACCTGTCCCACTGGCGTCGGTCGTGACCGTGACCCAGGAGATGGGGATGATGGAATGACAGTTCAGCAGATTCTTGCGCTGTAGCCACCAAAAGAGGCTCTCTCTCATGGTTGAGGTTATACGAATACTCAGATTTTTGTCCCCTGACTTCCACTGCTTGAGAAAACCTGTTTGGAAGGGGCGAAGCCTCCACAAAGCCCATTTCACCATCGGGGCTGTCAAGACCACCGTACCAATGATCTTGAGACACTGAGAAGCTTTTAGGTGCTGAGTGTATAGAGCACGAGAGACTATTTCTCGTATTGTCTGTATTTTTCGTCCGGGAGAGAGATAGTACTCTGCAGAGTGTCGAATTGGGCTCCTAGATATATTAGCCGTTGGACCAGCTCTAGATGACTTTTTGCCAGATTTAGAAGCCACCCGAAGCTGGACAGAGAAGAGATTACTTGTTCCCGGTGCTTCAGCAGTTATTCTCTGCTTTGGGACAGAACCAGCAGGTTGTCCAGGTAATGGTACAGTCGAATACCTTTTAACCTGATAAAGGCCACTACAGCCAGGAGGACCTTTAAAAAAACTCGGGGAGAGGTCATCAACCCGAAGGGGAGGCAAATAAATTGGAGATGGTCTTGACCTAAAACAATAAAATTTAAAAAAAAAGGATTTTTTTTTCAGTAAAAAAATTGTTTTCCCTTTAAGGGCATTGGGCGGAAGGGATGTTTGACATCTCTTCCGTCCTCCAATGGTATGGATTTGAGCGGGGGGCTCATAATTCCCTCACTCGACTCCATGTCTCAGATAGGTTTGCCACCATTTCTTCAAGCCAAACCCAAACACTTTAGCGGCCTGGGACACCTTTGGGTTCCCCAAGGAGAGTAGTAATGTCGTGGGCATAGCGTGCCGCAGCAAACAGTGGGTGTGGCCAAATTGCTCTGACATCATTACCCTGCCACCCAGTGATGCCAAACTTGCCCCAAGACAGCCGACTGCAGCTCCCAGATGGCAACAGATTTGTGTGACTATATTGGTTACTTGAGGAGCCACTGTCCAGTTTGAATAATGTCGCCAATAAAAGTGATCTTGCGGTGAATTCGCTGCAGAGACCACTTTTATCTCAAAGGGACCTCCCAACGTTTCAGAAAATACCGGGGGTTATTGCAGCTATCTGCTGGCATAACAATGGTATTCAATGTCAAAGTACCGACGTTAAATGACGGCGGGTGGTAATTTGTCATTTTAGTAAGTCATTTTCTAGTAATTTTCTAGTAAAAAATACTGATGTTTACTTGTAAACAACAAATGTCAGAAAAGGGCCTGGTCTTTAACCCCCTTGCCAACCAGCGCACGACGATATACGTCGGTACAATGGCACGGCTGGGCAAATAGTACAGGTATGTCCCCTTTAAATCACGTCATAGTGGGCGCAAGTGTGCCATCGGTGTCCTCCCGATCGTGTCACTGAGTGGCAGAACGGTTAGATGGCTAGATGTAAACAAGACATTTTTTCTGTTCTGCCTAGCAACATGACAGGGATCTACTGCTCCCTGTGATCGAGAGCAGTGATCTATGTCAAGTTGTAGTGAGCCCATCCCCTACAGTTAGAATCACTCTCTAGGACACATTTAACCCCTTGATTGCCCCTTCGTTTTTAATCCCTTCCCTGCCAGTGTCATTTACACAGTAATCAATGCATTTTTATAGCACTGATCGCTGTATAAATGACAATGGTCCCAAAAATGTGTCAAAAGTGCCCGATGTATCCGCCATAATGTCGCAGTCACAATAAAAATCACAGATCACTGTGTTTAATAATAAAAAAATGTATTATATTTTATTAAAAGAATAATAAAAATGCCATAAATCTATACCCTATTTTGTAGCTATATGCTATAAATTTTGATCAAACCAATCAATATATGCTTATTGCGATATATATATATATATATATATATATATATATATATATATATATATATATATATACACACACACATATATATATATATATATATATATATATATATATATATATATATATATATATATATATATAATTTTTTATTTTATTTTTTTACCAAAAATATCTAGAAGAATACACATCGGCCTCAACTGAGAAAGAAATTTGTTATTTTTTTATATATTTTTGGGGGATATTTATTATAGCAAAAAAGAAAAAAATATTGCTTTTTTTTTTTAATTGTCGCTTTATTTTTTTGTTTATAGCGCAAAAAATAAAAACTGCAGAGGTGATCAAATACCACCAAAAGAAAGCTCTATTTGTGGGGGAAAAAAATGACGTCAATTTTGTTTTGGGAGCCACGTCGCATGACCGCGCAATTGTCAGTTGAAACGACGCAGTGCCAAATCGCAAAAAGTGCTCTGGCCAGGAAGGGGGGTAAATCCTTCTGGGGCTGAAGCGGTTAAGTGGTTATCATGCACATTTTATTTCCTTGCTCCCTTCCTTGAGTTCCTTAAGATCATTGCAGGTTTCCATCCTTGTACTTACTGTAGATAGCGCTCTATACCCCTCCTATACAGCACATTCAACTGACGTCCTAATTCCCCGTATAGCGACTTCAAATACCTCGTTCCACAGCTCTCTAATCACCGTCTATTGTAACCGGAGCTTAATTCTCTAATTTACTTTTGTTCTAGTGAACCGTATGAATCATCCGCTTTAATTAGCGTATAGGTACAGAAATGTTTTTCTATTTTTCGGGAAATGTTGAATTGTGCTAATTAGCATAAACTGTCCGTGAACGAACGACTCTAATGGTGTTTTTATGCAACGTTAGCACAACATGACCTGTGCAACTGCTTTAAATACATCGAAGAAAAAAAAAAAAAGAGGTAAAACAAATCAAAGGCGTACTATGAGTTTTTTTTTATTATTATTATTCTAAAGCGGTTCTTCTGCTCTATAACCACAACTTAAACTGAAGTCGGCAAAACCAAAATCCTAGAATAAAAAAGAAGTAGCAGAACTTGTGAGGAGTCTGTACCACTCGCCTACCGGGCACTTCTACCCCCTTCCCGCTCCCAGGCCAATTTTCAGATTTCAGCGCTGTCACACTTTGAATGACAATTGCGCGGTCATGCAACACTGTACCCAAACAAAACTGTTATCATTTTCTTCACACAACTAGAACTTTCTTTTGGGGGTATTTAATCACCACCGGGTTTTTAATTTTTTGTTAAATAAATGAAAAAGGCTGAACATTTGAAATTTTTTTTAATTTTTTTTATAGTTTGTAAATTTTGCAAACAGGTAATTTTTCTCCTTCATTGATGTACACTGATGAGGCTGCACTGATGGGCACTGATAGGCTGCACTGATAGGCTGCACTGATAGGTGGCACTGATAGCAGAATTGATAGGCAGCACTGATGGGCACTGATGAGGCAACACTGATGGGCACTGATAGGCTGCACTGATAGGCTGCACTGATGGGCACTGATAGGTGGCACTGATAGCAGCATTGATAGGCAGCACTGATGAGCAATGATGAGGCAGTATTGATGGGTACAGAAAGGCTGCACTGATGGGCACTGATGGCCACTGCTAGGTGGCACTGATAGCAGCACTAATATGGTGCACTAATGGGAACTGGTAGGTGGCACTGATGGGCACTGATAGGTGGCACTGATGGGCACTGATAGGCTGCACTGATGGGCACTGATGAGGCAGCACTGATGGGCACTGAGAAGGCACTGATGGGCACTGATTGGAAGCACGGATGGGCACTGATGAGGAGGCACTGATTGGCAGCACTGATGGGCACTTATGAGGAGACACTGATTGGCACTGATTGTCAGCACTGATGGGCACTGATGAGGCGGTGCTGATGAGGAGGCACTTATGGGCATTGATTGGCAGCACTGATGGGCACTAATTGGCAGCACTGGTGGGCACTTTGGTACTGATTATCAGTGTCAGTGTCTCTTTAACACTAGCTGGTCATCGGCTCGTCTTTTCTCTCCTCAATCTGTCAGTGTGAGGGAAAAAAAAAACACAATAACCGGCTTGTGTTTACTTGGACACAGGTAATCATGTAGTAAATGGCTGCTGTTAGTGATGGACGAACTTCCGACGGGACATTTCGTGAACCGCAAACGCTGCCAAAAGTTGTGGTTCGCGGCAGACCCCATTGACTTTAATGGCAAGAGAACCTTAAAAACCTCCAGGTCATATTTTCAGCCACAAAATACTTACTAGCTGTGTACACATAGTCCCACAACATGGACTCTGACATAACAGAAGTATTAAATGAATCTGGGATTGACAACGACAAGCATTCTTTTTTTATCTGTGAAATTTTGACAATTCAGGAGTGCATGAAGGCCATGGAGGAGAGGCAAGGTCAGGGCAGGCTATGAAGGGGGTGCAGGAGATGATCAGTGCCACAGTCAGGGCAGCGCAGTCCTGTGCCAGTGTCCCAGTGTGCCAACCTGTGCTTGAGCCCCTCCCTCTGCTCGACCCTTACCCCCACCTATGCAGTGCTCCACTGCGGTGGTCCGGAGGTGCCAGTCCAGTGCTGATCCTCAGCCATGGTGCTGCCACTGCCTGCTGATTGGCTTCTCCGCTGCTATCTCCCTCACTGTCTGAAACCAGCACTGCGATAGAGACTGAGCACTGAAACCAGCACCATGATAGAGAGCACTGACACCAGCACTGAGATAGAGAGCACTGACACCAGCACCATGATAGAGAGCACAGACACCAGCACCGTGATAGAGAGCACTGAGACCACACCAGCACCGAGATAGAGAGCACTGACACCAGCACCGAGATAGAGAGCACTGACACCAGCACAGAGATAGAGAGCACTGACACCAGCACCGTGATAGAGAGCACTGACACCAGCACTGACACCAGCACCGTGATAGAGAGCACTGACACCAGCACCGTGATAGAGAGCACTGACACCAGCACCGTGATAGAGAGCACTGACACCAGCACCGTGATAGAGAGCACTGACACCATCGACTTCCTCATCTCCCTGCTCCTCCATGGCTTGATCAATGACACGGCGCAATGCACGCCATAAAGAAGGCATAAGGTGCAATGTCACTGATGGCGCCATGGCTGCGACTGACCAGTTTGGTGATCTCCTCAAATGGCCGCAGAAGTCTACATGCGTCGCGCATGAGCAGCCACTGGCACGATGAAAAAAAACCAAGCTCCCAGAGCCTGTTCTGCTGCAGAGTTCGTACAGGTAGTCGTTAACTGCACGTTTCTGCTGGAGCAGCCTATCAAGCATATAGAAGGTTGAGTTCCATTGCGTCGGGCAATCGCAAATAAGATGTCTGACCGGCAGATTGTGTCGCCGCTGAATGTTAGCAAGGCGAGCCATGGCCGTGTAAGATCTTCTGAAATGGGCAGAGATTTTCCTTGCCTGCCACAAGATGTCCTGGACCCCAGGGTATTTGACAACGAATCGCTGCATGACCAAGTTTAAGACGTGTGCCATGCATGGCACGTGTGTAATTTTGCCCTGTTTCAATGCGCTAAGCAGATTGGCACCATTGTCACAACCACTTTACCAACTGTCAAATTGAGCGGTGTTAGCCACTGATCTGCCTGTGAACGCAAAACTAAAAAGAGTGCCGGGCCAGTGTGGCTCTTGGCTTCCAGGCACAACAGACGCAGCACAGCATGTCCATGTCTCACCTGGCTTGTCGAATAGGTTCTGGGGATCTTGGGCGGCGCAGCGGAAGAGACACTAGCAGCAGAAAAGGAGGAGTCAGCTGAGGAGGAGAGGGAGGAGGATGGAGTAGGAGAAGAAGAGCCAGGCCTGCATGCAATCCGTGGCAGTAAAACCAAATCTACACGGGTGCCACGGGTTACATGCTTGACTGCCATCAGAAGGTTCACCCAGTGGGCAGTAAAAGTTATATACCTTCCCTGCCCGTGTTTGCTAGACCACGTGTCTGTGGTCAGATGTATCTTGGCATCGACACTGTGTGCCAGAGATACATTCACTTGCCGCTGAACATGGCCATATAGCTCTGGGTTGCCCTTCTGTGAGAAATACTTCCTTCCTGGGACCTTCCATTGTGGTGTTCCAATGGCCCCAAATTTTCAAAAGGCCTCCGAGTCCACCAGTTTATATGGCAGTAGTTGGTGGGCTATCAGTTCTGACAAGCCAGCCGTCAACCATTGGGCAAGAGGGTTATCCGGCATCATCATTTTTTTTTACGCTTGAACATTTGGCCCACAGAAGCCTGCCTTTTTGCAGAAAAACATGAGGACGGCATGATGGAAGGGGGAGTGGAGGACAATTGTGAGGAGAAAGGAGAAGGAGAAGTAGAAGACGAGGCTGGATGGTGAGAGCCTGACACTATTGTCAGCAGCAGACACGTTAAAAAAAGCCCACACTGCGGAGCCATGTGCCGGCGTCCTGGGAGCGCCAGATGTGACCGTACATGGTTGATGCCTCGCTCCTGATACATTAGCAGTCTGCTTTGTCCCTCCTGTGCAATGTAAGTTCCGCCTGCTTCTCCTCCCTATCTGCTGGTCCATATCTCCCTCTGAACTCCCCTCCTCTTCCTCTCTTGTGGGCACCCACATGACATAACTAGACACGTCATCATTGACGTCACCTTCCCCACCGCTATAATTAGAGATCTCGGAGTAGGCAGCAACACTGGGGACCAACCTCCTCCTTGGGCTGATCTGGGTACTGACGTCAGACTGCTGAGTAGCGGTTGTTGCTACCTCCTCTTCCTGATCCAATGCCAAGAGTGGCTGTGCATCGGCAATGTCTTGTGATGGATCGGAAAATAATTCCTGTGACTCAAGCGGAGGGTATATGGTGGTGGTGGTGTTGGCGGTAGTGTCTTTGGGGGTGCACACGGCAGAGAGTGAAGAATAGGGTGCAGATCGAGAGGATGAGGAGGGTGCAGAAGAGTAAGGCTGAGTGAGCCACTCAAGCAAGTCTGGTGTGTCCTTTGACGTAATCAAACGCACCTTCTGCAATTTGCCACTTTGGCTCAAGCCTGTTGCTCCTGCCCTACCCCTACCACCCCTGCGGAAGGGCCTGCCTCTTCCTCTGCCTTTCATTTTTTAAATGACCTTGTGACAAAAGTCTCTAGAGAAGTGCAGTATATGTGGAAGAAGGTATGTAACACCCGCTTCAATCTGTCGTTTTGGGGGACCACTGGTCTATCACACCAGTTATAATACTTTTTTCTAATTGCATTTGTCACTCTTTGTAGTATCGCTGAAGAACCGCTCAGCAGTCACAATGCTGCACAGTGGAAATGCACTATACTATGCTTTTATGTGCAAATATTTTAAACGTGTATTACACCACTATATACTGCACACCAAATAGTACACCTATACCAGTCCTTAAAAGGACCTTTGTGGACCTAATAGTAGCTAGCTAGTAGCTAGTGATTTGCAGACTGTCCATGCTCCAAAAACCAAACTGTCCCTCCCTACACTGAGAAACGACAGCTGCAGAATCGGTCAACACTCAGCTCAGCAGCACAGCAGTGAAGTATAATATGCTTTCTATAATAGAAAGAAAGTATATTATACATGTACAACCCTATATACTGTACACCTATACCAGTCCTTAAAAGGACCTTTGTGGACCTAGTAGTAGCTAGCTAGTAGCTAGTGAATTGCAGACGGTCCCTGCTCCAAAAACCAAACTGTCCCTCCCTACACTGAGAAACAACAGCTGCAGAATCGGTTAGCACTCAGCTCAGAAGAACAGCAGTCAAGTATAATATGCTTTCTATATTTGAAAGAAAGTATATTATACGTGTACAACCCTATATACTGTACACCTATACCAGTCCTTAAAAGGACCTTTGTGGACCTAGTAGCTAGTGATTTGCAGACTGTCCCTGCTCCAAACACCAAACTGTCCATCCCAGCACTCAGCTCAGCAGAACAGCAGTGAAGTATAATATACTTTCTATATTTGTAAGAAAGTATATTATACGTGTACAACCCTATATACCAGTGATGGCGAACCTTTTTGAGCCCGAGTGCCCAAACCGCGACGCAAAACCAACTTATTTCTTTCAAAGTGCCAACACAGAATTAAACCTGACAGCTTTGAATGAGCCCTAAGGGACCAAAAAGAATGCAGAATGCACTGTGCAACATACACTGCCTTACCTGACCATTGCATTCACCTACCTGACACATGCACTCACCTACATGACACATGCACTCACCTACATGACACATGCACTCACCTACCTGACCATTACACTCACCTACATGACACATGCACTACCTGACACATGCACTCACCTACCTGACCATTACACTCACCTACATGACACATGCACTCACCTACATGACACATGCACTACCTGACACATGCACTCACCTACCTGACCATTACACTCACCTACATGACACATGCACTCACCTACCTGACCCTTACACTCACCTACCTGACCATTACACTCACCTACCTGACCATTACACTCACCTACCTGACCATTACACTCACCTACCTGACACATGCACTCACCTACCTGGCCATTACACTCACCTACCTGACACATGCCACTCACCTACATGACACATGCACTCACCTACATGACCATTACACTCGCCTACATGACACATGCTTCCTGCACTACTAACATGCCCCCACACAGTGCAATGTAGATCGGAGGATCCACCCTCCTCAACATTCTATTGCCTCATCGTCCAGCTCTCCCCAGACAGTTTTGAAGGAATCCCCGACATCCGGCCACTCCTCGATATCCCCACCGCCTGGATGCCAGCTAGCAGCCATTGCACCTCTTCCCATGGAAAAATCAGCTCTGAGCACCGCCCCTCCCCCTTCTCTTTCACAGGCTGCACTAGGACAGACTGAACCAAAGTCGTCCTGGAGCAGGGGGAGCTGAAATAGGGTACCTGCAGAAAGGAATCCCTGAATGCCTTACCAGAAGTGTAGGGGTCCGGGGGAGGCAATAAGCTGCTGAACAGTCTGGATGGTGGAGAAAGAAGAATTTTACACCCCTCTTAAATGGCACACATGGAACAAGATGACTGGCTGCCCGCTGCCCACTCCCCTGCCGATTCACTGGCACTGATGCAAGGAAGAGAGCCAGCTCCTCCCTGCCTGCAACGTCAGTGCAAGTGACTGCCTGGCTGGGGGATTCCCCTGGCGTGCCGACAGGGAGGGCTTGACGTGCCAGCTGTGGCACGCGTGCCATAGGTTCGCCATCACTGCTATATACTGTACACCTATAACAGTCCTTAAAAGGACTTTTGTGGACCTAATAGTAATAGCTAATTAGCTAGCTAGTGATTAGACTGACTGTCCCTACTCCACACAGCATCATTTCCCTACACTGACAAAAGACAGAATGTGAAATGGCCGCCAGATCAGGTCTATTTATAAGGTAGGGGGAATGTCCAATTGTCCATGTGCTGAAATGTCTCAATTGGCTGTCCTGTACCCCATGATGGATGTGTCATGGGTCAAAGTTCTTCACAATGTAAACAAATATGGCCACCGCGAACAGAGGCAGAAGTCTGCCGGTTTTTCAAATCACGAACAAGCAAAATTCGCCACAAACCGACCCCCGGGCGAACCGCAAGGCCATCTCTAGCTGCTGTGATTGGCGCTTTACCCCGATCTGTGATCAGCTGTGTCTGAAGGACTCCAGAGCATGCCCGGGCAGCGCGACCATGGGAGGATATCCATGTACACCCTCCTAGTGAATTTTAACTGTAGCCGACTTTCGGCTATAGTGTGGTCAGTAAGTGGTTAAAGTGATATTAAAGTTTAAAAAAAAAAAAAAACATGTTACACTTACCTTCTCTGAGTAATGGTTTTGCACAGAACAGCCCAGATCCTCTTCTACATTTACACACAGAGCCATGGCTCAGCCCCACCCCTTCTGTCACCTCATTGGCTCAATGGCTGTGATTGACAGGAGTGGGAGCCAGTGGTTCTTCCTGCTGCTGTCTCAACCAATGAGGAAGAGGAGTCCCCACTCCCCAGAGAGCCGAGACTCTCATACACAGCGGTGGTAGAAGTTCATGCTCAGGCAAGTATTACCTGCTGCACAGAGGAGTTTTATTTTTACCTTCATATATATATAAAAAAAAAAACCTTAAGCCTTTAGAACCACTTTAGGGTCTTTTTTTGCATTTTGGTTGGAGTATGGAAGGGTTAGAACCCCTGTCAGGATTGTATCCTTTAACTATATGGGAAGCAGTAAGGGGATCATACCAACAGTCAAAGGGTGCAAAATTATATTTTGTTAGATAAGCAACGCGTTTCAGGGGTTCTGAGATTCCCTTTTCAACATGGGCTCATGTATATTGCAATCTCAAAAAAATAAGCCTGGACTCAATTGGGTTGTACTACTAGTTGTATGTGTATAGCAAAATCCTGCAAGCAGAAGTTTTTTTGTTTTGTTTCTTTCGGGGGTTGGGGGGGGGGGGCTGTAAAGTGCTTGGGTGTAACTTTAAAGTGGTTGTGAAGGCTGAAGGTTTTTAACCTTATTTCATTCTGTGCATGAAGGTAATAGACCTTTCATGTACTGATCCACCAAGAGACCCCCCCCCCCACCCCCAAGCTCCCTCTGGATCCAGCGATGTGCACGAGAGCCTCGGCTGTGTCGGGACTCCCTCTCTTCATTGGCTAGCAATGCTGTCAATCATATCCAGTGAGCCAATGAGGAGAGTGCGGGTGCCAGCATGAACCACTGGTCAAGGGGGAGGAGCCAGGAGCGCCGACAAGAGGGACTCGAGAAGAGGAGGATTGGGGCTGATCTGTGCAACACCATTACACAGGGCAGGTAAGTGTAACTTTTTTTTTTAATTTATTTATTTATTTATTTTCTAATACTCCTTTAAGTTTTTAACCACTTAAGGACCGAACCTCTTTCTGAGATTTGTTGTTTACAAGCTAAAAACAGTTTTTTTTTTGCTAGAAAATTACTTAGAACTCCCAAACATTATACTTTATTTTTTCTAACACCCTAGAGAATAAAATGGCGGTCCTTGCAATACTTTCTGTCACACTGTATTTGCGCAGTGGTCTTACAATCGCACTTTTTTTGGAAAAAAGACGCTTTTTTAAAAAATAAGACAACAGTAAAGTTAGCTCCTTTTTTTTTTTTTTTTATATTGTGAAAGATAATGTTACGCCGAGTAAATTGATACCCAACATGTCTCTCTTCAATATTGAACCCGCTTGTGGAATGGCGACAAACTTTTACCCTTAAAAATCTCCATAGGCGACGTTTAAAAAATTCTACAGGTTGCAGTTATAAGTTACAGAGGAGGTCTAGGGCTAGAATTATTACTCTCGCTCTACTGTTCGTGGGGATACCTCACATGTGGGGTTTGACTACCGTTTTCATATGAGGGTGCTACTCGGGCACTGCGTCGCTTTAACTGACAATTGCGCGGCCGTGCGACGTGGCTCCCAAACAAAACTTACGTCCTTTTTTTCTCACAAATAGAGCTTTCTTTTGGTGGTATTTAATCACCTCTGCGTTTTTTATTTTTTGCGCTATAAACAAAAAAAAAAGAGAGACAGTTTTAAAAAAAAAAATGCATTATTTTTTACATTTTGCTATAATAAATATCCCCCAAAAATAAATAAAAATAAATATTTGTCCTCAGTTTAGGCCAATACGTATTCTTCTACAAAATTTTTGGTAAAAAAAAATTGCAATAAGCGTTTAGTGATTGGTTTGCACAAAATTTATAGCGTTTACAAAATAGGGGATAGTTTTATGACATTTTTATATATTTTATAAATTTTTTTTTTCACTAGTAATGGCAGCGATCAACGATTTTTATCGTGACTGCGACATTGTGGTGGACACATCGGACACATTTTTGGGACCATGGTCATTTATACAGCAGTCAGTGCTATACAAATGCACTGATTCCTGTGTAAATGACACTGGCAGCGAAGGAGTTAACTACTAGGTGGCAGTGTAGGGGTTAAGTATGTCCTGGGGAGTGATTGTAACTGTGGGGGGGGGGACATGGCCATGTGTGGCACATCACTGATCTCTGCTCCCGATCACAGGAAGCAGAGATCAGTGACACTGTCACTAGGCAGACTGGGGAGATGCTTGTTTACATTAGCATCTCCTCGTTCTTTTTGGACCTACAGGTAAGCCTTAATCTAGGCTTACCTGTAGGTCAAAGTGGTTTGTAAGGGTTTACAACCAACTTTAAAAATTCAACAACATTGTATTGATACAAAGAACAACATAGAAAAGGTCCATAAAATTTACAAATGGCACGGTATTTCAACTATTTTCGCGGTTTAACCGCTTCATCAGGAAATACAACTGCAAAAAATATAAAATCACAGTGGCACACGAACACCTCCGAAAAAATGGAAGAAGAAGAAGAAGAAGAAGGTGGAAGCACTATACCAGTGATGGCAAACCTTGGCACCCCAGGTGTTTTGGAACTACAGTTCCCATGATCCTCACCTGCACTACACAGTGCATGATCATCATGGGAAATGTAGTTCGAAAACATCTGGGGTGCCAAGGTTCGCCATCACTGCACTATACTATTTCTTCTTCCACTTTTCTGAGGTGTTGTGCTCGGGTGCCACTGTTGAAGAGGACATTGATGTACCATCTTCAACACATGGACTTTTTTTGGTTCTTTATCCATCATGGATCAATTTGTGACTTTTAACCAATTATATAGGAGTATCTATTTATTTTTTTCACAGGTTGCACATGTATTAACCCCTTGCTTATTGGGCGCTTAAACCCCTCTCCTGCCCAGACCAATTTTCAGCTTTCGCCGCTGTCGCACTTTGAATGACAATTGCGCGGTCATGCTACACTGAACTCAAATGACATTTTTGTCATTTTTTTCCCACAAATAGAGCTTTCTTTTGGTTGTATTTGATCACCTCTGTGGTTTTTATTTTTTGTTAATTTTTTTTTTTTAAAAGACAGAATTTTTAAAAAATATATATATATTTTTATATTTTGTTATGAAATTTAGCAAACAGGTAATTTTTCTCCTTAATTGATGTACGCTGATGAGGCTGCACTGATGGGCACCGATGGGCTGCACTGGTGGGCACTGATAGGCGGCACTGGTGTGCACTGAGAGGTGGCACTGAGGGGTGGCACTGAAGGGCATTGATAGGTGGCACTGGTGGGCACTGAGAAGTGGCACTAATAGGTGGCTCTGATAGCTGGCAGTGATGGGCACTGATAGGTGGCAGTGATGGGCACTGATGGGTGGCAGTGATGGGCATTAATAAATAAATAATAATAAAAATAAATAAAAAATATA
The DNA here is from genome assembly GCF_037356315.1 of Lithobates pipiens. Taxonomy (NCBI): domain Eukaryota; kingdom Metazoa; phylum Chordata; class Amphibia; order Anura; family Ranidae; genus Lithobates; species Lithobates pipiens. Next base: position 12,483,004 of record NW_027507825.1, read on the forward strand.
TAATGTTTGGGGTTATAAGTAATTTCCTATCAAAAAAATACTGATTTAAACTTGTAAACAAAAAAAAAATATGTGTAGCGCTGACATCCTGGTTTATTGATGTGATTATACATGCTTTAATGTGAGGTATATGGACATTACTGTGGTTTCGCGCTAGAGTCATCTAGTGGCCAAATATGGGTAACGCACCTGTTTTATCATTTACCTCAGAACAACCAAAAGACTTGTACAGGAAGTGACTGTTTTGTTTTGGATTTTGAAGGATGACCTCGTTACCCAGGAGACTGTGTGTGACCTACTCATGAACACTCTATTACGCAGTCCATGCTGCGTAGGGGATATAAGGGGCAGCAGCGGCCATTTTAGGTATCGGGGGGACCACGCTGCCTGCCTGTGCGGATCTGTGAGCAGGTTTCTGGGAGACAGCTTCAGACAGTCACTGCAGATTGCGAACCTGCTTGTTGGCAAGGTGATTTGACGGAGCCCGAGACCTGGTGATCAGATTGACGAGGCCCAGAGATGCTTATCGGAGTATCGGAGGACCAGATCCAGTCAGCGGAATGACACAGAGCATCTGCCCAGCTGATACAGAAGCAAGCTACAGTTGCCGCATCAAAGTCGTCACCCAGAACTCCGATCCAGTTGGTGAGCGGGTTACGGCCCACCGTTTGTTAATTTGCTGCACACAGTTAGACTCACTTACAGGCCTCACTGGAACCTGTTGTTCCACGGAGGCGTAACAGAGCAACTGACATTGAGCAGGCTTGAGGCCTACTTCACTTTAGTGCCCAAGCATTGTGTATAAGTTCTTGGAGTTATACCTGGAGTACCTTAAGCTAACTCTTACCTACCTTTTGGATTACAAATATCAGAGGAGTCATCTCTAGCTAGCAAAGAAAGAAGATACGGGAGATGGTACTTTAAGTGAGGCCTCACGTATAACTTTTAAGTAGCGGGAGCTCCCAGGTTTAGATACATAGAAATATATATCTATATCTTTGATATTGTATTTGTCTGTTGATTTATACTTTGCTATATTGTACTGACATCCTACGTTGGGATGGCAATGCAATCTCTGTAACCACCTGCTTTAACCACTTCACGGCTACAGAGCGGACGCTAACTGCCGGGAGGCCGTCCCTGGACATCCTCCTGTTTACTTCCCCTCTGCGCACCGCCGCGGGCGCGCATCGGTGAAGCCATCTGTGACCGGACACAGCCAGTCACAGATCGCTGTAAACGGCCAATCACAGCGGCCGTTTACAGCGCGATCGGCGTATGAGATCATCTCTCATCGCCGCTCTCCCTCCTCACACAGACAGCGTGTGAGGAGGATGAGATGAACCGCTATGAGATCTCACAGCGGTTAGTGTAAATAAATAAATATATAAAAAAAGGAAAATAAAGTGCCCATCTGTCCCCACTCCCCCCACTGTCATCTGCCCCCACTGCTACCTGTCAGTGTCATCTGCCCCCAGTGCCACCTGTCCCCAGTGCCATCTGTCCCCAGTGCCACGTATAAGTGCCACATGTCATCAGTGCCACAGTGCCATCAGTGCCACATAGTGTCATCTGTCATCAGTGCCATATCAGTGCCACATATTAGTGCCATCTGTCATCAGTGCCACATAGTGTCATCTGTCATCAGTGCCACCTGTCAGTGTCACGTGCCATCTGTTATCAGTGTCACGTGTCATCAATGCCAGGTATCAGTGCCATCTGTCATCAGTGTCACGTGTCATCAGTGCCACGTATTAGTGCCATCTGTCATCAGTACCACGTATTAGTGCCACGTGTCATCAGTGCCACGTATAAGTGCCATCTGTCATCAGTGCCACATATTAGTGCCATCTGTCAGTGTCACGTGTCATCAGTGCCACGTATTAGTGGCATCTGTCATCAGTGCCATGTATCAGTGCCACGTATCAGTGCCATCTGTCATCAGTGCCATGTCGGTGTCACGTGTCATTGTCCTGGTGCTCCAGGGCCTTCAAAAGTGTAATAGGTAGTCAACAAGTTAGATGTGTAATTTATGCTCCTAGAACACGTGACGGTGCTCCCTGCATGTTGGGTCTCTCTATGTGGTCAGGCTGTGGAAAAGTCCCACACATGTGGTATCGTAATACTCAGGAGGAGTAGCAGAATTTATTTTGGGGTGTCATCTGTGGTATACACATGCCACGTGAGAGAAATAACCTATTACAATGACAATTTTGTGGAAAATTTTTTAAATAAAATAAAAAATCTTCATTTTGCAAAGAATTGTGGGAAAAAAATGACAACATCAAAAAGCTCACTATGCCTCTTACTAAATACCTTGGAATGTCTACTTTCAAAAAAGAGGTCATTTGGGGGGTATTTTTACTTTCCTGACTTGTTCGGGTCACAAGAAATAAGATAGACCACCAGTACATCAGATGTGATCAATTTTGTATGATTCGCACCACAGCTTGTAGACTCTCTAACTTTCACAAAGACCAAATAATATCCACTAATTTGGGTTATTTTTACCAAGGATATGTAGCAGTATAAATTGTGGCCAAAATTTATGAAGAAAAATTCATAATTTGAAAATTTTTATCGCAGAAACAAACAAAAATGCGCTTTTTTTCAAAATTTTCGGTCTATTTTCATTTATAGCGCAAAAAATAAAAAAACGCAGAGGTGATCAAATACCACCAAAAGAAAGCTCTATTTGTGGGGAAAAAAAAGGCAAAAATTAATTTTCGTTGTCAGTAATTGTCATTCAAAGTCTGAGAGCACCGAAAGCTGAAAATTGGTCTGGGCAGAAGGGGCGTTTAAGTGCCCAGTAGGCAAGTGGTTAATACACTTGCAGTAAAAATATTTCTGGTTAAGTGCCCAGTTGTGTGGCATGCTGTTTTTTTCCCCAGCAGGTGGAGCCAGAGGATCCTGAGGGTATTATACAAGTACCTTACATTGTTTTATATTGTACTGTATTACATTGCACCACAGCTGTGCCAAGGGGATTGAGTCAAGTTAGTGGGGTTTCTTGGTAGAGTGCAGGCCCAATTCAAACCAGCAGCTACTTCAGGGGTCAGTGCTACATATAATTATATTAATCTACAATTACACCAATATCACGATACAAAAATAAAAATAAAAATACATACACATAAAATTAGGACTTAATCTTCCATAAAAATTTAAGCGATCAACTTCTTATTCCCTAGGGTGTCTGCTACAAAAAAAAAAGTATAATGTTTGGGGGTTATAAGTAGGGATGAGCCGAACACCCCCCGGTTCGGTTCGCACCAGAACTTGCGAACGACCCCCGCGTTCGGTACGAACGTTAGAACCCCATTGAAGTCTATGGGACTCGAACGTTCGAATTGGAAAGTGCTAATTTTAACGGCTAATATGCAAGATACTGTCCTAAAAAGGGTTTGGGGACCTGCCTCCTGCCTCAGGGGACATGGGTCACTGCAAAAAAAAGTTTTAAAAACTGCCGTTTTGGCGGGAGCACTGATTTTAATGACGATTAAAGTGAAAAAAAAAAGTGAAATATTCCTTTAAATATGGTGCCTGGGGGGTGTCTGTAGTATGCCTGTGAAGTGCCACGTGTTTCCCGTGTTTAGAACAGTCCCTGCACAAAATGACATTAAACGGAAATAACACCATTTAAAGCTGCTTGCGGTTTTAATGTTATATCTGGTTCCTGCAATATGGTTGAAAATCATTGAGAACAATGGCATGGGTAGCCCTCCCTGCCCATTACCAGCCTATTTGGGTCTTGTACACATATTAAGGGGAACCCCGTACCCATATTAAAAAAAGGAAATGCGTGTGGCCCCCAGGCCCTATATACTCAGAACAGCAGTATACAGGCGGTGCAAACAAGACAGGGACTGTGTAGGTTTGTTGTGTTAAGTTGAATCTGTTTGTCATTTTCAACCGGTACATTTTTAAAGTGTAGCTCCAGTCAAAAAAACTATCTTTAAGCTTTTTGGAAAACATAGGGAAGGGTTATCACCCCTGTATAATTTGTTTTGTCGTCCATCTTTTTTCATCTCACTTGCTGCTGTCTCCTTGCGTTTGCAAGTAGGAGATGTTTGTAAGTTGGATGCCTGCCCTATATTATAGCGGTATGTACTGGGTACAGAGCACGCAGACAGCACGCACTATCTCCTAACACTACTGACTGCAAGCTCTATTATTAACCACTTGTTAGCCCAATGTTTGCATAAAGTGAAAGATGAAGTTATGCTGAGTAAATAGATATCAAACACGTCACTCTTCAAAATTGCACATGCCCGTGGAATGGCGCCAAACGTCGCTACTTAAAAAATCCCCATAGGCGACGCTTTAAATATTTTTTTACTGGTTACATGTTTTGAGTTGCAGAGGAGGTCTAGGACTAGAATTATTGCTCTCGCTCTAACGTTCTCGGCGATACCTCACATGTGTGGCACATGCGAGCACATGGGGACATGGGCGCTTTCATTTTTATTTTATTTTTTTATTGTTCATTTTACTTTATTTATTTTAGTTTGACATTTTTTTTCCCAAAAATATATTTTTGATCACTTTTATTCCTATTACAAGAAATGTAAACATCCCTTGTAATAGGAATATGGGGTGACAGGTCCTCTTTACAGTGAAATCTGGGGGTCAATATGACCCCACATCTCACCTCTAGGCTGGGAAGCCTGAAATAAAAAATAAAAAAAAGATTCTGGCTTTGATCGTACTGGCGAGTTGGTAGAAGCACCGGAGGGCGGTGAGGGGTGGGGGGCGTCTATGGCTGGGTATTTCAGGGTATCACCGAGTATGGCTGGGTATCTCTGAGTATGGCTGGGTATGGCAATTTATGGCAGGGTATTACAGAGTATTGGCGGGGTATTGGCGGGGTACTACAGAGTAATAGCAGGGTACTGCACTGCAGAGTAATGGCAGGGTACTGCACTGCAGAGTAATGGCGGGGTACTGCACTGCAGAGTAATGGCAGGGTACTGCACTGCAGAGTAATGGCGGGGTACTGCAGAGTAATGGCGGGGTACTGCACTGCAGAGTAATGGCAGGGTACTGCACTGCAGAGTAATGGCGGGGTACTGCACTGCAGAGTAATGGCGGGGTACTGCACTGCAGAGTAATGGCGGGGTACTGCAGAGTAATGGCGGGGTACTGCACTGCAGAGTAATGGCAGGGTACTGCACTGCAGAGTAATGGCGGGGTACTGCACTGCAGAGTAATGGCAGGGTACTGCACTGCAGAGTAATGGCGGGGTACTGCACTGCAGAGTAATGGCGGGGTACTGCACTGCAGAGTAATGGCGGGGTACTACAGAGTAATGGCAGGGTACTGCACTGCAGAGTAATGGCGGGGTACTGCACTGCAGAGTAATGGCGGGGTACTGCACTGCAGAGTAATGGCGGGGTACTGCACTGCAGAGTAATGGCAGGGTACTGCACTGCAGAGTAATGGCGGGGTACTGCACTGCAGAGTAATGGCAGGGTACTGCACTGCAGAGTAATGGCGGGGTACTGCACTGCAGAGTAATGGCGGGGTACTGCACTGCAGAGTAATGGCGGGGTACTGCACTGCAGAGTAATGGCAGGGTACTGCACTGCAGAGTAATGGCGGGGTACTGCACTGCAGAGTAATGGCGGGGTACTGCACTGCAGAGTAATGGCGGGGTACTACAGAGTAATGGCAGGGTACTGCACTGCAGAGTAATGGCAGGGTACTGCACTGCAGAGTAATGGCGGGGTACTGCACTGCAGAGTAATGGCGGGGTACTGCAGAGTAATGGCGGGGTACTGCAGAGTAATGGCAGGGTACTGCAGAGTAATGGCGGGGTGCTGCAGAGTAATGGCAGGGTACTGCAGAGTATGCACTGGTATTGCAGAGTATTGGCAGGGAATTGAGGGGTTAAATTCGGTGAGCAGCGATGTGGGCACTGCAGATGCAGCCCACATCGCTGCTGACACCGATCTCTTTCCCCTCCGCTGTACCGATCGGTACAGAAAGGGGAGGGAGGAACAGGCGTCATAACATGACGCCGGTTTGTTTCCAAGTGATCACTCCGTCATTTGACGGAGCAATCACGTGGTAAACGGCCGCTATGAGCGGCCGTTTACCGTGATGCGCCGGGTCCTATGGACCCGGCGGTCACGGATGCTGTCGAGTGCGCACACCTCGGGGCACGCGAGAGCAGAATTCTGGGAGGCCGTTAATTAACGGCCTCTCTGAGTTAAACAACCGCCCTGAAGCCGTTAATCGGCAATGGGCAGTTGTTAAGTGGTTAAAGCTAGATCACTAGCTATATAGGTGAGGTGAATATAGTGGTGTATACTGCAGTCAGGGCACAGACAACAACCACTACCCAGCAGCAAGATAGGAAATCAGCCAAAAACGATTGGTGTGTACTGTGTTGAAGGTACACAGAACACCCACTGCTTCAGATGCAAAGTAACACACTACAGGAGGCCGCCTTAAAGGCGGCCTTATATAGTGTGGGGCGTGCACTACACAGCCTGAGCTATGATTGGCCACAGGCAGGATGCCTGTGGCCAATCATGGCTCTCCTCGCTGCCGGCGCTGCGATTGGCCAAGCATGCGGGGTCACAGTGCATGCTTGGCCAATCATCGGGCAGTAATGCACTGCGCCAACGCAGTGCATTGTGGTCCGCGCGCGCGTCACTCGAATTTTGACGCGAACGGCCAAAATTTTCGGACACGAACACGAAGCTCATCTCTAGTTATAAGTAATTTTCTCTAAAAAAAAATTTTTGAAACAATTGCCTTTTTATTCCCTAGGGTCTTCTGCTACAAAAAAAAAATGTAAACATTTATAATGTTTGGGGGTTATAAGTAATTTTCTATCAAAAAGAAAAATTGAAGCAATCACCTTTTTATTCCCTAGGGTCTCTGCTACAAAAAATGTATAATGTTTGGGGGTTATAAGTAATTTTCTATCAAAAAAATATTGATTTAAACTTGTAAACAAAAAAATATATAATTTTATTAATCTACAATTACATCAATATCACAATACAAAAAAATACATAGACATAAAATTAGATTGCAATTGTTTTTTTTATTCCCTAGAGACTCTACTACAAAAAATAAATAAAACATGTATAATGTTTGGGGATTATAAGTAATTTTCGATCAAAAAAAATGTAAGCGATCGCCTTTTTATTCCCTAGGGTCACTGCTACAAAAAATAAATAAAAAAATGTATAATGTTTGGGGGTTATAAGTGATTTTCTATCAAAAAAATACTGATTTAATCTTGTAAACAATAAATAAATATAATTGTATTAATCTACAATTACATCAATATCATGATACAAAAAATACATACACATAAAATTAGGACTTAATTTTCCATAAAAAAAATTTAAGTGATCGCCTTTTTATTCCCTAGGGTCTCTTCTACAAAATCAAAATCAAAAATGTATAATGTTTGGGGGTTATAAGTAATTTTCTTTCAGAAAAAATTTAAGTGATCGCCTATTTCCTAGGGTCTCTGCTAAAAATAATAAAAAATGTATAATATTTGGGAGTTATAAGTAATTTTCAATCAAAAAAAATTTAAGCGATTGCCTTTTTATTCCCTAGGGTCTCTTCTACAAAAACAAAATAAAAAATGTATAATGTTTGGGGGTTATAAGTAATTTTCTTTCAGAAAAAATTTAAGCGATCGCCTTTTTATTCCCTAGGGTCTCTGCTAAAAATAATAAAAAATGTATAAAGTTTGGGGGTTATAAGTAATTTTCTATAAAAAAAATATTGATTTAAACTTGTAAACAAAAAAATATAGAATTTTATTAATCTACAATTACATCAATATCATGATACAAAAAATACATACACATAAAATTAGGACTTAATTTTCCATAAAAAATTTTTAAGTGATCGCCTTTTTATTCCCTAGGGTCTCTTCTACAAAATCAAAATAAAAATGTATAATGTTTGGGGGTTATAAGTAATTTTCTTTCAGAAAAAAATTAAGTGATCGCCTATTTCCTAGGGTCTCTGCTAAAAATAATAAAACATTTATAATATTTGGGAGTTATAAGTAATTTTCAATCAAAAAAAATATATAATTTTATTAATCTACAATTACATCAATATCATGATACAAAAAATACATACACATAAAATTAGGACTTAATTTTACATAAAAAAATTTAAGTGATCGCCTTTTTATTCCCTAGGGTCTCTTCTACAAAAACAAAAAAAAAATGTATAATGTTTGGGGGTTATAAGTAATTTTCTTTCAGAAAAAATTTAAGCGATCGCCTTTTTATTCCCTAGGGTCTCTTCTACAAAAACAAAATAAAAAATGTATAATGTTTGGGGGTTATAAGTAATTTTCTTTCAGAAAAAATTTAAGCGATCGCCTTTTTATTCCCTAGGGTCTCTTCTACAAAATCAAAATAAAAAATGTATAATGTTTGGGGGTTATAAGTAATTTTCTTTCAGAAAAAATTTAAGCGATCGCCTTTTTATTCCCTAGGGTCTCTGCTAAAAATAATAAAAAATGTATAATGTTTGGGGGTTATAAGTAATTTTCTATAAAAAAAATATTGATTTAAACTTGTAAACAAAAAAATATATCATTTTATTAATCTACAATTACATCAATATCATGATACAAAAAATACATACACATAAAATTAGGACTTAATTTTCCATAAAAAAAATTTAAGCGATCGCCTTTTTATTCCCTAGGGTCTCTGCTAAAAATAATAAAAAATGAATAATGTTTGGGGGTTATAAGTAATTTTCTTTCAGAAAAAATTTAAGCGATCGCCTTTTTATTCCCTAGGGTCTCTTCTACAAAATCAAAATAAAAAATGTATAATGTTTGGGGGTTATAAGTAATTTTCTTTCAGAAAAAATTTAAGTGATCGCCTTTTTATTCCCTAGGGTCTCTGCTAAAAATAATAAAAAATGTATAATGTTTGGGGGTTATAAGTAATTTTCTATAAAAAAAATATTGATTTAAACTTGTAAACAAAAAAATATATAATTTTATTAATCTACAATTACATCAATATCATGATACAAAAAATACATACACATAAAATTAGGACTTAATTTTCCATAAAAAAAATTGAAGTGATCGCCTTTTTATTCCCTAGGGTCTCTTCTACAAAATCAAAATAAAAAATGTATAATGTTTGGGGGTTATAAGTAATTTTCTATCAAAAAAACACTGATTTAAAATTGTAAACAAAAAATAAATGTAATTTTATTCATCTACAATTACATCAATATCATGATACAAAAAATAAAAAATACGTAGACATAAAATTAGTACTTAATTTTCTAAAAAAAAAATTAAGTGATCGCCTTTTTATTCCCTAGGATCACTGCTACAAAAAATGAATAAAAAATGTATAATGCTAGGGGTTATAAGTAATTTTCTATATAAAAAAAAATGATTTAATATTGTAAACAAATAATAAATATAATTTTATTAATCTAAAATTACATCAATATCATGATACAAAAAATACATAGACATAAAATTAGGACTCATTTTTCCATTAAAAAAAATTGAAGTGATTGTCTTTTTATTCCCTAGGGTCTCTGCTACAAAAAAAAAAAAAAAGTATAATATTTGGGGGTTATAAGTAATTTTCTTTAAAAAAAATACTGATTTAAACAAAAAGTGCTAGAAAAAGTCTGGTCTTCAATTTGGCTATGACAGCGTGGATTCTTTTTTTTTTTTTTTTTTGCACGGCTCACTTTAGAACATAATAAAACATAATATATATAGATATTTAAGTTTTTGAAAACTTTTGGAAAGTTTGACAGACTGATTTTTTTTTTTTTTTTAAATATTAACAGGGAGCACCACAAGTTTCAAGCGAAAAAAGTTTAGCAGCTGCACTTCGACGCTTCAAGGAGAAAGGAAAAAATAAATAAATAAAAAGATCTGGCCTTTTTATGATGTGTGAATCGGTAAAGACAACGGGGGCTTGGATTAGGTGAGACCATGTGAGGGAGACAAACTCAAAGGATTGATCCTGCACACCTGCTGAAATCCCAGAAGCGCTGACATCCAGTGACCCGTTCCTTTCTTATTCATTACCTCTTCAAAAAGCGCACATCTCTTTGTCATGTCTAAACAATGTAACTTTAAATTGACGTGCCGGAATGTCTTCCCAACAACGGGGTTCATTATAAAGTTTACTTTTTCTTCCCGGAAACACTGTGAAGTTGTTCAGAAGCTTCTGGTTGTAGCAGCTAATAGGAGCAAAAAAAAAGAACACGCGCCGGCGTAACATCGCCAAAGATAAAGGAATTTATTTTTCTTACTTATATTATTTTATTTCAGGTGTGTTTTCCCAATGTGGGCCATGAAAAAAAAAAAATACGATGGCAGCCACATGATATTCATATGCAAAATTGGTTTGCTATGATAGCACCCAATCCTAACTTTAAATTAAAAGCCCAACTATGCCCCCCCCCCTCCCCTCCCCCTCCCCTCCCCTCCCCCTCCCCTCCCCCTCCCCTCCCCCTCCAGTATGTATTTTTTACATTTCTCTTAGGCTTTACTCACACAGCTGTAAAAATGTTACTGATGTTATTACAGAAAGAAAGTTTCCTGCGTTATACGCTCTGAAAAAAACTTGCGCATAGATGTAGGATGCATAAATAACTTGTTTTCATAATAATCATTTATAATTATTGTCAGAATTATTTTTAATTATTTTAAAAATAATAATTTATTTCTCCCCTTTCATAGTTTTATAGTTTCATTGTTTCATAGTTAGTAAGGTTGAATAAAGACACCAGTCCATCCAGTGTCCACAATTGTCCCTATCCCTGTACATTGCACACTCACATCAGTCCATGCCCTCAAGGAGCCACAATCCAAGGTCCCCATTCATATACTAGGGCCAATTTTGGACAGAAGCCAATTAACCTACCTGCGTGTCTTTGGAGTGTGGGAGGAAACCGGAGTACCCGGAGGAAACCCACACAGGCACAGGGAGAACATGCAAACTCCAGGCAGGTAGTGTCGTGGTTGGGATTTGAACCAGCAACCCTTCTTACTGCTAGGTGAGAGTGCTAACCACTACACCACTGTGCCGCCCCACTACACCACTGTGCTGCCCTTTGTTTAGACTTAATTTAGTTATACGTGTGAAAGCGTTTAAATCGCTTCTTCTTAGACGCAGATTTTTGCATTCTGTGTTACGGATCTGAAAACAGCTCATGTTAACGCACCTATAAGGATGGGCCCATCAGTGCCCCCTCATCAGTGTCCCCTCATCAGTGGCCATCAGTACCACCTCATCAGTGCCCACCAGTGCCACCTCATCAGTGCGCCTTAGTGCCTCTTCATCAGTGCAGCCTCATCAATGTCCACCAGTGCCACCTCACCAGTGCAACCTCATCGGTGCCCAACAGTGCTGCCTCATCAGTGACCCCTCATCAGTGCCACCTCATCAGTGTAGCCTTATCAGTGCCCACTAGTGCCACCTCTTCAGTGCCAACTTAACCATCAGTGCAGCCTCATCAGTGACTCTTCATCGGTGCCCATCAGTGCCATCTCATTAGTGCCCATCAGTGCCGCCTCATCAGTGCCTATTAGTGCTGCTGACTTATCAGTGCCACCTCATCAGTGCCCACCAGTGCCACCTCATCAGTGCCTCCTTATCTGTGCCCACCAGTGCAACTTCATCAGTGCCCACCAGTGCCACCACATCAGTGCTGCCTCATTAGTGCCTCCTCACCAGTGCCAACCAGTGCCACCCCATCAGTGCCCACCAGTGCCACCTCCTCAGTGTCTATCAGTGCTGCCTCATCAGTGCAGCCTCATCAGTGCCGCCTCATCAGTGCCCCCTTATTAGTGCCGATTAGTGCTGCTTCATCAGTGCAGCCTCATCAGTGCCCACCAGTGTCACCTCATCAGTGCCGCCTTAACCATCAGTGCAGCCTCATCAGTGCCCACCAGGGCCATCTCATTAGTGCCAATCAGTGCCCACTAGTGTCACCTCATCAGTGCCCATCAGTGCCTATTAGTACTGCCTCATCAGTGCCTCCTCATCAGTGCCCACCAGTGCAACCTCATCAGTGCCCACCAGTGCAACCTCATCAGTGCCCACCAGTGCGACCACATCAGTGCTGCCTCATCAGTCCATCCATCACATATAATTCAGATTTAAAAAACATTGAACTAAAGGCTGTAATGTAACAAAATAGGTAAACAGCCAAGGGGGGTGAATACTTTTGCAAGGCACTGTATACAGCCAGATCCTCTGTAGAAAATTATCATTTGTGCAAGGGAAAATTCTGGATTTGAGCGCAGAGGGGTGAGCGGACTAAGCAAAGTCCCCTTGCAGGTGCCAGACAGGCTAGGGTCAGCATGGCTTCGGAAACTGGTATTTCTTCCCCCGAAATCCAGGCTATAGCAACCGTGTCACCTGCGGTTAGTGCGGTGTCCATGGACACCCTGACGGCGTTCCTGGACTCCTATGTTGCTAAGATAGAGGCGGCACGTGGCAGGAAAGGTGCACGTAAGAGGCCCCTGCCCCCCCCCTGAGCTCTGATGCAGACTCGGGCCCTGCTGAGGCTGGAGACCCCTGTTCTGACCTATCTGACAGTGAGGATGTCCGGGTCAAGGCACTTGTTGGAGCACTTATTACAGCTGTGCGTGATACCCTGAAGATTCAGGAGCCAGCGGATTCCTCTGCTGATGTACCGGCCCCTTTTGGGACCCACAAGCCAGCACCTTCACCTAAGGTGTTCCCGTATTTGACTTATTTTGACAAATTCATCTACAGGGAATGGGGTCGCCCGCAACGGACCTTTTCGGTCCCCAAAAACTTGGTGGTGCTTTACCCCTTTGAGGAAAGCCTTCACAAAAAGTGGTTGGCTCCTCCGGTCATGGACCCACCAGTGGACATGGGACAAAAAAATATATATACAGTGGTGTGAAAAAGTGTTTGCCCCCTTCCTCATTTCCTGTTCCTTTGCATGTTTGTCACACTTAAGTGTTTCGGAACATCAAACCAATTTAAACAATAGTCAAGGACAACACAAGTAAACACAAAATGCAATTTGTAAATGAAGGTGTTTATTATTAAAGGTGAAAAAAAATCCAAACCATCATGGCCCTGTGTGAAAAAGTGATTGCCCCCCTTGTTAAAACATACTATAACTGTGGTTGTCCACACCTGAGTTCAATTTCTCTAGCCACACCCAGGCCTGATTATTGCCACACCTGTTCACAATCAAGGCATCACTTAAATAGGAGCTGCTTGACACAGTAAGGTCCACCAGAAGAGCCTTAAAAGCTACACATCATGCCGAGACCCAAAGAAATTCAGGAACAATTGAGATAGAAAGTAATTGAGATCTATCAGTCTGGAAAGGGTTATAAAGCCATTTCCAAAGCTTTGGGAATCCAGCGAACCACAGTGAGAGCCATTATCCACAAATGGCGAAGACATGGAACAGTGGTGAACCTTCCCAGGAGTGGCCGGCCGCCCAAAATTACCCCAAGAGCGCAGCGACGACTCATCCAAGAGGTCACAAAAGACCCCACAACAACGTCCAAGGAACTGCAGGCCTCACTTGCCTCAGTTAAGGTCAGCGTTCATGCCTCCACCATCAGGAAAAGACTGGGCAAAAATGGCCTGCATGGCAGAGTTCCAAGGAGAAAACCACTGCTGAGCAAAAAGAACATCAAAGCTCGTCTCAATTTCTCCACAACACATCTTGATGATCCCCAAGACTTTTGGGACAACATTCTGTGGACCGATGAGACAAAAGTGGAACTCTTTGGAAGGTGTGTGTCCAAGTATATCTGGCGTAGAAGGAACACTGCATTTCATAAAAAGAACATTATACCAACAGTAAAATATGGTGGTGGTAGTGTGATGGTCTGGGGCTGTTTTGCTGCTTCAGGACCTGGAAGACTTGCCGTGATAAAAGGAACTATGAATTCTGCTGTCTACCAAGAGATCCTGAAGGAGAATGTCCGACCATCTGTTCGTGTACTCAAGCTGAAACCAACTTGGGTTCTGCAGCAGGACAATGATCCTAAACACACCAGCAAGTCCACCACCGAATGGCTGAAGAAAAACAAAATGAAGACTTTGGAGTGGCCTAGCCAAAGTCCTGACCTGAATCCTATTGAGATGTTGTGGTATGACCTTAAAAAGGCCGTTCATGCTCGAAAACCCTCTAATGTAACTGAATTAGGACAATTCTGCAAAGATGAGTGGGCCAAAATTCCTCCAGGACGCTGTAAAAGCCTCATTGCACGTTATCGCAAACGCTTGGTTGCAGTTGTTGCTACTAAGGGTGGCCCAACCAGTTATTAGGTTTAGGGGGCAATCACTTTTTCACACAGGGCCATGATGGTTTGGATTTTTTTTCACCTTTAATAATAAACACCTTCATTTACAAATTGCATTTTGTGTTTACTTGTGTTGTCCTTGACTATTGTTTAAATTGGTTTGATGTTCCGAAACACTTAAGTGTGACAAACATGCAAAGGAACAGGAAATGAGGAAGGGGGCAAACACTTTTTCACACCACTGTATATATATAGATATATATCTATATCTATATCTATATCTATATATATATATATATATATATATATTTTTTTTTTTTTGTCCCATGTCCACTGGTGGGTCCATGACCGGAGGAGCCAACCACTTTTTGTGAAGGCTTTCCTCAAAGGGGTAAAGCACCACCAAGTTTTTGGGGACCGAAAAGGTCAGTTGCGGGCGACCCCATTCCCTGTAGATGAATTTGTCAAAATAAGTCAAATACGGGAACACCTTAGGTGAAGGTGCTGGCTTGTGGGTCCCAAAAGGGGCCGGTTCATCAGCAGAGGAATGTTTATTATGTAAAATAATAAAAAACTGTGATCAATAATGTGCAAAAAAGCAAAATAGGAGTGAAAATGGGCTAAGTACAATAGACAAAGAATACTTAACTGCAACATAGTGCAAAGTGCAAACAAATTAACGTGCAAGCGATCAAAATAAAGTTTCTGAAAGTCCTTTACAACTCATAAAACAATAATAATCACACCATAAATAAGGTGACCCTTCAGAATGTCCAAATGTGCACATTCAGAAGCTTCTTTGCTATATTTATACCAAATTATTATTTTTTTTTTTCATTGTATTTATGCTAGCTGTTCAGTACTCTTAATGTTTTGTACTTAGCCCGTTTTCACTGCTATTTTGCTTTTTAGCACATTATTGATCACGGTTTTTATTATTTTACCTATATATATATTTTTTTTGTCCCATATCTGTGTCCACATTATAAGTGGGTATTTATATTATCATAGTTCCCATTGGAGCGCAACACCATCACTTGATTTGGTTTTTGCATATATTTTTTTTGGGTAGTGTTTGGCCCATTCAGTGGTTGCAGCACCATTGACCATTAATTATTCATATTCCATTGGAGCGCAGGAATAAATATTCTATTTATGTATTGTCTGCATTGCATAAAGGAAGTGGGGAAGAATTGTCATTTTAAGTAGAGAAGCTCTGCCAAACCATGGGACATTGAGAGAGTTCCAGCATTTCAGGTCCTCTCTAGTTTCCTTTAGGATGGGGTAAAATTGTGTTGGTAGTAGGCTTGTGCAATTCGCTTCGTAACAAATCGAAATTCGGCCGAATGTCTGAATAAAAAAATAACGAATAACAACGAATACGAAAGAAATATAACGAATGAATTCGAATGAATTTTGGTAATTCTTTAAAGATCTAATGAAACAAAAGGTCAGCTCAAAGTTAATCTTATAGTCCAATCAGCTAATTAACTTTGTGCCGGAGGTTGGATTACTGGCAAAGTGCATTCCTGAGAACTGAGTGAGAAGGGGGTTGTATTGTATTTGAGCCGAGGAGAAGAGACGTTGTCATTGTGTGTGTTAAAAGATTCAACAAACAAACGACTTTCCAACGCAACGCAACGCGTCAGGGAAGGAGCTGTGGTGTTGCACTCGTCACTTCCGGTCGCGGCCGAGTTTAATAACGAAAATAGTAACTTACAATAAAGCAGAAAACAGCGAGTAAATGTAGTACAATCCGAACTACCGGTCTCGGCCGCGACCGGAAGTGACGAGTGCAACACCACAGCTCCTTCCCTGACGCGTTGCGTCACGACCTCGTGACTTTTTCAAAGGCCCTTTGAAAAAGTCACGAGGTCGTGACGCAACGCGTCAGGGAAGGAGCTGTGGTGTTGCACTCGTCACTTCCGGTCGCGGCCGAGACCGGTAGTTCGGATTGTACTACATTTACTCGCTGTTTTCTGCTTTATTGTAAGTTACTATTTTCGTTATTAAACCGCTATATTTTAATACTACACATGAGAGTCCCCCTGTCCTTCTATTCCATACTTTATGTACCGCACACCCTAATGAATGAGATGTGAAGAATCTGGGAAAGGAATATACAGGTGTACACTACCTGCTGGACGGATGAGGATGGATTAGCTTTGGCTTACATATTGTGTCTGTATACCAAGCAATTGAGGTGAGAGGCTGGGGGAAACTGGTGGTGCACCTGTTTGGCACTGAAGTCAGTCACTGGACTATCACACGTTTTGGAAGTCATTTTTTGTGCATGGACTTGGATTTGTGTTCACGAAGCAATTGCATGAACTGGAATTAAGGAGCACTATTTATTGTTTTTTACATTGTTTGCACATTTTTGAGCGATTTTTTGGATTATATATTCTTGCATGATTGCTTTATGCAAAGCACATTTATTATTGTAGTAGTTATTACATTGTATTGCCCTATATTGCACATTTATCACTTTGTGAGGTGGATACACTTTTTTCACTTTATATGTTTTTGAGATAAGAAATATTTTTTTATTTAGTTTATTTTGCTGATAGCGCCGCAATTTATCTATTTTCATTTTATCACTTTTAGTGCTGAGATCACTATTTCTTGCAGGCTGCTTTCACACACTTATATACGTTCTTTTATATATTGACTTTACATATATTTTTTTACACATTCATTAGTGAGGTGAAGCGCACTAGCACCCTCTATCTATATAAATTGCCATATGTTATTGTCTCCTTGGCCCAGGAGAAGGAGAAATTTATTTTGCATAGAGTGACCATGTCGGGGGGTAGAGATATGTTAAGGGCATTTGATTTTGAATGGTTTATTTTTAGATTGGAGAGCAACTGGAATTATTCTAGGTCTTTAAGTGAATTGGGCAGGGGTAAGTGTAGTTCCGATAAAAAGAGAAGGCCAAGAGGTTTTTGCCGTAGGGAGAGTAACATTGGATTGGTTCCAGTAAATAGCCTAGACTACACCGATCTCTCCTTCCTGTCCAGGATCCCATTCCCCTTGTTTTACTGATGGGGTCCCAATCCTATAGAGGAGGGTCAGCTGTAGTCCTTTATCAGCAGCCCTGGGTGTCAGACTGAGAAGGACTGCTTTGGAATCTGGGTGGGCTCTGTGGGGTGCATGGAACTAAAAGGATCTAGTGGGGTGCATGGAGGAGCAAGGGGGTTGAAGGGCTCTAAGCCCTTGTACACACGGTCGGAGAATCCATCGGAATGTGTCCTATCGGACCGTGTCGTTGGATAATCGGACTGTGTGTGGTATGCATCGGACTGATTCCGTCGGAATATCCGTCGGACCCAATTTTCCAACTTGTTGGAAATATTTTCCGACCAACTGGTTCGATCGGACATACTCCGATCATGTGTAGAGAATTTTGATTGGACCAAGTGCCACGCATGCTCAGATCAAATTCCTACATCAAAGCTATTGGCTACTAGCCTGAACGTAGTCCCATCGTAACGAAATTACGTCATCACGTTCTGAATGATCGGATTTTTCGACAACTGAGTCCGCGTACACACGGGCGGACTGTCTGTCCAACTTAGTCCGCCGAAACACATTTCAGCGGACAGTCCGCTCGTGTGTGGGCTTCAGCGGACTTTTTCAGCGGACAGTCTGGCGGACTAAGTATTTCGGAATGTTGCATTTCAGCGGACAATCCGCCCGTGTGTGTGCCAGTCCGCCGTACTTTTGAAATGAGCGGACTTTTCCCGCCCGGAGAAAAGTCCGCTCATTTCGAGCGGGTATCCAGGTAGGCGGGGCCCGCGACGGAGACGTCGCGGGCCCCGCCGCCTGGTATGGACTTAAAGGGGAACCCCAACGCCGAAAAAAATCGGCGTGGTGGTCCCCCCCAAGTCCACAACAGACCCTTGTCCGAGCACGCTACCTGGCCGGCCACTGTACAATGTACCCCTACCCATTCACCTGTGAAAAAAAGTACAAAAAAAACACAACACAGGGTTAAAATATTTTATTGCACAGCTCCGGGGGTCTTCCGTCTTCGGGGGTCTTCTCGTCGGACTCCTCCGCTATCTTCTTGTAGCTCTTTTACTAGCGGAGGAGTCCGGCTTTCTTCCGCGCCGCCGGCCTCTTCTCCCGACTTCGGGGGTCTTGTCCCCCTCTTCGGTTCTTCTGCCGGGCCACCGCGCCTTCTTATAGCTCTTTTACAGGCGGTGGCCCGGTCTTCTGTCGCCGCCGTCGCCGCCGCCTTCCGTTCTTCTTCCGTTCTTCTTCTTCTCCAGGAGATGTTGCCTCAACGATCTCTCCGGCCGGAATGCCAGGGACGCACTGCGCGGCCACTTATATAGTGACAATGGGGCGGTGTCACATGGTATATGTCACATGGGCTGGTCACATGGGTTGATGTCACATGGGGACTATGACATCGTAAGGGGGCGGGGTCACCATGTGACACCAACCCATGTGACATAAAGCCATGTGACACTGCCCCATTGTCACTATATAAGTGGCCGCGCAGCGCGGCTCTGGCATTCCGGCCAGAGAGATCGTCGAGGCAACATCTCCTGGAGAAGAAGAAGAAGAAGAAGAACGGAAGGCGGCGGCGACAGAAGACCGGGCCACCGCCTGTAAAAGAGCTATAAGAAGGCGCGGTGGCCCGGCAGAAGAACCGAAGAGGGGGACAAGACCCCCGAAGTCGGGAGAAGAGGCCGGCGGCGAGGAAGAAAGCCGGACTCCTCTGCTAGCAAAAGAGCTACAAGAAGATAGCGGAGGAGTCCGGCGAGAAGACCCCCGAAGACGGAAGACCCCCGGAGCTGTGCAATAAAATATTTTAACCCTGTGTTGTGTTTTTTTTGTACTTTTTTTTCACAGGTGAATGGGTAGGGGTACATTGTACCCCATACTCATTCACATAGGGTGGGGGGCCGGTATCCAGGGGCCCCCTTATTAAAGGGGGCTCCCGGATTCCGATAAGCCCCCCAGCCGCAGACCCCGACAACCAACGCCAGGGTTGTCGGGAAGAGGCCCTTGTCCTCATCAACATGGGGACAAGGTGCTTTGGGGTGGGGGGGCCGCGCGGCCCCCCCTTCCCCAAGGCACCCCCCATGTTGAGGGCACGCGGCCTGGTACGGCTCAGGAGGGGGGGCACTCGCTCGCCCCCCTTTCCTGGCCGGCCAGGTAGCGTGCTCGGACAAGGGTCTGTTGTGGACTTGGGGGGGACCCCCACGCCGATTTTTTTCGGCGTTGGGGTTCCCCTTTAAGTCCATTCCAGGCGGTGGGGTCAGCGACGTCTCCTTCGCGGGCCCCGCCTACCTGGAGACGCGCTCGAAATGAGCAGACTTTCCTCCGCGTGTGTGGGCGAGTCCGTTCATTTCAAAAGTAGGACGGATAGTATGGCGGACTTAGTCCGCCGTATTAGTCCGCTCAAAAAGTGCCGTGTGTGGGCAAGTCCGTTCATTCGAAAGTATGACGGACTGTCCGTCGGATTGACTGACGGACTAAGTTGGCCAGACAGTCCGCCACGTGTGTACGCGGCCTTAGTCCGACCGTGTGTATGCAACAGTTTCGGGCCAAAATTCGACGGACAAAATCCGACGGATTTGGTTGTCGAAATCTCCGACCGTGTGTACAGGGGCTAAGGGAGGGAGAAGGCTCAAGGCTCCGGGGGGGGGGGATGTTATCAGAATATGAATATTTACATATCTAGCCAGCGTTTCCCATTAAAAGCCTGCTCTTTCTCCTTCTTTTCATTCTCTTTCTCTAACTGTTCTGTTGAACTTTGTGTCAAGGGCAGAAAGAGAACATGTTGTACTGAACATGTCCACTTGTTTTCCAAATGTGCTAATTTGGGTTTAAAAAAAAAAAAAATCCCTTGGGAGTCAGAGTTTTACTGAAATGATTAATGTCCAAAACTCTTACGTATGACTAATTGTGCCTACCCAAAGCAAGACTTAGACTTTACAATATTTCAGAGCTCGACTAACAGCAGTATCAGCTCCTTTCCAGGTCACCATAGAAACAGCAAACTTTTTTTTTTCCCCATCCTTATGCAAAAAATAATGTTATTTCAAATCTAGTCTCTGCCAGCTGCTAAAAGCTCCAAATATATCACGTATAGGAACTTTAAAGACTAGTCTGCAAGGACAAAAAGTTCAAACGCTCAGATTATCAACAGATACTTCCACCCGTGGAAACTTTGAAAAACATTTTCCGCAAGTTGGGTAACGAGCGCTTCTTGGATAATTTTACTAAGCTTGCCGAAATGTACAGAGTGGCTAATAGGAGATCATTTGGATGTATAGACGTGACCAAAACAAACATGGCCTAGCTTCCAAGATATTTCATGTACTATATAGCTAGCAAGGAAATATTTACAGAGATTGAAGGGTAGATGGCGCGAAAACGGCATAAAGACTATATTTTTTGTATTTTATTGTATTTTTTGGTATAAATGCAAAACGAGAGTGCAGAGCTAACCCACCAAAGGGCCCACTGATTTTGTCCCAGGTTCCTTTCTGACTAGTGCAGCAGCGGGCAAGCACTCATTCACTCTTTCCAGCTCAAGAAACGGTCTAGCGGTTGCCCTTTTTTACATTTATGCCTCATGCACACGGACGTTTTTACAGCCGCTTTTTTGAGCTTTTTGTTGCAGCTTAAAAATGCCTGTCCATGTTAGTCTATGGCTTCATGCCCACCTAGGCGTTTTTGAGCTGCAAATGGCATAGGCGTTTTTAAGCTGTAAAAAAAAAAAAAAAAAAAAAACAGGACCGGTGCGTTCTGTGGCGCGGAGCTAGAGCTGTAAAAATGCGAATCGTGGGGAAAAAAGCGCATAAACGCGTAACCTATTTTCTTTGTTTTCTGTGGCATTGTGGGAAATTTGGAAGTGCTATAGCCAAGAGATGTGTTTCTTTAACCACTTTCAGACCGGACCAATTTGCTGGTCAAAGACCAGACCACTTTTTGCGATTCTGCACTGAGTCGCTTTAACTGACAATTGCGCGGTCGTGCGACGTGGCTCCCAAACAAAATTGACGTCCTTTTTTTCCCACAAATAGAGCTTTCTTTTGGTGGTATTTGATCACCCCTGCGGTTTTTATTTTTTGCGCTATAAACAAAAATAGAGCGACAATTTTGAAAAAAACGCATTATTTTTTACTTTTTGTTATAATAAATATCCCCCAAAAATATATAAAAAAACATTTTTTTCCCTCAGTTTAGGCCGATACGTATTCTTCTACATATTTTTGGTAAAAAAAAATCGCAATAAGCGATTATTGATTGGTTTGTGCAAAAGTTATAGCGTTTACAAAATAGGGATAGTTTTATAGCATTTTTATTAATAATTTTTAATTATTTTTTTTTTACTAGTAATGGCGACGATCAGAGATTTTTATTGGGACTGCGACATTGTGGGGGATCCCATCGGACATTTTTGACACATTTTTGGGACCATTGTCATTTATACAGTAATCACTGCTATATAAATGCAGTGATTCCTGTGTAAATGACACTGGCAGTGAAGGGGTTAACCAGTGGGTGGCAGTGTAGGGGTTAAGTGTTCCTAGGGGTGTGTTACTAACTGTGGGGGGGGTTGGGCTTTCATTTAGTGAACACTGATCTCTGCTCCAATCACATGGAGCAGAGATCAGCGTCACTAGTTGCTAGGCAAAATGGAGAAATGTTGTTTACAACAGCACTTCTCCATTCGGCCGCTCCGTGAGACGATCGCGGGGATGCCCGCGGCGATCGAGTCCGCGGGTCCCGCGACCGGACTCACGGGGGTCCCGACCAGCGCAGGAGCACGGCGCCGGCGGCGCGCTCCCGATGGCAGGGCGGCAAATTTAAAGGGACGTACATGTACGCCCATTTGCCTGCCCGTGCCATTCTGTCGACGTACATCGTCGTGCGCTGGTCAGCAAGTGGTTAAAAAAACGCTACTTAACGCTAACGCTAAAAAACGCGCAAAAACGCACAAAAACGTCAATGCAAAACGCAGTAAAAAAATCACGTTTTTAACGTCGATTTTTCCAGGTGTCAGAGCTAGCTTTGCAGACAGTTTTTTAAAACGTCCGTGTGCATGAGCACTTATTGCTGAAAAAAACGTGGATAGGGCACCGGGATTTGTTGGATATTCCAGAACGATGAACAGTCATAGGAGGGCACTCTTATGCCCCATACACACTATCAGTTTTTCTGCTGAGTTTTTCCATCAGGTTTACCAAAACCATGTAGTAGAAGGGCCTGCCTGATTGCATACAATTGGAAACTCCTAAGGTTTGACCTCATATTATATGGTTTTGGTAAATCCGAAGGAAAAACTCAGCAGAAAAACTGATAGTGTGTATGGGGCGTTAGCTCTGCAGCTACTTCTTAACCCAGTCGCTTCAAGAGCAGCTCAGGGGATGGAAAGCACTGGAACATCATAAGCAATGTTCCAGGCTAGGCAAGCCTTAGTATTAATGCACCAGGGGTAAAGAACAACAACAAAGGTCGCCCAGATCCTGCATTCAGGTCTGTACTCACAAGTCCTTGGGTACATGGATGCCTCCCTGCAGTGTCAGGAAGTCACTGAAGGAACAATTTTCCCTAGTGGGAAACAGCTAGGGACACAGTTCACCACCGATGGGTGCACATGCGGTACCGGAGCTACAACTAGTCAAACTAGGCAGCCACCTAGGGCACACTGCTGCCTAGGGCGCTCAGCCACTTGTGTTCTACTCTCTGCAGCAAGTACCAACAGGTAGGCTTGTGCAATTCGTTTTGTAACGAATCGAAATTTGGCCGAATTTTGCATCGTTATCGAATAAAAAAATAACGAATTAGAAACTAATACGAAAGAACTATAACGAATGAATTCGAATGAATTTGAATGAATTCGACATGATTCGGTAATTCTTTAAAGATCTAATGAAACAAAAGGTCAGCTCAAAGTAAATCTTATAGTCCAATCAGCTAATTAATTTTGTGCCGGAGGATGGATTGCTGGCAAAGTGCATTCCTGAGAACTGAGTGAGAAGGGTGTTGTATTGTATTTGAGCCGAGGAGAAAAGACGTTGTCATTGTGTGTGTCAAAAGATTCAATACACAAGCGACTTTCCAAACTACGAATCATTATCACGAATATCTATACATACATAAATATCGAATTTCATCAAATACGAACAAATGAATTCGACACTCTACGAATAATAACGAATCATCCGAAAACGTATTAACGTAACATAACGAATATAACAGAACGAAATTATGTATTTTACGAATGACAACGAACCGAAACTAAACAAATTTTTCCATTGTGCACAGTTCTACCAACAGGCATTTGATGGGCGCTGGTGAGGGTGCTTTTAATGGGCGCTGGTGAGGCTGCATTTGATGGGCACTGATAAGGCTGCATTTGATTTGATGGGACATTCTTTCCTGGATTAGCTTCAGTGGAAAGCAGTCTCCATAAAGAGGACATGTCACCTGCCATATTGCTATCACATGGGGGTTTGTTAGCCTTCTTGTAATAGCTGTAAAGTTAAATAAAGAAAAAAATGTGAAAAAGTATAAAAAAAAAAAAAAGATATAAAATAATTACAAATAAAATAAAAAAATGAAAGTGGAACTATACTTACCTCCACTCTAGAAGCAAAAATCAAAAAATTGAACCCTATATATACCTCCAATAGTAAATACACATCAATTAAAAATTAAACATCAATCTTTACTGTATAGAAAGGTAAAAACATGATTAATACATCCAAATGTATAAAAGCAATTAATTTGTTACACACAAGGTTAAAGATTACAGCATCACCCTATCGCCAATACATCCCAGTTAAAATATATTGATATCGCCAGCGTGGTGGGGTCAACATGTTTCGTGGGAACTTCTGCTTTTTCAGGACCTTATAGACCTCAATCCCGTTCACAGGTGGTGGTAACGATATTTAAAACTAAAAATAAGCAAAAACATCAAATCATTATCAAGGGCTTCCAAACTTAAGGGAACTAGGGTCAATAAAGATCCAAGAGGTCCTTTAACAGTCCTGACATCTTCTCCCCAGACTTTTTCCAGGTTCTGACCTTTGGCCGTTTTCATTGGCTAGGCCAAGATGACATCACTTTATGCATGGGAGTTCATTCATTTTGGCAGATGTAAAATTGTACACTTCTGCTCCTTCTATATAAAAAGCCCCACTTTTAGCAAATTTTTTTTATTGGTTTAAAGGTGTACCTTAATCCCCTGCTGGGCGACTGTTACAAAAAAATATGGGCTTTAAAATGTCACTAAACCCACTGTCAGGGAAGAAACAGGAACCAGCCTCACCATTATCGCCACTTTCCTGCGCACGTGCACGGCAGAGCTGCACTTCGGCGCATGCCTGTGCTCAATCCAATGGAACGGCGCACATGCATGTGCACTGGCGCATGCACAATGTACGTTCCTTTGCTGGCGTATAAAAGGCTGCTTAGTTCCATGTTTAGATTGCTGGTTTATCTCTCAGCTTCCTGTGTTCCCTGCTTTGTATCCTGCCTTGTGATTACCTGGATTGACCCTGACCTGCTCTGATCTTCTCCTGTGCTTGACCCTCGGCTTGACTTACGGACTTCGCTACCATTCTCGTGTGTTTGACCCCCGGCCTGCTTATGGACTCCTGTGCTTAATCCTCAGTGTGCTCATGGACTTGTTATCAGTCTTCTGTGTTTGACCCCTGGCCTGCCTATGGACGTATTACCAGTCTTCTGCCTGTTAAAAGACTTGTTACCTGTCTCCTGTGTTTGACCCTCGGCCTGCTGTTGGATTCTGCTTTTCATCTACCTCATTGGGGTTCCAGTGTCTGCCAATCCCTGCACGGCTGCTGCTTCCCGGAGACCTTCACACAAGCTTTGCCCAGCCTGCTGGTGGCTCGTGCCTCTTTGTGCCCTTCACCCTCTGTACCATCACCAGGGGTGGAGTGCGCTTAGTTGCAAGAGAGAACAGCTCTCATCATTTCGGCCCTCGATAAGTACCTTTCTGACACCCACATCATAAAAAACTATCAGTAAATGGTGTATTACATGCTGTTCACACTTACTCGGTCACTATGAGATTTGTTTTCTGTATTCTGAAAAAACCTGGTTTATGCTGCTGCTCATACTGCACATGCTCAGTATTCAGTGAGTTTCTACGCTGAGCATTTCCTTCGTATCATATCTGAGCAGCCCGTGTAACTATAGAGTCACACATGTAGGTGTATACACAGTGGTAAATGACAGCCCATTCCCTCCCTCCTCCTCCATGCCCACTATCCAGCTAAACACAATGAGGGCGGTATATTACATCTTGATTGATGGAGGCTTCACCTCCCTCTTCTAAGACACAGGCTGGAGGGGCATGACACAGTATATGACTGGCAGAAATCAGCCTACACTATGTTTAATATTAATTATTTATTTTTACTCTGTATTACAAAGGCTGTTTTATATTTATTTTTATTTTGAACATGTGACCAGCAGCAGAAGTCTAGAAGCTCCTCCTGCTTATGTTTACCTGCAGACCAATTAGGAAAAAGATACTTAGTTGTTTTTTTTTATTTTTTTTTATAATTACAGAGCCATCATCCACATACAGAAATAGAAGGGACAATGTAAACAAAAACTATAAACGTAAAACGTAAAAGCATAAAAGCTATAAACAAAAAAAGAGCGACAATTTTGAAAAAAAACAAAACAATATTTTTTACTTTCTACTATTATACATATCTCCAAAAAATATATTAAAAAACAAATGTATTAATCAATCTAGGCCAAAATGTATTCTGCTACATATTTTTGGTAAAAAAAAAAAAAAAGTCGCAATATGCGTATATTGATTGGTTTGCACAAAAGTTATAGCGTCTACAAAATAGGGGATAGATTTATGGAATTTTATTTTATTTTTTATGTTTTTACTGGTAAAGAAGGCGATCTTCGATTTTTTGCGGGGCTGCGACATTGCGCTGGACAAATCTGACCCCAAGTGACACTTTTTGGGGACCTGTGACACCAATGCAGTGATCAGTGCTAAAGAAAAAAACGAATCAATGTATAAATGACCTTGGCAGAGAAGGGGTTAACTTCTAGGGGGCGATCAAGGGGTTAACTGTGTTCCCTGGGTGTGTGCTACCCGTGTGGGGGGGGGGGGGTGGGGTGGGCTCACTGGGACAACACAGAGTTTGCTGACCCTGATCACTAGGAACAGCAGATCTCCATGTTATCCCCTGTCAAAATGGAGATCCGCCTTGTTCACATAGGCAGATCCCCGTTCTGCCTTTCCGTGCAGCGTTTGCAGGTGGCATCAAATCCACCGGGCCCAAGCGCACGCTCCTGTGGCGCACAGCGGGCACCCACCCCACAGTGTCTATTGTGTGAAACTAGGTACAGATACGGTGTTTCGCACAACGCTGTATATGTGCGGTGGGCGGTCTTAAAGTCTTAAAGTGGTTAAAAAGTGTGTGTTTAGTATCACTTTAACCTTTTCGCGCCAGCCAAATGCACATATGCGGCCTCTCGGCGCGTGGGCCTTCACGCCAAGTGGACGCAAATATGCGCCGCTATGTAAACCACTTACAGTGCATGGTAGCCAATGGTTACTGGAAAGCTCCCGATGCATACTAGTGATCGTCAGCTTTCTGATCACGAGACTTGCTGTGATAGCCAATCACAGGAGTCACATGGCCCGGAATGCCCGCCTCTGCCTCCACCTCCCAGCAATTAAATCCCTTAAAGGGCTGGAAGGGGTTAAGCAAATCTAGAGTTATTCTTTCTCATATTTCTGCCTTTTTTTTATTATTATTGAAGATTCATTAAAGAGTAACACAAGCAAAGAAAAAAAAAAAATCACATTATTTTTATTTATATTTTCTTATCTACTTTTAAAATGCGCTCGGATATATTTATCGCGGCGAGGTCTGCATTCTAAAACTGCCTGCAGAATGTAATTTAATCTGAACATTTACTAGGCTAGGATTTAAAGAATCTTAAACAATTATTCCGCCATCAGTTTGGAAAAAGCATAAAAAAAAAAAAATCTCTAAAACGCGGGTTTTAAAATAAAATCCGGGGTTTAAAAAATGAGATATTCTTATTTGGTTTGCTGTAATTGCATCAGCTTGCCGGGATCTGACAGCGCTCGGTGTAAAGCTTTCATGAAGTTTATCATTTTCTTTATGCCGTGGTCGGTTTCGCTTTCCCGTACAATGCGTGATAGATCGCGCTCCATTATGTTACTACAACAAAGCCGTTACACCTCCCAATCACAATAAATCCTGCCTTTTACTAGAGATGAGTATTATACGGCTCCCATCGCATTCTAGTTAGTGGCAAATGTACAATCTAAGGTAATGGATAGAGAGCAATAAAACAAAAGTCTTAGCAGCACTTGTTCAAAATAAAAAGCACATGTTGATTTTCAAAGTGCAATTTAGAAACCTGATTATGTCAGAGAGAAAAGTTGAAGGTACTTTGCAGCAGAATTAACGACATGGTGCCCTGGGTTTAAAGCAAACCTGTATTCAGATATGAGTGCGCAAAAGAGAACCAGTCATGGTTGGGTTTAGGGGAAAAAAATCGGAATATTTAGTCTTAAAGTGTTACTAAACCCTGCATTCACTATATCTGGTCTCCCCAGGAGTCTGCATTCACTATATCTGGTCTCCCCAGGAGTCTGCATTCACTATATCTGGTCTCCCCAGGAGTCTGCATTCACTATATCTGGTCTCCCCAGGAGTCTGCATTCACTATATCTGCTCTCCCCAGGAGTCTGCATTCACTATATCTGCTCTCCCCAGAAGCCTGCATTCACTATCGCTGGTCTCCCCAGGAGCCTGTATTCACTATATCTGCTCTCCCCAGGAGCCTGCATTCACAATCGCTGGTCTCCCCAGGAGCCTGCATTCACTATATCTGGTCTCCCCAGGAGCCTGCATTCACTATATCTGGTCTCCCCAGGAGCCTGCATTCACTATATCTGGTTCCCTCAGGACTCTGCATTCACTATATCTGGTCTCCCCAGGAGCCTGTATTCACTATCTATGGTCTCCCCAGCAGCCTGTATTCACTATATCTGCTCTCCCCAGGACTGGTCTCCCCAGGACTAGCAGAGCCTGCATTCACTATATCTGCTCTCCCCAAGAGCATGCATTCACTAAAAAAGCTCTCCCAGGACCATGCATTCACTATATCCGGTCTCCTCAGGAGCCTGCATTCACTATATCTGGTCTCCCCATGAGTCTGCATTCACTATATCTGGTCTCCCAGGGACCCTACTTTTACTATATATGCTCTCCCCAGGACCCTGCATTCACTATATCTGGTCTCTCCAGGAGCCTGCATTCACTATATCTGCTCTCCCCAGGAGCCTGCATTCACTATATCTGCTATCCCCAGGAGCCTGCATTCACTATATCTGCTATCCCCAGGAGCCTGCATTCACTATATCTGCCCTCCCCAGGACTGGTCTCCCCAGGACTGGCAGAGCCTGCATTCACTATATCTGGTCTCCCCAGGAGCCTGTATTCACTATATCTGGTCTTCCTCAGAAGTCTGCATTCACTCTATCTGGACTCCCCAGAATCCTGCATTTACTTTATCTGGTCTCCCAGGAGTCTGCATTCAGTATATCTGCTCTCCCCAGGAGCCTGCATTCACTATATCTGGGTTCCCCAGTAACCTGCATTCACTATATCTGGACTCCCCAGAAGGCTGCATTCACTATATCCGCTCTCCCCAGGAGCCTGCATTCGCTATATCTGGTCTCCCCAGGAACCTGCATTCACTATATCTGGATTTCCCAGGAGCCTGAATTCACTATATCTGCTCTCCCCTGGAGCCTGCATTCATTATATCTGCAAAAGTTGCAATAAAAGCACAGCAATAATTAATATATACAATAGTGATGGCCGAACGGTTCGCCCGGCGGTCGTTTCGCGGCGAATTTCCGACATTCGCGGTCCGCACGTTCGAACGCCTTTTTCCGTCGTTCGCCGCGGCGGACTTACGTGTTTAATGTATACAAGAACTTTAACCTTTGGTGACACGTTTATCATGTGATACAGGACAGCCAATTGAGACATGACAGCACATGGACACTTGTACATTCCCCCTAACCTATAAATACACCCGATCCGGTGGCCATTTTACATTCTTTCTTCTGTTACGATAGGGACAGGTTCCTGTGTGGAGTAGGGAGAGATAAACCACTAGCTATTTGGTACACAAAAGTTCTTTTCAGGACTGGTATAGGTGTTAGGTGTTGATAGGTTTGCTGTGCTGCTGATTCTTGCAGCAGCCTGAGTGTCTTTTGTTAGTTTAGAGAAAGGGAAAGGACGGTGTATGCTACAGGGACAGCCAGATTAGTCTTTCATCATCATCATCATCATCATCATCATTAGCTGTTACTATCAAGGTCCACAAAAGAGCTGTTCCAGTAACCACTAATCGTTCTCTTTTTTTGCCAATTTGTATAGGGACAGGAAGGAAGCAGTGTTGTCAGGCAGTGAGGGTAATTTTAAAGACTTGCTGTTATTATTAGTTCCACAAAGGTTCTTTTCAGGACTGGTATCAGTGGTACAGTAATAGGCTTGTACATGTATAATATTCTTTCTTCCAAATATAGAAAGGATATTATACTTGACTGCTGCCCTTCTGCTGCAGTCTGCTAAACATTCACAACTCACTTGTTCCACAAAAGTTCTTATAAGGACTGGTAACTTGGTATAGGGTGCTACGGTACATAGGCTTGAGTGCGGTACAGTCTGCTGTTCTGTAAGGACCGCTATCGGTCCACAATAGATAGGGTTGACGTGCACCACTGCTGACCGCTGCCCTATACTGCAGCAGTCCTTCAGCGGTATAGGGACTGACGTACAGTCTGCTAATCACTAACACACAACCTGCTTGTTCCACAAAAGTTCTTATAAGGACTGGTAACTTGGTATAGGGTGCTACGGTACATAGGCTTGAGTGCGGTACAGTCTGCTGTTCTGTAAGGACCGCTATCGGTCCACAATAGATAGGGTTGACGTGCACCACTGCTGACCGCTGCCCTATACTGCAGCAGTCCTTCAGCGGTATAGGGACTGACGTACAGTCTGCTAAACACTAATACACAACCTGCTTGGTCCACAAAAGTTCTTATAAGGACTGGTAACTTGGTATAGGGTGCTACGGTACATAGGCTTGAGTGCGGTACAGTCTGCTGTTCTGTAAGGACCGCTATAGGTCCACAATAGATAGGGTTGACGTGCACCACTGCTGACCGCTCACCTATACTGCAGCAGTCCTTCAGCGGTATAGGGACTGACGTACAGTCTGCTAATCACTAACACACAACCTGCTTGTTCCACAAAAGTTCTTATAAGGACTGGTAACTTGGTATAGGGTGCTACGGTACATAGGCTTGAGTGCGGTACAGTCTGCTGTTCTGTAAGGACCGCTATCGGTCCACAATAGATAGGGTTGACGTGCACCACTGCTGACCGCTGCCCTATACTGCAGCAGTCCTTCAGCGGTATAGGGACTGACGTACAGTCTGCTAATCACTAACACACAACCTGCTTGTTCCACAAAAGTTCTTATAAGGACTGGTAACTTGGTATAGGGTGCTACGGTACATAGGCTTGAGTGCGGTACAGTCTGCTGTTCTGTAAGGACCGCTATCGGTCCACAATAGATAGGGTTGACGTGCACCACTGCTGACCGCTGCCCTATACTGCAGCAGTCCTTCAGCGGTATAGGGACTGACGTACAGTCTGCTAAACACTAATACACAACCTGCTTGGTCCACAAAAGTTCTTATAAGGACTGGTAACTTGGTATAGGGTGCTACGGTACATAGGCTTGAGTGCGGTACAGTCTGCTGTTCTGTAAGGACCGCTATCGGTCCACAATAGATAGGGTTGACGTGCACCACTGCTGACCGCTGCCCTATACTGCAGCAGTCCTTCAGCGGTATAGGGACTGACGTACAGTCTGCTAATCACTAACACACAACCTGCTTGTTCCACAAAAGTTCTTATAAGGACTGGTAACTTGGTATAGGGTGCTACGGTACATAGGCTTGAGTGCGGTACAGTCTGCTGTTCTGTAAGGACCGCTATCGGTCCACAATAGATAGGGTTGACGTGCACCACTGCTGACCGCTGCCCTATACTGCAGCAGTCCTTCAGCGGTATAGGGACTGACGTACAGTCTGCTAATCACTAACACACAACCTGCTTGTTCCACAAAAGTTCTTATAAGGACTGGTAACTTGGTATAGGGTGCTACGGTACATAGGCTTGAGTGCGGTACAGTCTGCTGTTCTGTAAGGACCGCTATCGGTCCACAATAGATAGGGTTGACGTGCACCACTGCTGACCGCTGCCCTATACTGCAGCAGTCCTTCAGCGGTATAGGGACTGACGTACAGTCTGCTAAACACTAATACACAACCTGCTTGGTCCACAAAAGTTCTTATAAGGACTGGTAACTTGGTATAGGGTGCTACGGTACATAGGCTTGAGTGCGGTACAGTCTGCTGTTCTGTAAGGACCGCTATAGGTCCACAATAGATAGGGTTGACGTGCACCACTGCTGACCGCTCACCTATACTGCAGCAGTCCTTCAGCGGTATAGGGACTGACGTACAGTCTGCTAATCACTAACACACAACCTGCTTGTTCCACAAAAGTTCTTATAAGGACTGGTAACTTGGTATAGGGTGCTACGGTACATAGGCTTGAGTGCGGTACAGTCTGCTGTTCTGTAAGGACCGCTATCGGTCCACAATAGATAGGGTTGACGTGCACCACTGCTGACCGCTCACCTATACTGCAGCAGTCCTTCAGCGGTATAGGGACTAAGAGTTTTGTCACAGGGTCATTTAAAAAATGACATGCAGAGGAAGAGGCAGGCCCTTCCGCAGGGGTGGTAGGGGTAGGGCAGGAGCAACAGGCTTGAGCCAAAGTGGGAAGTTGCAGAAGGTGCGTTCAATTACTTTAAAGGATGCACCAGACTTGGTTGAGTGGCTCGCTCAGCCTTACTCTTCTGCACCCTCCTCATCCTCTCGATCTGCACCCTCTTCTTCACTCTCTGCTATGTGCACCCCCAAAGACACTACCACCAACAACACGACCACCACCACCACCACCACATACCTTCCGCTTGAGTCACTGGAATTATTTTCCGATCCATATCAAGAGGACATTTCTGATGCGCAGCCACTCTTGGTATTGGATCAGGAAGAGGAGGTAGCAACAAGCGCTACTCAGCAGTCTGACGCCAGTACCCAGATCAGCCCAAGGAGGAGGTTGGTCCCCGGTGTTGCTGCCTACTCCGAGATCTCTACTTATAGCGGTGGGGAAGGTGACGTTGATGATGACGTGTCTAGTGATGTCACGTGGGTGCCCACAAGAGAGGAAGAGGAGGGGAGTTCAGAGGGAGATATGGACCAGCAGATAGGGAGGAGAAGCAGCAATGACTTACATTGCACAGCAGGGACAAAGCAGACTGCAAATGTATCAGGAGCGAGTCATCGACCATGTACGGTCACATCTGGCGCTCCCAGGACACCGGCACATGGCTCCGCAGTGTGGGCTTTTTTTAACGTGTCCGCTGCTGACAATAGCGTTGCCATCTGCAATCTTTGCAGTCAACGCGTTAGTCGCGGTAAGCCCAATACTCACCTAGGGACGACCGCCTTAAGAAGGCACATGAGCAGCCATCACCGAGCCCAGTGGGAGCAACGGAACACACAAAGCCACACTGCAGGCTCTCACCGTCCAGCCTCGTCTTCTACTTCTCCTTCTCCTCTCTCCTCACAATTGTCCTCCACTCCACCTTCCATCACGCCAAGCTCACATTTTTCTGCAAAAAGGCAGGCTTCCGTGGGCCTAATGTTTGAGCGTAAAAAAATGATGATGCCGGATAACCCTCTTGCCCAACGGTTGGCGGCTGGCTTGTCAGAACTCATAGCCCGCCAACTACTGCCATATAAACTGGTGGACTCGGAGGCCTTTCGCAAATTTGTGGCCATTGGAACACCACAATGGAAGGTCCCAGGAAGGAAGTATTTCTCAGAGAAGGGCATCCCAGAGCTATATGGCCATGTTCAGCGGCAAGTGAATGTATCTCTGGCACACAGTGTCGGTGCCAAGATACATCTGACCACAGACACGTGGTCTAGCAAACACGGGCAGGGAAGGTATATCAGTTTTACTGCCCACTGGGTGAACCTTCTGACGGCCGTCAAGCATGTAACCCGTGGCACCCGTGTAGATTTGGTTTTACCGCCACGGATTGCATGCAGGCCTGACTCTTCTTCTCCTCCTCCTACTCCATCCTCCTCCCTCTCCTCCTCAGCTGCCTCCTCCTTTTCCGCTGCTAGCGTCTCTTCCACTGCACCGCCCAAGCTCCCCAGAACCTATTCCACATGCCAGGTGAGACGTTGCCATGCCGTGCTGCGTCTGTTGTGCCTGGAAGCAAAGAGCCACACTGGCCCGGCACTCCTTTCAGCTTTGCGTTCACAGGCAGATGAGTGGCTAACACCGCTCAATTTGACAGTTGGTAAAGTGGTGTGTGACAACGGTGCCAATCTGCTTAGCGCATTGAAACAGGGCAAAATCACGCACGTGCCGTGCATGGCACACGTCTTAAACTTGGTCGTGCAGCGATTCCTTGTCAAATACCCTGGGGTCCAGGACATCTTGCGGCAGGCAAGGAAAATCTCGGCCCATTTCAGAAGATCTTACACGGCCATGGCTCGCCTTGCTGACATTCAGCGGCGACACCATCTGCCGGTCAGACGTCTTATTTGCGATTGCCCGACGCGATGGAACTCAACCTTCTATATGCTTGATAGGCTGCTCCAGCAGAAACGTGCAGTTAACGTCTACCTGTATGAACTCTGCGAAAGAAACGGTTCTGGGGAGCTGGGTTTTTTTTCACCGCGCCAGTGGCTGCTCATGCGCGACACATGCAGACTTCTGCGGCCATTTGAGGAGATCACCAAACTGGTCAGTCGCAGCCATGGCGCCATCAGTGACATGGTACCTTATGCCTTCTTTCTGGAGCGTGCATTGCGTCGTGTCATTGATCAGGCTGTGGAGGAGCAGGAGCGGGAAGATGAGGAAGTCGCAATGCTGGATGAATTCCCAGGGGGGGCTACTCTATCTGAGACAAGTCAACAACAGGAGTCTGATGAGGAGTCAGAGGAGGATGGTGCCGGGGCGGATGAGCAGGAGCAAGAAGAGCATGCTTTAAACCTTTCTGGGATCCCTGTTGTGCGTGGATGGGGAGAGGAGAATGAAGAGGACGACATTATCCTGGATGATGAGCAGGAGCCAGGCCACCACACCGCTTCCACTTTAGTGCAAATGGGGGCCTTCATGCTCCAGTGTTTTAATAGGGACCCCCGTATAAAAAGCATGAGGGTCAAGGACCAGTACTGGGTGGCAACGTACTTAGACCCCCGGTACAAACACAAAATGGCGGAAATGTTACCGCCGTCGCAGAGGGCTGTCAGAATGCAGCACTTCCAGGCCTTGCTTCGAGAAATGCTGCATTCTGCTTTTGCGTGCGCTGGCAGAGGAGCAATTCCCACTCCCAGAGAAGGATTTGCGGGTACCAATCCAACAGCGCCTGCAAGAAGAGGCCGGTTTGAAGATGTGTTGGTGACTTCGGATATGAGGTCATTCTTTCAGCCGACCCATCGACAGGTGTCATCCGGATCCAGCATCAGGGAACGCCTAGACCGTCAGGTGTCCGACTACATTGGGTTAACGGCCGATGTGGACGCTCTGAGGAGTGATGAACCCCTAGACTACTGGGTGGGCAGGCTTGACCTCTGGCCAGAGCTTGCCCAATTTGCAATCGAACTGTTGGCTTGCCCCTCATCCAGTGTCCTGTCCGAAAGGACGTTCAGCGCAGCAGGGGGGATTGTGACCGATAAGCGTACTCGCCTAGCTCACCACAGTGTTAACTACCTCACATTTCTAAAAATGAATGAGGCATGGATCTCGGAGGAATTCAACACATGTGATCAGTAGACCATGTATATGTCTATAAACTATTTTTTTAATCAAGCACACAGACCTTCTTAATTCATTTGGCTCAC
Source organism: Lithobates pipiens (assembly GCF_037356315.1). Taxonomy (NCBI): domain Eukaryota; kingdom Metazoa; phylum Chordata; class Amphibia; order Anura; family Ranidae; genus Lithobates; species Lithobates pipiens. The sequence continues at coordinate 12,518,385 of NW_027507825.1, forward strand.
TTCCTTGACCCAAAAAAGCACACCGTACTATATGCCCCTACCCTCCTCTTTGAAGAGGTTGAGCGGTGTCATATTTCTACTGGGGCTGCTTATGATATCCCTGTGCTGTGCTGACTTCCTCCTGGGGGTTCTTATTATGAAGGGATCACACTATCCCTGTGCTGTGCTGACTTCCTCCTGGGGGTTCTTATTATGAGGGGATCACACCATCCCTGTGCTGTGCTGACTTCCTCCTGGGGCTGCTTACGGTGCTGCTGTCAGTGCTGTATGTCACGGTGCTGCTGTCAGCGCTGTATGTCACGGTGCTGCTGTCAGCGCTGTATGTCACGGTGCTGCTGTCAGCGCTGTATGTCACGGTGCTGCTGTCAGCGCTGTATGTCACGGTGCTGCTGTCAGCGCTGTATGTCACGGTGCTGCTGTCAGCGCTGTATGTCACGGTGCTGCTGTCAGCGCTGTATGTCACGGTGCTGCTGTCAGCGCTGTATGTCACGGTGCTGCTGTCAGCGCTGTATGTCACGGTGCTGCTGTCAGCGCTGTATGTCACGGTGCTGCTGTCAGCGCTGTATGTCACGGTGCTGCTGTCAGCGCTGTATGTCACGGTGCTGCTGTCAGCGCTGTATGTCACGGTGCTGCTGTCAGCGCTGTATGTCACGGTGCTGCTGTCAGTGCTCTGTATTACGGTGCTGCTGTCAGATGCCTCTATCACGGTGCATGTGTCATTCCGGTATGTCACGCTGCTGGTGATCATCTCCTGCACCCTCTTCTTTGCCTACCCTGGTCCCTGACCTTCCCTCTCCTCCATTGCCTTCATTAGCTCCATAGTCCTGAATTGTTAGAACAATTTCCCAAATAAAATAAAAATGCTTGTAGTTATCGATCCCAAATTCACCTCATACATGTATTATGTCATTGTCCAGATGGTGGGACTACGTTTTACCCCCTAATAATTACCACGTGGCCGCAAATTCGACATGAAGGTTTGCAAAGTTCGCCTCCCATTGAAGTCAATGGGGCCCGCGGCGAACGTTCTGTTTCGCGAACGTTTGGGTCCGTTCGCATTTCGCGTTCGCGAAACGTCCCGTCGGAAGTTCGTCCATCACTAATATACAAATGATATGTATATGTGAAAAGTTAAGAGAGAAAAATATATAAACACCGCAATGACCCAAAGCACACAGCTACAATGAGCACACAGGGGTTGGAGGAGAAAAGGGTGGATGTCCTTGTGTGACCTAGTCAGAGCCCAGACTTAAACCCCTTAGAAAATCTGTGGAATGACTTGAAGACCGCAGTCCACAAATGGTCACCACTCACCATCCAATGTAACTGAACTTGAGCAGTTCTGCAAAGAACAATGGGCAAATATTGCAAAGTCTAGATGTGCAAAGTTAGTAGAGACAAATCCCAACAGACTAAAGGCTGAAATTAAAAAAGAAGGTGGTTCAACAAAATACTGACACAAGGGGGTGATCCTTTTTCCAACTCGGTGATTCTGTTTTTTATTTGTTTTTTTTATTTTTTTCAGACATGTTGGTGTTATATCTTTCACTTGAAGTTATAAGTTGCAATGAGTAAATGCAGCCATGTAAAACAAAAGCTGTGTCTGTCTTCATTCCAGGCAGAAATGCAATAAAATGTGATTATTTTAAGGGGATTGTTTTATATATATCCACTTTATATACAGTATTTGGAAGGGAGGATGCTTATTCTGCATTCTGCCTTGAGTTTCACTTTAAATCAGGGGTCTCAAACTGGCGGCCCTCCAGCTGTTGCGAAACTACAATTCCCATCACGCTTCTGCCTATGGGAGTCATGTTTGTAACTGCCAGCCTTGCAATGCCTCATGGGACTTGTAGTTTAGCAACAGCTGGAGGGCCGCCTGTTTGAGACCCCTGCTAAATAAAACCTTTGCTAAGAAAAATATATAGTCTGCCAATTGTCTATGTACTCAGCAAAACTCCCCCGCCGTCATCATATACATTGGTGAAATGTATAAATAGAATTCACCTCTTCTCATTGGCAGAACACCAGTCTGATAATTGAGTGGAAATAAGAAATTGTCTTCACGTTGTCGGTTACATCAAAGAAATATATGTGAAATACAACCTTCCACCCTCAGGACATCACCATATATTAGGAATGATTATTTGAATGAAACACAATTATTAGCAAATTATTTCCTTGGAAGCTTTATAGCTCAATCCTATTCTCTGAAATATATCCTAAAATGTATTGCCGGCTTCCGTGGCTGAAATGTATTTTATACCCATGCCATGTGCTTTCCTGCATTGTGCTCACAGACCTATGAAATCCTGACACCAGTTGTAGGAAGAAAATGCTGCAAAATGGAAATGAAGAAAAAGAAAAAAATAATAATGAAAAGCAACAAAAATACTACAAAGATTGAAACTGTAAACACAATTAGCAATCGCGAAGGGAAATACAGAGAAGGGAAAAGGAAACAAAGTCATTTAAAGGAGAGAAAAAAAAAGGTAACACAGTTAGACTGCTTTCACACTGGGGCGGTATTCAGGCGTTACAGCGCTAAAAATAGCGCCTGTGTAACGCCTGAAAAAAACCGGCCACTTTCGCACTGGAGCGATGCGCTGGCAGGACGGTGAAAAAAGTCCTGCCAGCCGCATCTTTGCAGCGGTGAAGGAGCGGTGTATTCACCGCTCCTAAACCGCTCCTACCCATTGAAATCAATGGGACACCGCAGCAATACCGCCAGCAAAGCGCCGCTGCAGCGGCGCTTTGCGGGCGGGTTTAACCCCTTTTCGGCCGCTAGCGGGGGTTAAAACCACCCCGCTAGCGCCCGCACACCGCCGCTAAAACGACGGTAAAGCGCCGCTAAGGCTGCTTTCACACTGGGGCGGGAGCAGCGTCGGCGGTAAAGCGCCGCTAATTTTAGCGGCGCTTTATCGTCGTTTTAGCGGCGGTGTGCGGGCGCTAGCGGGGTGGTTTTAACCCCCGCTAGCGGCCGAAAAGGGGTTAAACCCGCCCGCAAAGCGCCGCTGCAGCGGCGCTTTGCCGGCGGTATTGCCGCGGTGTCCCATTGATTTCAATGGGTAGGAGCGGTATAGGAGCGGTGAATACACCGCTCCTTCACCGCTGCAAAGATGCGGCTAGCAGGACTTTTTTCACCATCCTGCCAGCGCATCGCTCCAGTGTGAAAGCCCTCCGGCTTTCACACTGGAGTTAAAGGGACCGGTTTTTTTCAGGCGTTACACAGGCGCTATTTTTAGTGCTGTAACGCCTGAATACCTCCCCAGTGTGAAAGCAGCCTAAAAATAGCGGCGCTTTACCGCCGACGCTGCTCCCGTCCCAGTGTGAAAGCAGCCTTATAGAAAGAAAAAAAGAGAAAAAAGTATAGAAAGGGTGAAAAGAAAAGAAAGTAATATAAAGGTGAAAAGGGCAGCATGGTTTTAGAAAGAAAAGAGGAAACAAAATTATAAAAAAAGAAAACAAAGTTATAGAAAGGAAACAAAGGAAACAAAGTTATAGAAAGGGGGAAAAGAAAAGAAAGTCATATATAAAGGTGAAAAAGGTAGCAAGATTTTAGAAAGAAAAGAGGAAACAAAATTATAGAAAAAGAAAACAAAGTTATAGAAAGGAGACAAAGGAAACAAAGTTAAAGAAAGAAAAAAGAAAGAAAACAAAGCTATAAAAAAGAAAAACTGCTAACTAAGTTAAAGAAGGGAAAACAATGGAAACTAAGTTATAGAAAGATAAAAAGGAAACAAAGTCATATAAAGAAAAAATACAGAATAGTAAGGGAAAAAAAGGAAACCAGGTAACAAAGTAAAAAAATAAAAATAAAATAGAAAGAAAAAAGGGAAACAAAGTTACAGAGAAGTAAAAAGTAAACAAAGTTAGAGAAAGGAAAAAGGAAACTAAGTCATAGAAAGGATAAAAGGAAAAAAAGTTTGAGAAAGGAAAGAAGGAGAAAAGTTAAAAAAAGAAAAAGAAAACAAAGGAAAGAATGTTGTACAAAGAAAAAAGGCAACAAAGTTATAAAAACCAAACTGTTCTAAAAAAAAATAAAAAAATAAAAAAAAGAGCAAGAGGAACCTAAGTTATACAAAGGAAAAAATTACAACAAAGAGGAAAGAAGGAGCAAAGTTCGGAAGTTTCATGCATTCCTATGGATCAGTGGGTGTAAATGGACTTGTGTCACAGCAGGCATATTCCTGTGTACAAAAACATCTGTACGACTAGTATCCCATCCAGTGGCGGACCATTCATTAACCACTTCAGCCCTGGAAGATTTTACCCCCTTCTTGACCAAAGCACTTTTTACTATTTGGCACTGCATCACTTTAACTGACAATTGCGTGGTCATGCAATGCTGTACTCAAACAAAATTTGCATCCATTTTTTTCCCACAAATAGAGCTTTCTTTTGGCGGTATTTGATCACCTCTGCAGTTTTTATTTTTTGCGCTATAAACAAAAAAAAAGAGTGACAATTTTGAAAAAAAAAATATTTTTTACTTTTTGCTGTAATAAATATCTTAACAATAACAATCTTCTTCATCAGTTTAGGCCAATATGTATTCTTCTACATATTTTTGTTAAAAGAAATCGCAATCAGTGTTTATTGATTGGTTTGCGCAAAAGTCTACAATTTATGGGAAAGAATTATGGCATTTTTTTATACTAGTAATGGAGGTGATCTGCGATTTTTAGTGGTATTGTAACATTGCGGCGGACAGAGCAGACACTTTTGACACATTTTTGGGACCACTGACATTTATAGAGTGATCAGTGCTATAAATATACACTGATTACTGTATAAATGTCACTGGCAGGTAAGAGGTTAACACTAGGAGGCAATCAAGGGGTTCACTGTGTGTTCCCTCCCTGTTTTCTAACTGTGTGGGGATGGGACTAACTAGGAGAGATGACAGATTGCTGTTCCTGCTTTGTAGGAACACACAATCTGTCTCCCCTCCTCTGACAGCACAGGGATTTGTGTGTTTACCCACTGCCTGACCCAACCCCAAGATGGGGTAAGTGCCGTTCAGACAACAAGCAAGCAAGCTAGTGGGCAGAGGGAGGGGTACTTGTTAAATGCCTCTGGAAGGGCACAGTGGCTGCCATTTATGGGCAGAGTGGCTACATTTGATGGGCACAGTGGCTGCAGTTGATGGCAAAGTGACTGAATTTGATGGCACAGTGGCTGCAATTGATGGCACAGTGGCTGCATTTGATGGGCATAGTGGCTGCAATTGATGGCACAGTGGCTGCATTTGATGGGCATAGTGGCTGCAATTGATGGCACAGTGACTGCATTTGATGGTACAATGGCTGAAATTGATGGCACAGTGACTGCATTTGATGGCACAGTAGCTCAATTTTATGGGCACAGGGGCTGCATTTGATGGCACAGTGACTGCATCTGATGGACACAGTGCCTGCAATTGATGGGCACAGTGGCTGCATTTAATGGGCACAGAGGCTGCAATTGATGGGCACAGTGGCGGAATTTGATGGGCTTAGTGGCTGCAAATGATGGCACAGTGGCTGCATTTGATGGGCTCAGTGACTGCAACTGATGGGCACAGTAGCTGCATTTGATGGGCACAGTGGCTGCAATTGATGGCACAGTGGCTGCATTTGATGGGCACAGTGGCTGCAATTGATGGCACAGTGGCTGCAATTGATGGCATAGTGACTGCATTTGATGGCACAGTGGCTGCATTTTATGGGCACAGTAGCTGCATTTGATGAGCACAATGGCTGTATTTGATGGCATAGTGGCTGTATTTGGTGTGCACAGTGGCTGAAATTGATGGGCACAGTGGCTGCAATTGATGGGCACAGTGGCTGTATTTAATGGGCACAGTGGCTGCATTTGATGGGCTTGGTGGCTGCAAATGATGGCACAGCGGCTGCATTTGATGGGCACAGTAGCTGCATTTGATGGGCTCAGTGACTGCAATTGATGGGTACAGTGGCTGCATTTGATGGGCACAGTGGCTGCAATTGATGGCACAGTCGTTGCATTTGATGGGCACAGTGAGGCTGTGATGGGTTTTTTTCCATTATTTTTCAGAATTTGGCATAACCCCAATGTTTGTGTAATTCTTTATTATATGTATTAAATATATATATATTACCAGGTTATATGACCCCAAATGTGTGTGGGTCAAATAATGCTTGTGTCGTGGTTAGGGGTCAGGCTCAGAGACCAATAACGATAGCACTAGAGAGGCTCCCACCAACCAGCAGGATATGTACACAAGCACATCACCCCAGCAGATGACATGGACTCACCCAAGGTACAGAGCCTAAGCACTAAACCTAAGCAGATGAGTTTTGTTCCATGTTAGTATCAGTTTGCAGTCCTTAGGATTTCTCCACAAGGAGCTGAGCAATTTGGGGTCCAGTAACATATAGCAAGTAGGAATCAAGCAGAAGTTTAGTCAGTAAACAAGTCAAAGGTAGTGAATAGCACTTTCGCCTAGCAGTAAGAAGAGTCACTGGTTCAAATCCCAACCATGACACTACCCGCCTGGAGTTTGCATGTTCTCCCTGTGCCTGTGTGGGTTTCCTCCGGGTACTCCGGTTTCCCCCCACACTCCAAAGACATGCAGATAGGTTAATTGGATCCTCTCTAAATTGTATGTATGAATGTGAGTTAGGGACCTTAGATTGTAAGCTCCTTGAGGGTAGGCACTGATGTGAATGTACAATGTATATGTAAAGCGCTGCGTAAATTGATGGCACTATATAAGTAACTGAAATAAATAAAATAAATAAATAAAACAAGTGGTTGCAGGTTGGGGTCAAGCAAAAGCATAGTCGAGGAACAAGCCAAAGGTTGGTAATGATTGGTAGTGGAGATACAGATGGCAGCAGGAGTGACAAGAGCGAGATATTAGCTGGAAAGAGTGTTCTGGCAAATAAGAAGGACAAAGGCATGGCTTACGTGTAAGGAGCAAAAGGTTCAATGTTTCAAAGAGAAACAATGTTCAAGGCAAGATATTTCAAGGAATTGTACAGCATCTCAGCAAGAAGAGCCATTTTCAGACACAGCAGAGGTTGCAGGATCAGACCTGGGTCCACTCAGCTTGTGTTCCAAAACAGCTGAGTTGTCTTCCAGACTCAGATATAAGAAGAAGACAATGTAGTAATATTGATACACAAGCTTTGTTTGACCCACACACGATTGAGGTCATATAATCTGGTGAGAGTTTAAGATTTTTTTTTTTAATACATATGAAGACAAGTTCTACAAGTATAAAGCCGCGTACACACGGGCGGACTGTATGGCCTACTTAGTCCGTCGAAACACATTTCAGCGGACAGTCCGCTCGTGTGTGGGCTTCAGCGGACTTTTTCAGCGTGCAGTCCGGCGTACTAAGTATTTCGGATTTTTCAAAATTCTGTCCGTCATACTTTGGTTTCAGCGGACAATCCGCTCGTCAGTAGGCTAGTTAGACGGACTAAGTATGGCGCATGCTCAGAAAGGATTTACACGGCGGAAGGTTGCATTGCTGTGTATTGGACTTCCTATTTCTAGTCCCGTCGTACGTGCTGTACACGTCATCGCGCAAGCTTTCGACGGACTGTTTGTGCATCCGTGTGTGGTCAAGTCCGTTCATTCGAAAGTAGGACGGACTGTCCGTCGGATTGTATGACGGACTAAGTAGGCCATACAGTCCGCCCGTGTGTACGCGGCATTAGGTTTGTGCCAAGGATTTCTTCTTAGCCCTTGTACACACGGTCGGAGATTTCCACAACCAAATCCGTCGGATTTTGCCCGTCGGATCTTGTCCGAAACTGTTGCATACACACGGTCGGGCCAAGTTGGCAAAAAATCCAATCTTTCAGAACGTGATGACGTAATTTCGTTACGATGGGACTACATTCAGGCTAGTAGCCAATAGCTTTGATGTAGGAATTTGATCTGAGCATGCGTGGCACTTGGTCCGATGAAAATGCTCTACACATGATCGGATTAGGTCCGTCCGGCCCAGTTGGTTGGGAAATATTTCCAACATGTTGGAAAATTGGGTCGGACGGAGATTCGGACGGAATCAGTCCGATGCAGACCACACACAGTCGGATTATCTGACGACACGGTCCGATAAGCCTAATTCCGACAGATTCTCCGACCGTGTGTACAAGGGCTTAAGCATTTTTTTTTTATTATTTAAAGTGATTGTAAGGCTTCGTTTTTATTTTTTTTAAATAACAAACATGTCATACTTACCTCCACTGTGCAGTTTGTTTTTCACAGAGTGGTCCCCATCCTTGACTTCTGAGGTCCCCCAGCAGCGCTGGTAGATCTTCTCCGCATCACATAACCCCCTAGGAGAAGTTTTCTCCCGGGGAGTTAGGGCCGGTTCACACTGCGGGCGATGCGAGGCGACACGACTCGCCTCGCGGCTATCTTACAAGTCGCCCCCGTTCTGTACAATGGAACCGTTCTGAGAGGAGCGACTCGAGTCGCTCCGACTCAGAAAAAAGGTTCCTGTACTACTTTCGGGCGACCTCGGGGCGACTTGCATTGACTTCTATACAGAAGTCATCTGCAAGTTGCCGCTGAGGTCGCGGCAGGTCGCGGCGAGGCAAGTCGGTGTCGCCTCGCATCGCCTGCAGTGTGAACCGGCTCTTACCTTGCGGGTGTGCTCCCGAGTCCAGCATTTGGCGTCCATAGATGCCGAATGTAGGACTTGGCCCCACCCCACCGGCGCCTGCATCATTGGATTTGATTGACAGCAGCGGGAGCCAATGGCTGCACTGCTATCAATCTATCCGATCAAGAGCCAGGACAACGGGCAGAGGGGAAGAGTGCATGGGGAATACAGGACTCAAATGGGGGGGGAGCTGGGGGGCCGGTCAGTGACAGATGTTTTTTTAACCTTAATGCATTGGATGCATTAAGGTGAAAAAAACAAGAGGGTTTACAACCCCTTTAAGTACAAAAAAAAAAACTCACAGGGGTTATAAGTCTTCCTTACTGTCAGGGCTGGACCCCTCTTCCTTCTCTGAGCTGGCTGCTCAGCTGTCGGCTAATTGCCAGCTCCTATCTCTCCACAGTTACTCAGCTGTTGATGATATCCTGCTCGTCAGTCCTGCCTACTTAAGCCGTCAAGTCCAGATCATCTCTGCCTTCGCCTTGGTCAACATCACAGAAACTATCTCCTGCTATCCTGTTCAAGTCTTGCTTTGCTGACATCCCTTCTGGCTCCAGATCCTGCTTGCTGTTCCACTACATTGATCCCTGACTTCTGTCTTGGCCGACTATCTGGTCCGGTTACTGAACTCTGGCTATGTTTTTGACTATGTTTGTTCTTTATACTTCTATTATTAAACAAGTGTGATTTAACTGTACTTCTGTCTCGGCCTGATTTCATGGTTTCTGACACTTACTCTATTCAAAGGGAAAAAAAGCAGTTTTGCTTTTGGTTCTACTTTGAAACAAAAAGTAACAAAAACATAAAAAAAAAAATACACTTAATACAATGTAGTGCTATGAAAATAGCCATTAGTATAGTATAAAAAAGGAACCCATTTTTATGTTGTAGACGCGATCAGGACCCTTCAGATTGTGGAACATCTCTGGAAGCACAGGAGGGGTTAAAACGCATAAAATGAGCACAGATTAGGTGAAGTGAGAATAAACGGGGGATATTGACACTCATTTAAAGAACAAGATTAGAAAATCTCTTATAAATAGTGAATGAGTACAATTGGAAGCGGTAATTATTGGAATGTTTGTTCAGGTTATTTATTCGGAGACCCAGTTCATTAGTCCGTTATAAATTAAATAAAGTGGCTTTGTTAGAAGGACGGGGACTTCGCTTTATCTTGGGTACTTTTGAGGGCTTTACTGTACATCACCAGAAAATAAAATAATAATACTTAAAAGCTGAATTCCAGGTAGGGATATTTTTTTTCATCGCTGTCCAAGTTGGACAAATGCAAAGTATGTATATTATATTGTCAAAAGTATTGGGACACCTGTCTTTACACACACACATGAACTTGGCATCCCAGTCTCAGTCCGTAGTAACTCTTCTCCTCCACAAGATTTAGGAGTGTGTCTATGGGAATGTTTGACCATTCTTCCAGAAGCGCATTTGTGAGGTCAGGCACCGATGTTGGGCGAGAAGGCCTGGCTCGCAGTCTCCACTCTAATTCATCCCAAAGGTGTTCTATCTTTTTCAAATCAGGACTCTGTGCAGGCCAATAAAGTTCCTCCACCTCAAACTCATTCATGTCTATATGAACCTTACCTGTCTTTATACCCAGTTTCAGGTCACACAAGAAGACACGTGAAGTTGGGGCGAGAATTGGTTTTACCGTAACCACTTCCAGACTGGCCACCGCACATTTACTGCAGCAGGGTGGCCCAGCTATAGGAAACAACGTACCTGTATGTTGTTGTTTCTTCTGGGTCTGGGGCGACCCGCTCACACTGTGATTGGACACAGCGGGAGCCAGTCAGCAGGTCCGGGGGACGTGATGTCCGCCAGGGCCTACAGATCGTTGACAGGAGAGGCAGACCACCATTCTGTCAGAGAGGAAGATGGAGATCTTGTGTTTCTGCTAAGCAGGAACACATATCTTTCTTTTCCTCCAATTAAGCCATCCCCCACACGGCACAGTTAGAAAACACTCTCTAGGGGCACAATTGACCCTTTGATCGCCCCTGATGTTAACCCCTTCCCTGCCAGTGTCATTAGTAAAGTGAGAGCACATTTTTTTAACATCGATCATTGTATTTGTGTCACTGGTCCCCAAAAGGTGTCACTTAGTGTCCGATGTGTCCTCTTCAATGTAGCAGTCCCACTAAAAAACACTAATCGCCTCCATTTCTAGTAAAAATAAAAATGTCATAAAAATATCCCATAGTTTGTATAGGGTATAACTTTTGCGCAAACCAATCAATATACACTTATTGCTTCCGACACCCACTAGAAGAGATGAACACCAAAAAGACTGAGAGAAGGCTGCTGCTCTGGAACAAAAGTGAGGTAGAAGGTATGGGTGGTCAAAGAGGTGGGTATTGTGTTTTCTCTGTCCAGAGAGGTGGGTATTGTGTCTTCTCTGCTCGGAGAGGTGGGTATTGTGTCTTCTCTGTTCAGAGAGGTGGGTATTGTGTCCTCTCTGTTCAGAGGTGGGTATTGTGTCTTCTCTGTTCAGAGAGGTGGGTATTGTGTCTTCTCTGCTCGGAGAGGTGGGTATTGTGTCTTCTCTGTTCAGAGAGGTGGGTATTGTGTCTTCTCTGTTCAGAGGTGGGTATTGTGTCTTCTCTGTTCAGAGAGGTGGGTATTGTGTCCTCTCTGTTCAGAGGTGGGTATTGTGTCTTCTCTGTTCAGAGAGGTGGGTATTGTGTCTTCTCTGCTCGGAGAGGTGGGTATTGTGTCTTCTCTGTTCAGAGAGGTGGGTATTGTGTCTTCTCTGTTCAGAGGTGGGTATTGTGTCTTCTCTGTTTGGAGAGGTGGGTATTGTGTCCTCTCTGCTCGGAGAGGTGGGTATTGTGTCTTCTCTGTTCAGAGGTGGGTATTGTGTCCTCTCTGTTCAGAGAGGTGGGTATTGTGTCTTCTCTGTTTGGAGAGGTGGGTATTGTGTCTTCTCTGTTTGGAGAGGTGGGTATTGTGTCTTCTCTGTTCAGAGGTGGGTATTGTGTCTTCTCTGTTTGGAGAGGTGGGTATTGTGTCTTCTCTGTTCAGAGGTTGGTATTGTGTCTTCTCTGTTCAGAGGTTGGTATTGTGTCTTCTCTATTCAGAGAGGTGGGTATTGTGTCTTCTCTGTCCAGAGAGGTTGTTATTGTGCCTTCTCTGCTCGGAGAGGTGGGTATTGTGTCTTCTCTGCTCGGAGAGGTGGGTATTGTGTCTTCTCTGTTCAGAGAGGTGGGTATTGTGTCTTCTCTGTTCAGAGGTGGGTATTGTGTCTTCTCTGTCCAGAGAGGTGGGTATTGTGTCTTCTCTGTTCAGAGGTGGGTATTGTGTCTTCTCTGTTTGGAGAGGTGGGTATTGTGTCCTCTCTGCTCGGAGAGGTGGGTATTGTGTCTTCTCTGTTCAGAGGTGGGTATTGTGTCCTCTCTGTTCAGAGAGGTGGGTATTGTGTCTTCTCTGTTTGGAGAGGTGGGTATTGTGTCTTCTCTGTTTGGAGAGGTGGGTATTGTGTCTTCTCTGTTCAGAGGTGGGTATTGTGTCTTCTCTGTTCAGAGGTTGGTATTGTGTCTCCTCTGTTCAGAGAGGTGGGTATTGTGTCTTCTCTGTTTGGAGAGGTGGGTATTGGGTCTTCTCTGTTCAGAGGTTGGTATTGTGTCTTCTCTGTTCAGAGGTTGGTATTGTGTCTTCTCTATTCAGAGAGGTGGGTATTGTGTCTTCTCTGTTCAGAGAGGTGGGTATTGTGTCTTCTCTATTCAGAGAGGTGGGTATTGTGTCTTCTCTATTCAGAGAGGTGGGTATTGTGTCTTCTCTGTTCAGAGGTAGGTATTGTGTCCTCTCTTTTCAGAGAGGTGGGTATTGCATCTTCTCTGTTCAGAGAGGTGGGTATTGTGTCTTCTCTGTCCAGAGAGGTGGGTATTGCATCTTCTCTGTCCAGAGAGGTGGGTATTACATCTTCTCTGTCCAGAGAGGTGGGTATTGCATCTTCTCTGTTCAGAGAGGTGGGTATTGTGTCTTCTCTGTTCAGAGGTGGGTATTGTGTCCTCTCTGTTCAGAGAGGTGGGTATTGTGTCTTCTCTGTTTGGAGAGGTGGGTATTGTGTCTTCTCTGTTTGGAGAGGTGGGTATTGTGTCTTCTCTGTTTGGAGAGGTGGGTATTGTGTCTTCTCTGTTCAGAGGTGGGTATTGTGTCTTCTCTATTCAGAGGTTGGTATTGTGTCTCCTCTGTTCAGAGAGGTGGGTATTGTGTCTTCTCTGTTTGGAGAGGTGGGTATTGTGTCTTCTCTGTTCAGAGGTTGGTATTGTGTCTTCTCTATTCAGAGAGGTGGTTATTGTGTCTTCTCTATTCAGAGAGGTGGGTATTGTGTCTTCTCTGTTCAGAGAGGTGGGTATTGTGTCTTCTCTATTCAGAGAGGTGGGTATTGTGTCTTCTCTATTCAGAGAGGTGGGTATTGTGTCTTCTCTGTTCAGAGGTAGGTATTGTGTCCTCTCTTTTCAGAGAGGTGGGTATTGCATCTTCTCTGTTCAGAGAGGTGGGTATTGTGTCTTCTCTGTCCAGAGAGGTGGGTATTGCATCTTCTCTGTCCAGAGAGGTGGGTATTGCATCTTCTCTGTCCAGAGAGGTGGGTATTGCATCTTCTCTGTTCAGAGAGGTGGGTATTGTGTCTTCTCTGTTCAGAGGTGGGTATTGTGTCTTCTCTGTTCAGAGGTGGGTATTGTGTCTTCTCTGTTCAGAGAGGTGGGTATTGTGTCTTCTCTGTTCAGAGAGGTGGGTATTGTGTCTTCTCTGTTCAGAGGTGGGCATTGTGTCTTCTCTGTTCAGAGAGGTAAGTATTGTGTCTTCTCTGTTCAGAGAGGTAAGTATTGTGTCTTCTCTGTTCAGAGAGGTGGGTATTATGTCTTCTTTGTTGAGTGAGGTGGGTATTGTGTCTTCTCTGTTCAGAGAGGGAAGTATTGAGTCTTCTCTGTTCGGAGAGGTGGGTATTGTGTCTTCTCTGTTCAGAGGTGGGCATTGTGTCTTCTCTGTTCAGAGAGGTGAGTATTGTGTCTTCTCTGTTCAGAGAGGTGAGTATTGTGTCTTCTCTGTTCAGAGAGGTGGGTATTGTGTCTTCTCTGTTCAGAGAGGTGGATATTATGTCTTCTTTGTTGAGAGAGGTGGGTATTGTGTCTTCTCTGTTCGGAGAGGTGAGTATTGTGTCTTTTCTGTTCAGAGAGGTGGGTATTGTATCTTCTCTGTTTAGACCGGTTACTTCCAGGCTCTTGTTAAGAAAACCCCTGTATGTGGTGTTCTTCTAAAGAGTCCTCCCCTGCAATGCTCGAAGTTCAATGGGTCCCTCCCGGACCATAGACGGCACCCAACCACCTCAGAATCCTCCTCTATTTCCATGCCTTGGGCTAGCCAACCCCGAGACATTAAAGTCAGTTGGAACTGCACCCCAGGCCATAGCCTTCCTAGGGGCTGGTCAGGAGGACCAGGACCATGTAATCAGCACTTCATACTGGACCGGAACCCCGAACAACGTGATGTCCATGTCTTAAATACCCTCTCCCAGAGGGCACAGCGAGAGGGCCACTCCCACTGACCTGGCTCCAAAAGAGAGTAGCTCAAGCGCCTGACCAGACCATAGTTCCACGCCTGCCCCCAGAGACAGTGCCCCCTGTGGCCAGGCTGAACATTTCACAGTCCAGTCAGACTGACCCAGAAATCAAATTTAGACAAATAGACCCAAACCAAACTGTAGTTTGGGTAAAGTTGTAGGCGCTATATTTATATTGGCTTTTGATATTTACAAATGCAACAATTTAGATTTTGGATTAAAGGTTTAGCATCGGGAAACAGTTTTTGAAAGATAAAAAGTGCATTTTATATATGAAGCACCGGCTCCTGAAGAGCATGCGCTATGTTTTTGAAATTTAAGTTTACACCTGAACTGCAGTTTGGTTTGGGTATAATTATTCCAAATTTTGACCTCAGCTTCAGTCTGACTGGACTATAGGGTGTTCAGCCTGGCCACCGGGGGCACTGTCTCTTCTGGCAGGCATGGAACCACAGTCTGGTTGGGTACTTTAAGGTTACTTTCTCTCAGAGCCCGCCAGTGGGAGTGTCACTCTTGCTGTGTTTTCTGGGAGAGGGTACTTAAGATGCAGATGTCCCGTGGTTCGGGGTTCCGGTCCAGGAGTGTGTTTTGACTCAGTGGTCCCGGTCCACCTGACCAGCCCCCAGGAAGGCTATGGCCTGGGGTGCGGATCCACCCGACTTTATGTCTCGGGGCTGGCTAGCCCGAGGCAAGGAAGCTAAAGAGAGGATTCCGAGGTGGTCCTGTGCTGTTTCTGGTAGTGGAGAGGCCCAGCAACTTTATAGCTATCCAGGGGAGGACTCTTAGTAAGCTGTCCTTTTTGGCTGTGGATTCTCGTCCGGTGGCGCTGGTGGTTCCCAGCATCTCTGGCTCGGTATCGTAGCGTTACGGGGGTCAGCTGATGGATCGTTCGGATCGTTCCGGGTCGCGCTGTGATGACGTCGTTGTGCACGCGTTCGGCGCATGCGTGCTCCTTCATCAGGCAAGTTCTTTATTATTGACTTTGACACTAAGAGTAGCTGAACCTTTCCTCCTAACCCTCTGATCCTATACTAAGAGACTGTTCTTTTGCAAATAAAAATCCCTTTAAGCGGATCTGTCATCAGTCTCTAAAGTTTCTGGACCATCTACCATGGGAACCCCTAGACACAAATCGAGGTGAAGAAGGTAACGATAAGCCCAATCAAACCAGCAGCTCTTTCGGGGGTTAGTGCTACATATACAGCCAAGGCTTGGAAACACAGATCCTGTACTTTTTCCACAACAAGAACTCAGTTCCCGTTAGCAGCCGCGTCCTGCAGGACTTTGAAGTATGTGAGCTGTGTGACAGGTGCTACACCAGCTGCTGCCGACACAGCTCGCAATAGTAAATGCCGCATACCTGACCATTCAGGCATTGCCAGTAGGGGGCCCCATGACAGCTTCCACTTCAATCTACCTGTCAATCACAGCTAGCTGACGGGTAGATCAGGTCTAGGTCTAGCTTACAGGTAGATCAGCTATTCTGCTCTCAGGACATGCAGGGAGAGAGGTGAGCTGAGGGAGGAACATCAGTTTGGGGTGGTAAGCTGAGCACAATACCTGGCAAAGTTTAATGCCAGGAGGGAAGTTTATGTGGAAATATGTGAAGGTTTGGAATAGCAGCGAGTGTGTGTGTTGGAGCCCTGCAGAGTTTTTAGCCCCCCAAGCTAACATACATCTCCTAAGCAGGAACACATCTCTATCTCCCCAAGCATTCTGTCCAGATAATGAACAGTTAATTTATGACCTTTCTGTTTAACCCTGTGTTATCCAAACTCTGTTCAATGAAAAGTGTAAACTCACCACATAAACACTCTATATACAAAATAACATTCCCCAATAAAGATCAGAACATGATGGTCACATTTGCATGGAAGCACAATTAAATGAATGCTGATTATTCAGAGAAATACCGTATTTATGCTTATTGAGGATTGTTTTTTTTTTTTATGTACTAACAGTTAAGCTTCATATGAAAATTGGATGAAAAATACCACTTTTGTAGCGTTCGTGCATATGAGCGTATCATTTTTTTTTTTTTTTTTGGGTGGGGGGAGTGGATCTTGGGTGGGAGTTCCCACATTTTTTTCCCCAGGACTTGACCCCTGTATACAACTATATAGATCAGACTAAAATGGGGGACAAATGAGGAGGAAAGAGGGACATTGCTCCAAATCAGGGACAGTCCCTCGAAATCAGGGACAGTTGGGAGGTATGCGGCTATGCATAGCTCCGCCCACACAACTATTCATCCATTCACAGAGAATTGAGAAATTGCAAGTCCCACTTACCATCATGGCAGAGGGACACATAGATCTTCATGAAGCACAAGTGAGGTGACATCACTGCATTTTAGTCGATCGATTCTTCTACATATTTTTGGTAAACTCCTCCAGCTCAGTAATTCAAGATCTATACCTTGGTATTGACCTGTGGTTGGAGTAATAGTCTGCAGATGCATTACACCTGCAGTACATTGACTGCAGCAGTCACAATGCTTTGCAGGCTCCATTACAAAAAAAAAAAAGATAAATGTACATATTTTGAAATCCACATGGGTGGATTTGTTAATGTTTTTTGCAAAAGGCAGAGTTCACTTTAGGATAAGTCAGCTGAACTTGCATGATTTCCAGCCGGCATTTCAGTCCGACTTCAGGGGCAATTTCAGGGAAAGGTGTGGGTCCCTACATAGATGTCTATTGAAATCACCCCTGAAGTCGCCAAAATTAGTGCAGAAACTACATTTGGGAATAGGTGCAGCACCGCAAAGTCAGCATCGCACCGATTCGGACAGTGCCATTGCCGGCAATAGGCTCAACATGACAAATCGCATGCCAAATCGCCCCAATGTGAGCCATTGCCCCCTGCCCCCAGAAAGTTGTGACAGGCCGGCAGGTGAGCGGGAGGACCAGTCAGCGGGTCGGCAGGTGAGTGAGCGGGTGGTACAGTCAGCGAGTGGGCAAACGGGCCAGGGTGCAGGTGAGCGGGCAGACCAGTCAGCGGGCCGGCCGGCGGTGGGGCAGAGAGATGACATCATCTCTCACCGCCCGCCCTGCATCACCACAGTTCTGCCTTCACTGTGCAGCCACAGGCAGCAGAGAGAAAGAACAATCTGAACCTTGTAGCAGGCAAGTGACAATTCACAACGTGTGGCAGGCAACATGGCAAGTGACAATCTGCAGCTTGTGGTAGGTGACGTGGCAAATGACAATCCACAGCTTATGGTAGGTGACGTGGCAAGTGATAATCTGCAACTTGTGGTAGGTGACGTGGCAAGTGACAATCTGCCACGTGTGGCAGGTGAGGTGGCAAGTGACAAACCACATATGGTGGCAGATGACGTGGCAAGTGACAATCCGCAACTTGTGGCAGATGACGTGGCAAGTGGCAATCTGCCACGTGTGGCAGGTGAGGTGGCAAGTGACAAACCACATATGGTGGCAGATGACGTGGCAAGTGACAATCCGCAACTTGTGGCAGATGACGTGGCAAGTGGCAATCTGCCACGTGTGGCAGGTGAGGTGGCAAGTGACAAACCACATATGGTGGCAGATGACGTGGCAAGTGACAATCTGCAACGTGTGGCAGGTGACATGGAAAGTGACAAACCACATATGGTGGCAGGCGACGTGGCAAGTGTCAATCCGCATCTGATGGCAGGTGACGTGGCAAGTGACAAGCTGCATCTGGTGGCAGGTGATGGTGGCAAATGACACACTCGGGAATCCCACTGATTCTGCATTATGGTGAGTATATTATGGTATTTCTTTTTATATAAAAACGTAATAATAGAAATAATGCGCTTCTATCATCCTGACACCATATCAACCATGGTGCCATGATTATTGAAGCGCCAACACCAGCCATTCCTCCGATAGATTTCCCACAAAAAAAACGTATTTTCTGTTAGTGAGCCTCCCAAGATTAGACTCTGGATCTGCCCTTGATGTGAACATGGGCTAAGGGCTTGTTTGGCTGTACTTTTTCTGTGAATCGCAGGATTGTAATTCGTTTTGCACTCCTCTGACCCGTTTTCAGCAGACAGCGGGCTGAAGCCCACCGTTGGCTGATGTCAAAGAGCCGGTCCAGGCTGGGGAAAAAATGCCACCATATGGTCGGGATCCACTCCTGGACCATAATCCGGGTCAGCCTCTCAAATTGCTGCTGAGAGTCTGAGCCGGTCGCTCCAGCTCCCCTCCACAGCCCAGTGCTCCAGTAAGAGTGGGGGGGAGGGGAGGCGGAGCAGACAGCAGTGACTGACAGTCAGAAGCTCTCTGCTCACTGAGCACTGAGTGATCAGCGGTGTTTGATCAGTCAGTTCTCAGCCTTAGAGCCGACGGGGCACAGATCCATCTAGGTAAGTAAGTATGCATTGGGAACTATGTCTTTTAGCTGACCCCCTTTCCTGACAATGTTCCTGCGGCAACATGGCTTGGCTTGTACTGCGGCAACATGGCTCGGCTGCGCAAATCACCGTCATTGTACGTCGCACCCCCTGCTCACCCACGGAGCCAATACGAGTGCCCGGCGGTCACGATCACTGTCAGGCTCCTGTAATCGCTCGGGGCACGCAGAGAACCGGGATCTGTGTGTATATACACAGTTTCTGGTTCTCTAAGCGGAGAAGAGACAGATCATCTGTTCATACAGAGTATGAACAGTGATCTGTCATCTCCGCTACACCCTCCCCCCTTCAAATAGAACACAGCAAGGGAACACAATTAACCTCTTGATCGCCCTCTAGTAGTAACCCCTTCCCTGCCAGTAACATTTTTACAGTAATCAGTGTATTTTTATAGCACTGATCGCTGGATAAATGCCAATGGTCCCAAAAATGTGTCAAAATTGTCCAACGTGTCCGCCATAATGTCGAAGACCCCGATAAAAAAATCTCAGATCACCGCCATTACTAGTAAAATAAATTAATGATAAAAATGCCATAAAACTATCCCCTATTTTGTAGACGCTATAACTTTTGCGCAAACCACATCAAACTACGCTTATTGTGATTTTTTTTTACCAAAAATATGTACAATACATATTGGCCTAAACTGAGGGAAAAAAAAAATTTTATATATTTTTTGGGGATATTTATTATAGCAAAAAGTAAAAAATATTACTTTTTTTTTCAAAATTGATGCTCTTTTTTGTTTATAGCGCAAAAAAAAAAAAAAACACAGGGGTGATCAAATACCACCAAAAAAAAACTATTTGTGGGGGGGGGGGGGGACGTCAATTTTATTTGGGAGCCACGTCACACGTGCAATTGTCAGTTAAAGCGATGCAGTGCTGAATCGCAAAAAGTGCTCTGGTCAGGAAGGCGGTAAATTCTTCTGGGGCTGAAGTGGTTAACCCCCCTGGCGGTATTCCCGAGTCTGGCTCGGGGTGGAAGTTTTACACCAAAAGCGGTAACCCGAGCCAGACTCGGGACCGCATCGCTGTATGCAGGAGGAGGTTTACTTACCTTCTTCCTTGGATCCAGCGATGTCCCCTCGCTGTACGAGCGAGCCGCCCTCCGCTCGATTCATCACAGAGCCGATCTCCGTTCCCTGCGAGCGTTGCGACGCACGGGGACGGAGATCGGCGCCAAATTCAAAAAGTGAAACACTCACTATACATACAGTATAATGTAATCTTACAGATTACATTGCTGTATGTAATTATTTCACATCCCCTTTGTCCCTAGTGGTCTGCCCAGTGTCCTGCATGCAGTTTTAGATCATAAAAACTGTTCTTTCTGCCTGGAAACTGGAGATTGTCCATAGCAACCAAAACTGTCCCTTTACATCAAAAATGATTTTAGACCAGCTAGAAAACAGCGATAATAAATTGGAATCACTCGCAGAATTGAGTGATAGCGATTTGTGGGGAGATCCGTCATCAAATACTGAAAAGTAATAACAGTGACAATTCTGCAACTGAGCAAATTTCAGTGTTTTTGATTTGATTACATTATTGAATAATTTTTATTATTATTATATTATTATTTGGTTTAATTATTTATAGTTATTTATTATATTATAATTTATGATTTAATTTTTCAAACTTTATCATACCCGGGATATCTGCTAGACTCTGGTTTGGACAGATTTAAGTGAGTTATTCCTAAGAATTACAGGACTACAATATAAAATGCCAAATTTTCATGCAAAATAATGGTACCGCTTTTAGCACCTAAAATCCAAAATAATCATCCCGCCAGGGAGGTTAACCACTTCCAGACAGCCCGCCGCAGTTTTACAGTGGCTGTTTAAAGGAGGATATCATTGTTATGGCAGCAGCTAGCTGCCATAACCCTGATATCCCCTTCTTCAGCAGGCGGTCCACTACAAGATAAAAGTGGTCCCTGCAGCGGATTTGCAGCAAGATCACTTTTATCGGCGACGGGAGAGGGCCCCCCCCCCCCCCTCATGTCGCGATCCGGTGCTCTCCGCCACTTACCAGAGCCGTCAGCAGCGGCGGAAGTGATTGCGTCCTGTCTCCTGCTTGGTATGAACACGAGTGAGTTAAAGATGGCCCCCGCCCGTCTCCATACAATTGGACGTCAAAACGTCACTTCCGCCAACAGCTCTTAAAGAGGGATTCCACCAAAAAAAAAAAATATTAAAAGCCAGCAGCTATAAATACTACAGCTGTTGACTTTTAATAAATGGACACTCACCTGTCCCGGGTTCCAGCGATGCCGGCAGCCGAGGCCAATCGATCGCTCGGCCCTCGGCTGCTGCCACCACCATTCTACGTGAGGGAATCAGGAAGTGAAGCGAATCGGCTTCACTTCCCGGTTCCCTACTGCACATGCGCGAGCCGCGCCGCGCAATAGGAAATCTCCGCTCTGTCACTGGGACCCATGTGTGTCCCAGCAGACAGCGCGGCAGGGCAGGAAATGGCGTAGACTCCCACGGGAGTCTATGCCCGGAAGTGGGTGAAAATACCTGTCTTTGACAGGTATCTCCACCCCCCTCCCCCCTGAAAGGTGTCAATTGTGACACCGGAGGGGGGGAGGGATCCGATCAGCGGAAGTTCCACTTTAGGGTGGAATCCCGCTTTAAAGGGCCAATTTTTTTAAATTATTTTTTTAAATTACAATTTTATTTTATTTTATTGCATTGCAGTCTAAATATGACATTTTGACCCCAGATCTCATATTTAAGAGGTCCTGTCATGCTTTTTTCTATTACAGGGGATGTTTACATTCCTTGTAATAGGAATAAAAGTAAAAAATATTTTTTTAAACATTGTAGAAATAAAAAATAAAAGGTAAAATAAATCATAATAATAATAAAAAAAGTTTTTAAACACGCCCTGTCCCGCCGAGCTCGCGTGCAGAAGCGAAACGCATACGTGAGTAGCACCTGCATATGAAAACGGTGTTCAAACCACACACGTGAGGTATCGTCATGATCGGTAGAGGGAGAGCAATAATTCTAGTCCTAGACCTCCTCTGTAACACAAAACATGCAACCTGTAGAATTTTTTAAACGTCGCCTATGGAGATTTTTAAGGGTAAAAGTTTGTTGCCATTCCACGAGCGAGCGCAATTTTGAAGCGTGACATGTTGGGTATCAATTTACTCGACGTAACATTATTTTTCACAATATAAAAAAAAATTGGGCCAATTTTACTGTTGTCTTATTTTTTTATTCAATATATATATAATGTTTGGGGGTTCTAAGTAATTTTCTAGCAAAAAAAAAACTGTTTTAAAGATGTAAACACCAAAATCTCAAAACGAGGCTGGTCCTTAAAGCGGGAGTCCGCCAGGAGTTTCGCCTTTTTTTTTTTTTAAAAGCCAGCAGCTACAAATACTGCAGCTGCTGACTTTTAAAATAAGGACTCTTACCCGCCCAGCGCGCCCGCGATGTTGGCACCCGAAGCCGATCTCTCGATCGTCTCTCGGGTGCTGCCGCCGCCATCTTGGGTATGGGAATCAGGAAGTGGAGCCTTTCGGCTTCATTTCCCGGTTCCCTACTGCGCATGTGCGAGTCGCGCTGCGCAATAAGGATGGACCCGCTGTCTCTGGGATCTGTGTGTTTCCCAGCAGGCAGCGGGGGACTTTCGGAAAGGGGCGTAGATTCTGCAGAATCTACGCCCCTTTCCGCAGAGAGCTATCCCGGAAGTGGGTGCAGATACCTGTACTGTACAGGTATCTGCACCCCCCTCCCCCCTGAAAGGTGCCGATTGTGGCGCCGGAGGGGGGGAGGATTCCAATGAGCGGAAGGTCCACTTTAGGGTGGACCTCCGCTTTAACCGGTCAATAAACCTAAGCCTTTTGATCTCCCCCCAAAAAAAAATGTTTTTACTGTACATCACTATAATGATGCACGCTTAACATATCCATATCAACATATCTGCCTCTTCTTGCTGCAGGAGCCCTCGTCGTTCTATCTTTAGCAGGTATAAATACGTGCATTCTCTGATAAATTAGACATCTGGGATCTGAACAGGATAGATAGAGCTTTTGTATCCAACCTTCAATGAGGAATCATTAATCAAGTAAATTGCTGTACAGCATAAGGCTTAGCATTGAGAACTTCAAAAAAAAATGGATCTGCTAATATCCAGCATATATATAAAAAAAAAAAAAAACTAGAAAAGCAGAATATCTCGAGGCAACTCAAGGCGAGCTGAAATATTTCTTGAGCCTTGATGACCTTCTTGCCAGTTGAAAATCTATCAGTTGAAAAAAGCGACATTAATAAACAAAAAGGGTAATGACAGCGGCTGAGCCGCACTGATATGTATGGCTGCTGCTTAACCTGGACATCAGCCAGGAAGCGTTCCGTCTTTTGATACATTTTTATGTAAAAGTATCTAATTAATACGCTTTTTTTTTTTTATCATTAAAATGTGTAAAGCAGAAATTGAGCTAAACTGCTGAATTCTCATTTCGGATACATTCTGTATGAGTGCGCCTTTTGCTTAGATAAGTATTTTTTTTTATTCTGTTCAGCCGCTTTTGGGGTTTACATACTTCCAGCGCCCCCTGTGAAGGGAATATGGAGACACCTCTATTTTTTGTTGCATCTCTCTAATCTGTCTGCCCTGTAGACCCAGGGGTCACTGAACTGGCATATTACAAGATTTTATCTGGCCCGCGGCTAGGGTCAGTGGCATATTCTCATTGTGCAGAGATTGAGGAGAAGGACTTTGATGTAAGGGGGTTCTTTGGCTGGGACTCTGATGTAAGGTGGGCTCTGATGGGGATCCTGATGTAAGGTGGGCTCTGATGGGGATCCTTATGAAAAGGGGGACTCTGATGGGGACCCTGATGTAAGGTGGGCTCTGATGGGGATCCTGATGTAAGGGTTTTTTTTTTGGTAGGGACCCTGATGTAAGGGAGAGTCTGATGGGGTCCCTGATGTAAGGTGAACTTTGATGGAGACCCTGATGTAAGAGGCACTATGATGGGGACCCTGATGTAAGGGGGGCTCTTATGGGAGTCCTGATGTAAGGGTGGACTCTGATGGGGACCATGATGTAAGGGGGACTCTGATGGGGACCATGATGTAAGGGGGACTCTGATGGGGACCCTGATGCAAGGGGGTTATTTGATAGGAACCCTGGTGTATTAGAGGACTTTGATGGGAACTGAGATGTAGGGGGGACTCTAATGAGAACCCTGACATGGGGGGACTCTGATGGGGACCCTGATGTATTATGAGGACTCTGATGGGGGGACTCTGATGGGGACCCTGATGTGGGGGGGGGGCTCTGATGTAGGGGGGACTCTGATGTAAGGGGGACTCTGGTGGGGACCCTCATTTAAGGGGGACTTCGATTGGGAACCCTAATGTAAGAGAGACTCTGGTGGGGACCCTGATGTAAGGTTTTTTTTTTTGGTAGAGATCCTGATGTAAGGGAGAGTCTGATGGGGTCCCTGATGTAAGGTGAACTTTGATTGGGACCCTGATGTAAATGGGTTCTTTGGTAGGGACCCTGATGTAAGGGGTACTTTGATGGAGACCCTGAGATAATAAAGGACTGTAATGGGAACTGTGATGTGGGGGGGGGGGGGGGGCTTTTGAGGACCTTGACATAAGGGGAACTCTGATGGGGACACTGATGTAGAGGAGGGACCTGATGTAATAAGGACTCTGTTGTAAGGGGAACTGTGGTGAGGACTCTGATTTAAGGGGAGAGTCTGATATAAGAATGGACTTTGATGGGAACCCTGATGTAAAGGGGACTCTGATGGGGACCCCTGAGTAAGGGGGAATCTAATGGGGACCCTGATGTAACGGGGGATATGATGGGGACCCTGATGTAACGGGGACTCCATTTGGGCCCTGATGTAAGGTAAGACTTTGATGAGGGCCCTGATGTAATGAGGACTTTGATGGGGACCTTGATGGAAGGGTGATTTTGATGTAGACTCTTATGGGGCCCCTTATGTAAGTGAGACACTAAAGGGGTCCCCAATTTATAAAACAGATTATTTTTCTTCCAACGATTTGTAAAATAAACTATATGGACCTTGTTCTAAAAAGTTTGTAGACTCCTGCATTAGATCATAGATAAGTATTATTGCATTACTGACATCCTCCCTACGATGTTCTCCTTCTCCTGTAAAACATGGTCCATCAGAGAGATGAATATATTGTCTCTTCTCTTCCAACAAAGGACTGGGCGATAATGTGACCACTGCAATTGGCTGACACAGTGGTCACATGATTGGGAGCTGGTCCTGTAAATCCCGGTGTCTGTATAGTTCTTGGATTTGTTCACAAATGTCTGATGCAGATTAGCACTTGCTGCATTCTCTCACTTTGTGACTTGCTACAAAGTTACAATGATGAGTGCAAAGTTACAATGAGACCTCTGGTGGAGCTGAGACTGGGGAAATGCTTCCTCCTGCTTGCAGCAGACTGATGACAGCATCTCAGCCTAGGCAAAGTCACTGAACAGGAGTTCTATGACTGCTTTTTTAACAATGAAAATTGGAGATTCTCAGAAAAATTATTTTGTTGATGTGACATTCCAGGGATTTATTAATGTGGATTTGTAAAGGTCTATACATATACAGTATCTCACAAAAGTTAGTACACCCCTCACATTTTTGTAAATATTTTCTTCTATCTTTTCATGTGATAAGACTGAAGAAATGACACTTGTCTACAATGTAAAGTAGTGAGTGTACAGCTTGTATAACAGTGTAAATTTGCTGTCCCCTCAAAATAACTCAACACACAGCCATTAATGTCTAAACCGCTGGCAACAAAAGTGAGGACACCCCTAAGTGAAAATGTCCAAATTGGGCCCAAAGTGTCAATATTTTGTGTGGCCACCATTATTTTCCAGCACTGCCCTAACCCTCTTGGGCATGGAGTTCACCAGAGCTTCACAGGTTGCCACTGGAGTCCTCTTCCCCTCCTCCATGATGACATCACAGAGCTGGTGGATGTTGGAGACCTTGCGCTCCTCCACCTTCCGTTTGAGGATGTCCCACAGATGCTCAGTAGGGTTTAGGTCTGGAGACATGCTTGGCCAGTCCATCACCTTTACCCTCAGCTTCTTTAGCAAGGCAGTGGTCGTCTTGGAGGTGTGCTTGGGGTCGTTATGTTGGAATACTGCCCTGCGGTCCAGTCTCTGAAGGGAGGGGGTCATGCTCTGCTTCAGTATGTCACAGTACATGATGACATTCATGGTTCCCTCAATGAACTGTAGCCCCCCAGTGCCGGCAGCACTCATGCAGCCCCAGACCATGACACTCCACCACCATGCCTGACTGTAGACAAGACACACTTGTCTTTGTCCTCCTCACCTGGTTGTCCCCACACACTCTTGTCACCATCTGAGCCAAATAAGTTTATCTTGGTTTCATCAGACCACAGGAAATGGTTCCAGTAATCCATGTCCTTAGTCTGGTTGTCTTCAGCAAACTGTTTGTGGGCTTTCTTGTGCATCATCTTTAGAAGAGGCTTCCCTCTGGGATGACAGCCATGCAGACCAATTTGATGCAGTGTGCGGCGTATGGTCTGAGCACTGACAGGCTGACCCCCCCACCTCTTCAACCTCTGCAGCAATGCTGGCAGCACTCATACATCTATTTCCCAAAGACAACCTCTGGATATGACGCTGAGCACGTGACCTCAACTTCTTTGTTTGACCATGGCGAGGCCTGTTCTGAGTGGAACCCGTCCTGTTAAACCGCTGTATGGTCTTGGCCACCGTGCTGCAGCTCAGTTTCAGGGTCTCTGCAATCTTCTTATAGTAAGGTGACCAGGTTGTTTAAATGAAATGTGGGGACATATTTTTTTTTTACAAGTAATGGCGGCAATCAGTGCTCTCTGCCCATCGCCGCTGACGCCTGCCTCACAGCCTGTCAAGTCTTACTCTCCGGGCCCCGGCTACTACTTTGCCATGAGGTGCCATGTTGAACTTTCAGTGACCAGTATGAGAGAGTGAGAGCGATAACACCAAATTTAACACACCTGCTCCCCATTCACACCTGAGACCTTGTAACACTAACGAGTCACATGACACCGGGGAGGGAAAATGGCTCATTGGGCCCAATTTGGACGTTTTTACTTAGGGGTGTACTCACTTTTTTTGCCAGCGGTTTAGACATTAATGGCTGTGTGTTGAGTTATTTTGAGGGGACAGCAAATTTACACTGTTATACAAGCTGTACACTCACTACTTTACATTGTAGACAAGTGTCATTTCTTCAGTGTTGTCACATGAAAAGATAGAAGGAAATATTTACAAATTTAAAAGTGAGTGTACTCACTTTTGTGATATACTGTGTGTGTATGTATATATATATATATATATATATATATATATATATAGATATATATAGATATATATAGATATATATATATATATATAGATGAGATATATATATATATATATATATATATATATATATATATATAGATATATCTCATCTATATCTATATATATCTATATATATATATATATATATATATATATATATATATATATATATATACCATTTTACTGTCAAAAATAACTGTAAATAAATAAGAATTATAAGATAAAGTATGTGCACAGAACTTGGCCATCAAGAGTTTATTATACAGAAATTGATGTTTTGACATATCTTTGCTCTGAGACCTTTATTGCTACCAGGTCCATTGAAAAGGTCACTAAGCTCGATAGATCAACGTCAACTTTCCTCAGCTCCTGCTGCATGGTCGGCGAATTGTTAAATTGTTATTTGTCAGCTGTCTAATGTACTTTCAAAAATTGGAAAAATGCACTTTAGGGCATATTTCGATTGAAATGACATGCCAGGATGTAAGATTTCTCAGATGTCTTGCATAGGTGGAGAAAAAAAAAAAAACTTGACTACAAACATGCAGCTAAATGCTTACTGAAGCATCTTAAAGAAACACTATTTTTCTGTGTGATATCTGTAGGGTTTGGAAGGGTGCAAACGTGGCACTGAGGCTCTTCAGTGCTTATTGTGGAGCCCTTGGGCCCCAGCAGCCAGTAGGGAGGGAGCGAGGTCATTCAAATACACTATATTGTCAAAAGTATTGGGGTACACCTGTGTTTACCAGCACATGAACTTTAATGACATCCCAGTCTAAGCCCTTGTACTTGAGATTCCGACGGAATGTGTCCGATCGGAGCGTTTTGTCGGATATTCCAACTGTGTGTGGTATGCATCGGACTGTTTCCGTCAGAATATCCAACGGACCAAATTTTCCAACTTGCCGGAAATATTTTCCCGACAAACTGCTCCGGTCGGACATACTCCGATCATGTGTAGAGAATTCCGATCGGACCAAGTGCCACGCATGCTCAGATCAAATTCCTACATCAAAGCTATTGGCTACTAGCCTGAACGTAGTCCCATCGTAACGTAATTACGCCATCACGTTCTGAAAGATTGGATTTTCCGACAACTTTGTCCGACCGTGTGTATGCAACAGATTTGGACAAAATCCAACGGAGAAAATCCAACGGATTTGGTTGTCGGAATCTCCGACCGTGTGTACAAGGGCTAAGTCCGCAAGAGTTCAATATTGAGTTGCCCCACCAGGCCCGGACTGGGACAAAAAATAGGCCCGGGCAATTTAGACTGAGCAGCCAATTTTCCAGCAACCGCCCGTTCGCGAGGGCAGTTGGTGACGGAATAATCACGGAGTCAGTCCTCTGCACTGTAATGTAATGGGGGCACTGTGATATAAAGGGGACTGCACTGTAAATGAAACTTTAATGATTACAGTCCCCCTTAACCGTGCAGTTCCCTTTTCATCACAGTGCCCCTACCAATCACAGCCTTCCATTACAGTGCCCCTTACAGTCATGCCCCCTCATTTTTCTCTGTAATCACAGTGGCCCCTTTTACTCTCTGCCTCCCCTGCACAGTCCTACCTTTGGCAGGGCAGAGGCAGGATTCAGCCTGTGTGTCCTCTACTGTCTCTCCCACCCGTCCAACGATGTCCTCCTATAAGCAGAGTAGGCGGGAGGAGCTGTAGATCAGGATTATATTAACGGGTGATTACCTGCTTGTTGATATTAAGACTCCCACTTTATTGAACCTGTATTACCATTGATTAGGTCTTTCTGCACCAAGGCTTTGTTCTCTTCTTTTTTCACCTATAATATTTTAGGTTTTCCCATTTTCCATTTTTCTTTTTTTTCCTTTTCTTACTCTTCGTGTTCTTTCATTTTTATCCTTTATTATTTTATCCTTTATTATTTAATTTTTTCTCCTTTTTTTCCTTTTCTTTTATTATTATTTATATTTATTTTTATATTTATGTTTTATTATTTTTTTTCCACACTTTATTTATATATTTACTTTTTTATTACTTAGTTAATTGTCTTTACTTTTTTTTTTTTTTTTAAGTGTATTTTCATCAATTTTTCTCAGTTGCACCTTATCCTCTTAAATTGTCTCCTTTTCCCACTCATTTCTTCCTTTTTTCCTATTTTCATTTCTCTATATTCTTTATCCTTTTTTATTTTTGACTCATATTTTTGTCATTTTCCTCTCCTTTTTCTGTTTATTTTTTTCCTTGTTTTTCTCTTTATATATCCCCCCTTTTTTTCTCTATCTGTGCTTCTTCCTTCCTTCCCCTCTTCTTCCCCCTTTCTGCCGCCATTCATTTTTATCTATTTACACTTTCCTGTGTCCTCCATTACTCCTTTTATCGTTTACCTGTTTTCCTTCTGTGCCTCCTTTCCTTGTCTCCTGATCTGATGGCTTCACTTCTCTCTATGCACGTTTACTTTCTTCTCACTCCTGTTGGTTTTTTTGAATGGACGTAATCTGCCTGGGTGGGCGGGGTCTCCAGACATCATACGTTTCCATTACATGAGCGGCCCCAGCCCTGGCAGCGTCCCCATTGCCTAGCTATCGCCGGCAGCAGTGCGCATGCACGGACAGCAATCGCTGTTTTGATTGGATCCGACCTGCTGCCTAGCAACCACGGATCCCTGCACTCACGCTGTTCAGTGTCTCCGGCTCCTCCTGCCCCTGCTCTGCTGATAGATTACATTGTCGGCAGGGCAGGAGAGCCTGGAGAGGAGACACAGGCACAGCCGCACAGCGGGAGGTGAACGCGGCCTGTGTTAAACCTCTCCAGGCCGTGGTCAGCGCTTACCCACCGCTGTGCGGCCCGGTCATCACCAGATATCGGACTGCGGCCCCAAGGTTGATCCCGGCGGGCCCGGCCCACCGGGCAAATGCCACAAGGTTTAGGAGGGTGTCTATGGAAATGTCTGACCATTCTTCCAGAAGCGCTTTTGTGAGGTCGGGCACTGATGGACGAGAAGGCCTGGCTCGCAGTCTCCGCTTTAATTCATCCCAAAGTAGTTCTATCATATTGAGATCAGGCCAGTCAAGTTCCTCTATCCCAAACTCGTTCATCCATGTCTTAATGGTCCTTGGTCCTAAACCTTGTGGACGGCCTTCCCAGAAGAGTTGAAGCTGTTATAGCTGCAAAGGGTGGGCCAACTCAATATTGAACCCTACGGACTAAAGCCAATCACACGATCTAATTTTCCGACAACAAAATCCATGGGACTTTTCTGACGGATGTTGGCTCAAACTTTTCTTGCATACACACGGTCACACAATGTTGTCAGCAATTCCGAACGTCAAGAACGCTGTGATGTACGATGAGCCGAGAAAATGTTCGATAGCCAGCTTCTAAGCTTGATTCCGACCATGCTTAGAACTTTGTGCGTCGGAATTTTTTTTTCGACAGTGGATTTTGTTGTTGTCGGGAAAATCTGAGATCCAGATCTCAAATTTTGTGCGTCGGAAACTCCGATGGAAAATGTCCGATGGAGCCTACACACGGTCTAAAATTTCCGACAAAAAGCCCATCTCACATTTTCTGTCAGAAAATCCGACCGTGTGTACGTGGCATAAGACTGGGATGCCATTAAAGTTCATGTGGGTGTAAAGGCAAGCGTCCCAATACTTTTGAAAATACAGTGTATATAAATGTTGTCTCCAACCGCACCAGTAGAGTCCCTAGTCCCTGACCATCTCCCATAGGGCTGTTGTTAGAAACCACAGGGTGTCTGACTTGACCTGACTTTGCTAAAATGCCACAGCCGTGATGCTATACAAAACCCTTAATTGTTTTATTTTTTTTATTCTTTTGAATCTTCATTTTTGAAATTTTTTTTTTTTTCCGACAATTTTTTTTTTTTACAAATCTATTATTTATTTATTAAAGTAGAACTATGGTCAAAACTTTTTTTTTATTTCATGTTGGGTAGAGTAATGCCGTGTCCGGGTCCCAGGAAGATGAAAACCCGAGTGCATCATTCAAAAACCCCCCAAAAAAAAAAAAAAATCCAAAAAAAAAATTATTTTCACCCAAGAAATGTAGCAGAATACATTTTACCCTAAATTTATGAAGAAAGATTATTTATTTGCAAAATTTTTTAACAGAAGTGAAGAAAGCACATTTTTTTTTATTTTTTTTTTTCAAAATGTATGGCCTTTTTTGGTTTATTTTTATCAAAAAATAGAAAACCCAGTGGTAACTAATACTTGGAAATCTTTTTTTTTTTTTTTTCTTATAGTATGTAGTATGTATGTCTCAAATTTTGTGCGTCGGAAACTCCAATGGAAAATGTCCGATGGAGCCTACATACGGTCGAAAATTTCCAACAAAAAGCCCATTTTCTGTCAGAAAATCCAACTGTGTGTACGTGGCATAAGACTGGGATGCCATTTCACCCAATTCATGTGGGTGTAAAGGCAGGTGTCCCAATACTTTTGAAAATACAGTGTATATAAATGTTGTCTCCAACCGCACCAGTAGAGTCCCTAGTCCCTGACCATCTCCCATAGGGCTGTTGTTAGAAACCACAGGGTGTCTGACTTGACCTGACTTTGCTAAAATGCCACAGCCGTGATGCTATACAAAACCCTTAATTGTTTTATTTTTTTTATTCTTTTGAATCTTCATTTTTGACATATTTTTTTTTTTTTCCGACAATTTTTTTTTTTAGAAATCTATTATTTATTTATTAAAGTAGAACTATGGTCAAAACTTTTTTTTTATTTCATGTTGGGTAGAGTAATGCCGTGTCCGGGTCCCAGGAAGATGAAAACCCAAGTGCATCATTCAAAAACCCCCCAAAAAAAAAAAAATCCAAAAAAAAATTATTTTCACCCAAGAAATGTAGCAGAATACATTTTACCCTAAATTTATGAAGAAAGATTATTCATTTGCAAAATTTTTTAAAAGAAGTGAAGAAAGCACATTTTTTTTATTTTTTTTTTTCAAAATGTATGGCCTTTTTTGGTTTATTTTTATCAAAAAATAGAAAACCCAGTGGTAACTAATACTTGGAAATCTTTTTTATTTTTATTTTTTTTATTTTTTCTTATAGGCCGTGTAGAGTTCAATCAGAAAAATCAGATTCATAGACAGGAATCAGATTGAGATGATTGGGGAACGGTCTTCTATGTTAGTCGCAGGCCACTGAGAGACATTCTGGCGGGCTCGGTCTTGTAGCAAAGACGGTGTTAACTAAGAAAAAAAATAAAAAATAAAAAATTAGAGCGACATATTTTCATTAAGTGCTGGCAGCAAATAAACGAGAGTTTGTATCCAGAGAGGTCACCACTGTTGCTGCGGATCGATTCCTTGCTGCTCGCTGTAATCTCAACCATGCAATCTATCTATCTGGGCTGACTTTCTTTAAAATTACACCTTCTCTACATCTATAACCATAAACGTGATGAGTGAGGAAAAGTCAATATCTATTACAGCCTATCGGCCTCTCTATTTTACCGGCGGTATGGCTTGTTGTCCCACTGCGATTTGCCTTTATTTGTTTGTTTAGGCAGAAAAAATAACGCATCGAATCTCATCAATTGATTGCATTTGTGGAATGTTGCAGAAAAGTGTTCAGCGTCTTAAAGAGTAACTCCACTTTTTTTTGGTGAGGAAAAAAAAATTCACCTCTTGGTCATTTATGTACAGTGCAGTATTCATCCCCCTTGAAGTTCTCTAATCGGCTGCTTTCAAAACTGCACATGCTCAGTACAAAGTTGCTGGCAGGATATTTAAAGTCGCTAGCCTGGCCACTTGTAACCATCTCCTGTAGTATGTCTGCAGTCTCTGACCATCTCCTGTAGTATGTCTGCAGTTTCTGACCATCTCCTGTAGTATGTCTGCAGTCTCTGACCATCTCCTGTAGTATGTCTGCAGTCTCTGACCATCTCCTGTAGTATGTCTGCAGTCTCTGACCATCTCCTGTAGTATGTCTGCAGTCTCTGACCATCTCCTGTAGTATGTCTGCTGTCTCTGACCATCTCCTGTAGTGTGTCTGCAGTCTCTGACCATCTCCTGTAGTATGTCTGCATTCTCTGACCATCTCCTGTAGTATGTCTGCAGTCTCTGACCATATCCTGTAGTATGTCTGCAGTCTCTGACGATCTCCGGTAGTATGTCTGCAGTCTCTGACCATCTCCTGTAGTATGTCTGCAGTCTCTGATCATCTCCTGTAGTATGTCTGCAATCTCTGACCATATCCTGTAGTATGTCTGCAGTCTCTGACCATCTCCTGTAGTATGTCTGCAGTCTCTGACCATCTCCTGTAGTATGTCTGCAGTCTCTGACCATCTCCTGTAGTATGTCTGCATTCTCTGACCATCTCCTGTAGTATGTCTGCATTCTCTGACCATCTCCTGTAGTATGTCTGCAGTCTCTGACCATATCCTGTAGTATGTCTGCAGTCTCTGACGATCTCCGGTAGTATGTCTGCATTCTCTGACCATCTCCTGTAGTATGTCTGCAGTCTCTGATCATCTCCTGTAGTATGTCTGCAATCTCTGACCATATCCTGTAGTATGTCTGCAGTCTCTGACCATCTCCTGTAGTATGTCTGCAGTCTCTGACCATCTCCTGTAGTATGTCTGCAGTCTCTGACCATCTCCTGTAGTATGTCTGCAGTCTCTGACCATCCCCTGTAGTATGTCTGTAGTCTCTGACCATCTCCTGTAGTATGTCTGCAGTCTCTGACCATCTCCTGTAGTATGTCTGCAGTCTCTGGCCATCTCCTGTAGTACGTCTGCAGTCTCTGACCATCTTCTGTATTATGTCTTCAGTCTCTGATCCTCTCCTGTAGTGTGTCTTCAATCTCTGGCCATCTCCTGTACTGTGTCTGCAGTCTCTGACCATCTCCTGTAGTAGGTCTGCAGTCTCTGGCCATCTCCTGTACTGTGTCTGCAGTCTCTGACCATCTCCTGTAGTAGGTCTGCAGTCTCTGATCATCTCCTGTAGTATGTCTGCTGTCTCTGACCATCTCCTGTAGTATGTCTGCAGTCTCTGACCATCTCCTTTAGTATGTCTGCAGTCTCTGACCATCTCCTGTAGTATGTCTGCAGTCTCTGACCATCTC
Source organism: Lithobates pipiens (assembly GCF_037356315.1). Taxonomy (NCBI): domain Eukaryota; kingdom Metazoa; phylum Chordata; class Amphibia; order Anura; family Ranidae; genus Lithobates; species Lithobates pipiens. Next base: position 12,552,467 of record NW_027507825.1, read on the forward strand.
CTGTAGTATGTCTGTAGTCTCTGACCATCTCCTGTAGTATGTCTTCAGTCTCTGACCATCTCCTGTAGTATGTCTTCAGTCTCTGACCATCTCCTGTAGTATGTCTGCAGTCTCTGACCATCTCCTGGAGTATGTCTGCAGTCTCTGACCATCTCCTGTAGTATGTCTGCAGTCTCTGACCATCTCCTGTAGTATGTCTGCAGTCTCTGACCATCTCCTGTAGTATGTCTGCAGTCTCTGACCATCTCCTGTACTATGTCTGCAGTCTCTAACCATCTCCTGTAGTATGTCTGCAGTCTCTGACCATCTCCTGTAATATGTCTGCAGTCTCTGACCATCTCCTGTACTATGTTTGCAGTCTCTAACCATCTCCTGTAGTATGTCTGTAGTCTCTGACCATCTCCTGTAGTATGTCTGCAGTCTCTGACCATCTCCTGTAGTATGTCTGCAGTCTCTGACCATCTCCTGTACTATGTCTGTAGTCTCTAACCATCTCCTGTAGTATGTCTGCAGTCTCTGACCATCTCCTGTAGTATGTCTGCAGTCTCTGACCATCTCCTGTAATATGTCTGCAGTCTCTGACCATCTCCTTTACTATGTCTGCAGTCTCTAACCATCTCCTGTAGTATGTCTGTAGTCTCTGACCATCTCCTGTAGTATGTCTGCAGTCTCTGACCATCTCCTGTAGTATGTCTGTAGTCTCTGACCATCTCCTGTAGTATGTCTGCAGTCTCTGACCATCTCCTGTAGTATGTCTGCAGTCTCTGACCATCTCCTGTAGTATGTCTGCAGTCTCTGACCATCTTCTGTATTGTCTTCAGTCTCTGACCATCTCCTGTAGTATGTCTGCAGTCTCTGACCATCTCCTGTAATATGTCTGCAGTCTCTGACCATCTCCTGTACTATGTCTGCAGTCTCTAACCATCTCCTGTAGTATGTCTGCAGTCTCTGACCATCTCCTGTAGTATGTCTGCAGTCTCTGACCATCTTCTGTATTGTCTTCAGTCTCTGACCATCTCCTGTAGTATGTCTGCAGTCTCTGACCATCTCCTGTAATATGTCTGCAGTCTCTAACCATCTCCTGTAGTATGTCTGCAGTCTCTGACCATCTCCTGTAGTATGTCTGCAGTCTCTGACCATCTCCTGTAGTATGTCTGCAGTCTCTGACCATCTCCTGTAATATGTCTGCAGTCTCTGACCATCTCCTGTACTATGTCTGCAGTCTCTAACCATCTCCTGTAGTATGTCTGTAGTCTCTGACCATCTCCTGTAGTATGTCTGCAGTCTCTGACCATCTCCTGTAGTATGTCTGTAGTCTCTGACCATCTCCTGTACTGTGTCTGCAGTCTCTGACCATCTCCTGTAGTAGGTCTGCAGTCTCTGGCCATCTCCTGTACTGTGTCTGCAGTCTCTGACCATCTCCTGTAGTAGGTCTGCAGTCTCTGGCCATCTCCTGTACTGTGCCTGCAGTCTCTGACCATCTCCTGTAGTATGTCTGCAGTCTCTGATCATCTCCTGTAGTATGTCTGCTGTCTCTGACCATCTCCTGTAGTATGTCTGCAGTCTCTGACCATCTCCTGTACTATGTCTGCAGTCTCTAACCATCTCCTGTAGTATGTCTGCAGTCTCTGACCATCTCCTGTAGTATGTCTGCAGTCTCTGACCATCTCCTGTAGTATGTCTGCAGTCTCTGACCATCTCCTGTAATATGTCTGCAGTCTCTGACCATCTCCTGTACTATGTCTGCAGTCTCTAACCATCTCCTGTAGTATGTCTGTAGTCTCTGACCATCTCCTGTAGTATGTCTGCAGTCTCTGACCATCTCCTGTAGTATGTCTGTAGTCTCTGACCATCTCCTGTAGTATGTCTGCAGTCTCTGACCATCTCCTGTAGTATGTCTGCAGTCTCTGACCATCTCCTGTAGTATGTCTGTAGTCTCTGACCATCTCCTGTAGTATGTCTGCAGTCTCTGACCATCTCCTGTAGTATGTCTGTAGTCTCTGACCATCTCCTGTAGTATGTCTGCAGTCTCTGACCATCTCCTGTAATATGTCTGCAGTCTCTGACCATCTCCTGTAGTATGTCTGTAGTCTCTGACCATCTCCTGTAGTATGTCTGCAGTCTCTGACCATCTCCTGTACTATGTCTGCAGTCTATAACCATCTCCTGTAGTATGTCTGCAGTCTCTGACCATCTCCTGTAATATGTCTGCAGTCTCTGACCATCTCCTGTACTATGTCTGCAGTCTCTAACCATCTCCTGTAGTATGTCTGTAGTCTCTGACCATCTCCTGTAGTATGTCTGCAGTCTCTGACCATCTCCTGTACTATGTCTGCAGTCTCTAACCATCTCCTGTAGTATGTCTGCAGTCTCTGACCATCTCCTGTAGTATGTCTGCAGTCTCTGACCATCTCCTGTAATATGTCTGCAGTCTCTGACCATCTCCTGTACTATGTCTGCAGTCTCTAACCATCTCCTGTAGTATGTCTGTAGTCTCTGACCATCTCCTGTAGTATGTCTGCAGTCTCTGACCATCTCCTGTAGTATGTCTGTAGTCTCTGACCATCTCCTGTAGTATGTCTGCAGTCTCTGACCATCTCCTGTAGTATGTCTGCAGTCTCTGACCATCTCCTGTAGTATGTCTGCAGTCTCTGACCATCTCCTGTAATATGTCTGCAGTCTCTGACCATCTCCTGTACTATGTCTGCAGTCTCTAACCATCTCCTGTAGTATGTCTGTAGTCTCTGACCATCTCCTGTAGTATGTCTGCAGTCTCTGACCATCTCCTGTAGTATGTCTGCAGTCTCTGACCATCTCCTGTAGTATGTCTGCAGTCTCTGACCATCTCCTGTAGTATGTCTGTAGTCTCTGACCATCTCCTGTAGTATGTCTGCAGTCTCTGACCATCTCCGGTAGTATGTCTGCAGTCTCTGACCATCTCCTGTAGTATGTCTGTAGTCTCTGACCATCTCCTGTAGTATGTCTGTAGTCTCTGACCATCTCCTGTAATATGTCTGCAGTCTCTAACCATCTCCTGTAGTATGTCTGTAGTCTCTGACCATCTCCTGTAGTATGTCTGCAGTCTCTGACCATCTCCTGTAGTATGTCTGTAGTCTCTGACCATCTCCTGTAGTATGTCTGTAGTCTCTGACCATCTCCTGTAATATGTCTGCAGTCTCTGACCATCTCCTGTACTATGTTTGCAGTCTCTAACCATCTCCTGTAGTATGTCTGCAGTCTCTGACCATCTCCTGGAGTATGTCTGCAGTCTCTGACCATCTTCTGTATTGTCTTCAGTCTCTGACCATCTCCTGTAGTATGTCTGCAGTCTCTGACCATCTCCTGTACTATGTCTGCAGTCTCTAACCATCTCCTGTAGTATGTCTGCAGTCTCTGACCATCTCCTGGAGTATGTCTGCAGTCTCTGACCATCTTCTGTATTGTCTTCAGTCTCTGACCATCTCCTGTAGTATGTCTGCAGTCTCTGACCATCTCCTGTAGTATGTCTGCAGTCTCTGACCATCTCCTGTACTATGTCTGCAGTCTCTAACCATCTCCTGTAGTATGTCTGCAGTCTCTGACCATCTCCTGGAGTATGTCTGCAGTCTCTGACCATCTTCTGTATTGTCTTCAGTCTCTGACCATCTCCTGTAGTATGTCTGCAGTATCTGCCCACCACCTGTAGTATATCTGTAATCTGTGATGTTCTCCTATGGTCTCCTCGCTGTTTTCCTAAATGGTATGAGTAGGCTCATTTAAGGTACATGGTGAACACAACAAAAAGCTCTTTGAAGTTGCCAAAAAAAAAAAAAAGGTGACAGCTTTGCTTTAGGTTGTTGCCTGGAGCTGCAGCGAGCGTTGCCACAGGCAAGATTCTTATGCGCCGTGATACCACATCCCAGCAGATGACTTTGCAGTACCTTTCATCCGGGGAAAACCACAGAAATTTGCTTTAAGAATCCAAACATGAACGGTGTGATAATAATTCCGGATCCCCAAGCTTCAGAAGGAGTCTTACATTTGCCTAATCTTTCTGTTTTTCTACTTCTGCCCCGGCATCCCACTCTAATCCCGCCATTCACGATCGCGGTGCTGAGCCTCTCATCACTGTCACCGGTGACACATCATTAGTACATAACCTCACCTCCATATCACCGGAGTCTGAAGGAATTTCACAAGAAATAGCCGACGTGGTGACTTGATTTCCTCACATTGAGAAGAGAGCGCGTCTTTAGCAGCTTCTTAGCTGAAATTTCATGAGCATAAAAAGTGTCAGCTTTGCCGTTCCCCGCTTCTGCCGGTGGCGTATTTCAGAGCAGGATGTATTTACGGGCCCCCGTCTTCCCAACAAGGTGGGTGTTCTTTAGAGGATTGAGCTTATTGCATCATTTCGATAAACATTTTCCTGTCAACAATGAAAACTGGACGTCTTGACATGACACCGCTCGGCGTTTGATCTGTAGATTATATACGTAAATAATCTTTATTGCCACAAGAGGTATTCAAAGGGAATGTTGAAGTCTAAAATAAAATGTTTTAATGAACACTATATGACCAAAAGTATTGGGACACTTGCCTTTACACTCACATGAACTTTAATGGCATCCCAGTCTAAGCCCTTGTACACACGGTCGGAGAATCCGTCGGAATGTGTCCTATCGGACCGTGTTGTCGGATAATCCAACTGTGTGTGGTATGCATCGGACTGATTCCGTCCGAATATCCCGTCAGACCCAATTTTCCAACTTGTTGGAAATATTTCCCGACCAACTGGTCCGATCGGACATTCTCCGATCATGTGCAGAGAATTTTGATCGGACAAAGTGCCACGCATGCTCAGATCAAATTCCTACATCAAAGCTATTGGCTACTAGCCTGAACGTAGTCCCATCGTAATGAAATTACGTCATCACGTTCTGAAAGATCGGATTTTTCAACAACTTTGTCCGACCGTGTGTATGCAACAGCTTCGGACAAGATCCGAAGGACAGAATCCAACGGGCAAATTCCGACGGGCAAAATCCGACGGATTTGGTTGTCGAAATCTCCGACCGTGTGTACATGGGCTTAGTCTGTAGGGTTCAATATTGGGTTGGCCCGTCCTTTGCAGCTTTAACAGCTTTGACTTTTCTGGGAAGGCCGTCCACAAGGTTTAGGAATGTGTCTATGGGAATGTTTGACCATTCTTCCAGAAGTGAGAAGGCCTGGCTCGCAGTCTCCGCTCTAATTCATCCCAAAGGTGTTCTAATCGGGTAGAGGTCAGAACTCCGTGCAGGCCAGTCAAGTTCCTCCACCCCAAACTCGCTCACCATGTCTTTATGGACCTTGCTTTGTGCACTGGTAAGCACTCATGTTGGAACAGGAAGGGGCCATCCCCAAACTGTTCCCACAAAGTTGGGAGCATGAAATTGTACAAAATGTCTTGGTATGCTGATGCCTTAAGAGTTCCCTTCACTGGAACTAAGAGGCCAAGCCCAAACCCTGGAAAATAACCCCCACACCATAATCCCCCCTCCACCAAATGATTTGGACCAGTGCGCAAGTATTAAGGGGGGCTGCTGCACACAGAAGGTCTTTTAACTTAATGCATAGAATGAAAAAGCTTCTGCATTTAGAACCACTTTAAGGGCAGGTATGCCTGCGGGGAGTCATCACCTCCTTAAAGGTACAGGGATGCAACAGAAACCCAGCAAAAGCACAATGGCAGCTGAAGGTATCCAGTGCGTCCCTGCAACAACTTATATTAAATTAAACGTTAATTAAGTGAGCTGGGAGCTTTTTCTTGTTTTTTGACATGCATTGCTCTTCAATGTGCTCCTTGCTGCAAAGGCCAGTTATGGGTTAGGGTGGCATTTGTTTGTACAGTCTCAAACCAAGCTCTTTGCTAGACTGTCTTACCAGTTTGGAATTCAGGCATTTCGGCAGGGATAGGTCAAATTTGTATCCGTCTATGGCTATCTCTGTTCAACACAAGTCAATCATTAGATTGATTTCTGTTGAACAGACGAGCTGGAATTTTTTTTTTCCAATCAGTGGCTGCAGTCATTCGGGTGTAGCCACCTGCAGCCAGGTTTAGCATAAATGCACCATTTGGCTTCTCGGGTACCATTAACCAATACAAGCTCAGCTTCACTAATGTGAACCCCCGACTCACGAAAGCCTTATGTCCACATGAGACATAAGTACATTGTATAAGCACCAACATCTTCCTTCCTTCTTGTGGAAATCCAGAAGCTTACTTCACTTACAGGTCACCAGGTATAGTTCACCAGTACAAAATAATGAGAGTCCAGTCCAGTTTTCTTGTTTCTTTACTAAATATTAAGAGACATTCAAACATCTTCCATGCCACTGCCAAGCATTCCTTCAATACAGTTCACTGTCAGTACTTTTGTCACCACTCATAATTTGGGTGATGTCTCCTCTTGACCCTACCCTAGGGGTTCCTCACCTCTACTGTCTCCTTGGCTGAGCCAAAAGGGAAGGTTTCATGGTTAAATAAAGACACCAGTCCATCCACTTCAACCTGAGTGAGTGTCTACCCATATCCCTGTACATTGCACACTCACATTGATCCCTACCCTCAAATAGCCCACAATCCAAGGTCCCCATTCGTATACTAGGGCCAATTTTGGACAGAAGCCAATTAACCTACCTGCATGTCTTTGGAGTGTGGGAGGAAACTGGAGGAAACCCACGCAGGCACAGGGAGAACATGCAAACTCCAGGCAGGTAGTGCCATGGTTGGGATTTGAACCAGCGACCATTTTTACTGCTAGGTGAGAGTGCTAACCACTACACCACTGTGCTGTCCTAAGGTAGGTGTGATCCCCAGCTGGTAAAAGACTTGTTCTTCCCAGCTCATCACTTGCTCAGATTGGCCCCAAGTTTCCCCACAAGGGCCAAATTCCCATTTTCTATTCCAGTACTCTCAAGCCTCCTACCCCCTGATTATGGCCCATGGAGGAGACCAGGGATTTTGTCTCCTTCTCCCAGTCAGCACATGGAAAAGAGCTCAGTTCAGTCTCTGAACCCATGGAGAGAGCAAATCTTTCTCTAATGATGGGCAACAAAACGATGAACGCTGAGAGCGAGGCTTGGATTAATTCTCGGAATAAAGAAAATAAAGATTCACTTCTGGAGTGGATGGAAAGGTGTAATATTAATCTTGTACAGGTTAGTGGCAGTAGTGTATTTAGGATTTGTTCTACCCTAGGCCTGACTAAACACCTGCACCCCCTAATTTAAATATGACCCACCCCTTCCTGTCAAGGCCACACCCTTTGCTGTTTAAGACCCACCCTGAAATTTTTGAGTGGGAACACCAATTCTGAGGGCCTGGGGGGGGCAATGGATTCCCTTCATTTGCATAGATTTCCTTTCACTTTCTGTTTGGCTATGGGGCAGGAAGTGAAGAGAAATCTCTGCAATGGGACAGGGATGGTAAAAAATAAACTGACAGAGGCTGTAACCCTCCCTTACTCTATCCAAAATGAAAAAAAAAAGTGTTGCCTATAGTTCTACTTTAAGCACAAATTCCTGATATTTTTATGGAGAGGACAAAGAAGATATAATCATAGCAGAAAACATATAGCACAGTAAGGAAGGTTTGTGGACCAGGATGATAGGACAGTGAAAATTAGAAACACCCCCCCCCCCCACAGTTGCGGAATGCCAGCCGCCCGCATACCGGAAGCAGTGCCGCCGCTTTATGGGGGCGCTAGACTAATTGACCTCTCAGCCCAGTCCGCCTCATAAGATTGGCGCTACACTAATGCCACATACACATGGTCGGATTTTCAGACAGGAAATGTTCGATGGCAGCTCGTTGTCGGAATATCCGACCGTATGTAGGCTCCATCGGACATTTTATGTCAGAATTTCCAACACGCAAAATTTGAGATCTGGATCTCAAATTTTCCGACAACAAAATCCGTTGTGGGAAATTCTGATCATGTGTACACAATTCCGACGCACAAATTTCCACGCATGCTTGGAACCAAGTAGAAGAGCCGCACTGGCTATTGAACTTTTCTGGGCTCACCGTACATGTTGTACGTCACTGCGTTCTTGATGTTCGCAATTTTCGACCAACTTTGTGTGACCGTGTGTATGCAAGACAAGTTTGAGCCAACATCCGTCGGAAGAAATCCCATGGATTTTGTTGTCGGAATGTCCGATCATATGAACGTAGCATAACAGTGTAGGGCAAGCTGGTGGGGACTCTTTCCGTGCTGCCCCCCTGCAAAGTTTTGCCCTAGGCCTGGGCCTCCTTGTCGGTCTAGGCCAGGATACAGCATTGGTTAATGGTCAAAGGGAATATGGTGGCGCTCCGGCAGACTGAATTGGAGAAACTCCTCCACTTGGGACAGAAATCTGTATCTACAATATCCCTCTATGAAGAAATCTATTAAGATAATTAATTTCATTTTTTTTCAGACTGCTGGAACATTGTATGAGTTTTGTCTTATGATAACTTGTCTAGTGCACAGATTACACAAGTGAAAGTAGGTTAATGAGATGTGGAACAGGTGCTGAACTGTCTGGGGGGGCACCAGGGGCGTTGCTAGGTCTACAAATAATCTGGGGCTAGAGCCCATAGCAGCGTAGAAAAGAAAGTCATACGCTGGGGCGGGCATACACATGTATATACAGTAATATACATGTGCATGTGTGTGTATATATCCCCAGAGAGCTCCCCACTTACAACAGGGTCCCCAGAGGGCCCCCCTACACCAGGGTTCCCAGAGAGCCACCCTTACATTAGGGTCCCCAGAGAGCCTCCACCTTAAATCAGGGTTCTCTTAGAGCCTCCTCCTTAAAATCAAGGTCATCAGAGAACCTCCCCCCTTGCATCAGGGTCCCCAGAGAGCCCCCCACTTACATCAGGGTCCCCAGAGAGCCTCCTCTCCCTTTGGGGACCCCTGCAGAGACTCGGGCTATGGGCCCCAGATTCAGGGCTATAGCCCCAAAAGTCCCCCCCTGGTGGACACTGACCTGAGTCACCTGACCTGAATCAACTAGGCTTGTCTAGGTGGCTAGTTGTTAATTAGCTTACTGTTTAAATAGATCACTGTTAGTTGCTAGAGTAGCTGTTGATTAGCTAGCTGTTTATGTTAGCTGGTCATTAGCTGTACTGTTAGATGTAATGATGATATTCCTGTTTAAGGTTTGGATTGTTTAGGATAATGTGATCAAGCTCTTACCTGATCTTGTGTGGTATAATTTCTGTGTGAATTTACAATAAAGAGAGTTCCAGTTTGCACCTAAGCTAGTGTCGTCTAGTTCTTGGGTGCAATTTTCAGCTACAATACCTGGTTCCTAGTTCCAGAGTGGAGGAAGCTGTATCCTGGCGAAGGCACTCAGGCTGGGCTAGGCAGTCCGTCACACCATCCTTCTCTAGGGAAAAGGAGCCTTCTAGTTGCCACATAGGGAATTGCAACAAAACCACTCAACCCCTTCCTACACACTGATCAGTGTGTTCAGGCTGCGAAAAATCCTGACGGGGATTCCCCTTATCCTCCTAGTTTGTTTGAATAGAGGAATCTACGGCCAACTTAAGTCAACATCAGTGAGGATCAGGTCCTAACACCAAAAACATAACACAAGTAAAATTTCTTATACATCAATTACTTTAACAGTGAAGGCTTAATATGGATATTACTCCTAAAACATATATATTTTATACAATATTTTTTTTCTAATTTCTAAAAATGTCTACATATTTATGTCAGGGCTGGGCTCAGCCCTTCCTTTTTCTGAGCTGGCAGCTCAGCTGTCAGCTAATTGCCAGCTCCTATCTCTCCACAGTTACTCACCTGTTGATGATATCCTGCTCGTCAGTACTGCCTACTTAAACCATCCAGCCTAGAGGATCTCTGCCTTCACCTTGGTCAACATCACACATACACTCTCCTGCATTCCTGTTTAAAAACTTGCTTGGCTGACATCCCTTCTGGCTCCAGATCCTGCTTGCTGCTCTACTATGCTCATCTCCGGCTCCCTGACGTTTGGCTTGTCTGACTATCCGTTCTGGTTCCTGAACTCTGACTATGTTTTGACTATATTTGTTCTATCTACTTTTATTATTAAACAAGTGTGATTTAACTGTACTTCTGTTTTAGCCTGATTTTCATGGTTTCTGACAATTTACTATATAACCTGTTGCAAAGAGCTTTAGAAATTAGGGTTAAATATAATAATGATAATAATATAAATAACAATTTGTAAAGCTTAAAGCAATTTGAATTTCCACCACCACAGAAATGAGTTCAGAATCAGCCACCTTAAAGCTCTCATGTCTCTATTAAGTGGCGTACAAGCCGTGAACCCTATCCATTTTGAATTGCTGTTTCATTATGTAAAACAGATGGAAATGATGAACTGATTTTATTAGGCCATTCTGGACAAACAATAAACAAAATTAAATAATTAGTCAAAATCAAAATTGTGTTGCCTGCGGCGATCTGTTTGATTACACAAGAAGGCAATGGTCGTGATTGATTTTGGGCTTTTTTATCATCTCGCCGACACAGGTTTTAATGCAAATCACTTTGCAAAAGGTAGCTTGAAAAGTATTTCTAGGTCACTTTGATACAGAGTTGGTAAATCTCAGCCACTCGTGCGGGTAAACTCATTACGCTCGACGCCACATCTTGACTCCTGAAGTGCTCATCAATTCCATAGGATTTGTTTGAAGCAACCCTCCAGTCAAAGAGCTGAAAACTATTATAAAGTATTTCACAAAAGTGAGTACACCCCTTGCATTTTTGTAAATATTTTCTTCTATCTTTTCATGTGACAACACTGAAGAAATAACACTTTGCTACAATGTAAAGTAGTGAGTGTACAGCTTGTATAACAGTGTAAATTTGCTGTCCCCTTAAAATGCCTCAACACAAAGCCATTATTGTCTAAACTGCTGGCAACAAAAGTGAGTACACCCCTAAGTGAGAGTGTCCAAATTGGGCACAATTAGCCATTTTCCCTCCCTGGTGTCATGTGACTCGTTAGTGTTACAAGGTCTCAGGTGTGAATGGGGAGTAGGTGTGTTAAATTTGGTGTTATCGCTCTCACTCTCTCATACTGGTCACTGGAAGTTCAACATGGCACCTCATGGCAAAGAACTTTCTGAGGATCTGAAAAAAAGAATTGTTGCAGAGGTTGAAGGGGTGGGGGGGGGCCAGCCTGTCAGTGCTCAGATAATATGCCGCACGCTGTATAAAATTGGTCTGCATGGCTCTCTGCATAAAATTGGTCTGCAAGGCTGTCTTATTATATACAATAAAATATTTACAAAAATGTGAGGAGTGTACTCACTTTTGTGAGATTCTGTATCTGGAAATATGTTTTTAAAGTATTGCATGGGGTCCTGAAACCCCACCCCCCAAGACCAGGGCCGGGACATGGGGGTGGGCAAGAAGGGCCTCTGCCCTGGGCACTGTGGTATCATGTCAGATGGGGGGCACCGCAAGGAGATTGAGGGAGGAAGGGGATTTGTGTTGGGAGGAGGAATTTGGGGGGCAACAGGGGAAAATAATTGTTCTTGGAGGGGAAATATGGGGGGGTTCTAGGAGTGGTTATGGGGGATTTATGCTAGGAGGGGGGGTTTGTGCTGGTAGGCAATATGGGGGGGGGGGGGGGCGTTTGTATTAGGAGAGGAGATGGCGGTTGGAGATTTGTGCTAGGAGAGGTAATTTTTTTAAGGGGGTGAGGCATTTGTGCTGGGGGGGATTTGGGTGATGGAGGGGGCAAAAATATATGCTGGGAGGGGGGATTTTAGCAGGGGTGCTGATTTGTATTGGGATTAGGGGGAATTTATGCTCATACTTCTTGGGTGGGGCACAGCTTGGCATGTTTGCCCTGGGCTCTAGGTGACCTTGTTCCGGCCCAAGACTATACTGTCTATACTGTCTAAGAGTCTAAGTGTAGCGCTACACTCTGTAGCTTAACCTTATTTCCCAAATTAGTACAGTACAGAGAAAACCACAGCAACAGTCCATTCACCCTTCAGGTCTGGTATGGATATTAAGGGGAACCCTGTGACAATTTTTTTTTTTAAATGGCGTAGGGGTCCGCCTCAAAATCCATACCAGACCCTTTAAGTCTGGTATGGATTTTAAGGGGAACCCTGTGCCAAAATTTTAAAAAAATGGCGTGGGGGTCCTGCCCTCCTCCAGAACCATACCAGGCCCCACGCCCTCAACATGGGGAGGGTGCTTTGGGGTAGCCAACCAAAGCACCTTGTCCCCATGTTGATATTGACAAGGGCCTCATTCACACAACCCTTGCCTGGTGTTTGTGGGGGTCTGCGGGTGGGCTTATCATAATCTGGAAGCCCCCTTCAACAAGGGGACCCCCAGATCCCTTTCTTCTCTTTTTGAGAAGAAAGGGATGGTCAACAGTATCAAAGGCTGCATCAAAGGCTGCAGCTAGGTCAAGTACTATGAGTATGGATAGTGGCCATTGGTTTTAGCAGTTAGTAGGTCATTAGTGAGTTTCAGTAGGGCAGTTTCAGTAGAGTTTAGCAAGTGGAAGCCAGACTGTAAGGGGTCAAGAAGGTTGTTATCACTGAGGTAGGAGCTAAGACGGTTGTAGACTAAGCGTTCTAAAAGTTTTGACACAAACGGAGCAAGGAAATGGGTCTTAAGTTGTTCAGGTTGGTGGGATCCAGTGAGGGCTTTTTAAGTATGGGGGTGATATGGGCATGTTTTAGAGGTGAGGGGAAGGTGCCAGAAGAGCGGGAGAGATTGAATATGTGAGTGAGGGAGAATAGGATAGAAGAAGAGGGTGACTGTAATAGATGTGAGGGAACAGGATCCAGGGGACAGGTAGTAAGCGGGCTTCTGAGAAAACTTTGGAGACCTCTTCTCTAGTAGCAAGGTCAAAAGAGGAGAGTGTTAAGAGAGGATTAGTACAGGATATGTTAAAGCGGAGGTCCACCCTAAAGTGGACCTTCCGCTCATTGGAATCCCCCCCCTCCGGCGCCACAATTGCCACCTTTCAGGGGGGAGGGGGGTGCAGGTACCTGTACAGTACAGGTATCTGCACCCACTTCCGGCGTAGATTCTGCAGAAGGTACGCCCCTTTCCGCAGAATCTACGCCCCTTTCCGAAAGTCCCCCGCTGCCTGCTGGGAAACACACGGATCCCAGAGACAGCGGGGACCATCCTTATTGCGCAGCGTGACTCGCGCATGCGCAGTAGGGAACCGGGAAATGAAGCCGAAAGGCTCCGCTTCCTGATTCCCATACCCAAGATGGCGGCGGCAGCACCCGAGAGACGATCGAGAGATCGGCTTCGGGTGCCGACATCGCGGGTGCGCTGGGCGGGTAAGTGTCACTATTTTAAAAGTCAGCAGCTGCAGTATTTGTAGCTGCTGGCTTTAAAAAAAAAAAAAAAAACTGCGGACTCCCGCTTTAAGTGGGTTTAGATGTCTGTGCAGTGGAGATGTCTTCACAAATTGCTTCAATCTTGTTTTTGAAGTGATTGGCAATCTCTTGGGCAGTGAGCGAGTTACTGGACGGAGATGGTGGTGGAGAAAGTAGAGAGTTAAACATAGAGAAGAGACCATGAGGACTGGAGGACAGAGTATTAATGAGAGTGACAAAGTAGGTTTGTTTGGCAGCATGGAGGGAGGAATTATATTTTAAGAAGGAAAATTTATATTGGGTGAATGCATGCTGGGAGTTTGTTTTACACCACACTCGCTCCAGTGCTTGGCTATGTCTCTTAAGGTTTTGGTGTTGTCAGTCTTCCAAGGTTGTAATAGTCGGGGCCTGACATTTTGTGTGGCGGGAGACGCAAGAGAGTCCAGTGAGGATGAAAGTGAACTGTTATAAGATAGAGGTGGCCAGGTCGGGGCTAGACAAGGGTGAGATTTTGTCATGGAGGTGGTCAGTTGCAGAATAGAAAAGAGAAGGTATAAAGTATTTCTGCGGGGAATTGTTTTCTGCTTGGTGGGACAGGTGGTTGGAGACAAGCAATGAAAGTGAAAGTAATGAGGTTGTGGTCAGAGAGAAGAACGGGGGTGTTGATGAGGTTGTAGGGAGAAACCAAGGTCGAAGGTATTACCATTTTGGACAATTTCATGCTTCCAACTTTGTTTGAGGATGGCCCCTTTCTGTTCCAACATGACTTGCACAAAACAAGGGCCATAAAGACAAGGATGAGCCGACAGAACACCTTTGGGATGAATTTGAGCGGAGACTGCAAGCCAGGCCTTCTTGACCACATCAGTGCCTGACCTCACAAATGCGCTTCTGGAAGAATCGTCAAACATTCCCATAGACACATCTCCTAAACCTTGTGGACAGCCTTCCCAGAAGAGTTGAAGCTGTTATAGCTGCAAAGGTTGGGCCAACTCAATATTGAACCCTACGGATAAAGACTGGGATGTCATTAAATTTCATGTGCATGTAAAGGCAGGTGTCTCAATACTTTTGGTAATATAGTGTATATAACTATAGTATAAATATAGAAAAAGAAAAGAAGAAAATGTGGCAAAGACCGATGATTACATTGACTTGATTGGAAAATGCTTTCATAACTTCAGAAGATTATATAGGTCAAGTAAAGCTTGTTTTATTGGTTTTATAGGTTTGCCAAGATATGCATTCTAATAACGAAGTGCAAAGAGCAATAAAGTATGCTAAGCCACAATGCCAATCAAAAAATATATGAGGCTAATACTCAGAGCAAGCAGAACGGAACACTGACTCTACGAGCATTAGAATCAGAGACGAACGTTCGTCTTAATAACCTCAATGCCGGTCTGTTATATCCCTTCATCATTACCAGGCCTTTTTTTTCTTTTCCAGTACTGCGATAATTTGACAATTACTCAGCCATGCAATGGTATACCAAAATTAACTTTATATTATTATTTATTTTTTTAAGGGAGATTTCTTTAGGTGGCATTTAATAACCGCTTAATTTCTTACCATATAGGAAAAACATAAAACATTTTTTAAAAAGCCGTTTGAAATCTATGGAGAGTGTTGTTTTATATACAGACACTTTATTAGGTACACCTGTTCAATTGCTTGGTAACACAAACTGCTATCAGCCCATAACATGGCAGAAACTCAATGCATTTAGGCATCTAGATGTGGTGAAGATGACTTGCTGAAGTTCAAACCAGTTAGAAAGAGGATTTAAGTGACTTTGAATGTGGCATGGTTGTTGGTGCCAGACAGGCTGGTCGGAGTATTTCAGAAAGTGCTGATCTACTGGAATTTTCATACACAACCATCTCCCAGTGAGGGGCAGTTGTGTGGAGTTAAATGCCTTGTTGATGTCAGAGGATAGAGGAGAATGGGCAGACTGGTTTGAGATAATAGAAAGGCAACAGTAACTCAAATAACCACTGGTTACATCCAATGTATGCAGAATACCATCTCTGAATGCACAACACATCGAACCTTGAAGCTAGAGCAGAAGAAGACCACACCGCTGCCACTCCTGTCAGCTAAGAACAGGATTTACCAGATCTCAATCCGATAGCCTCCACACTCACCAGATCTCAATCCAATAGCCTCCACACTCACCAGATCTCAATCCAATAGCCTCCACACTCACCAGATCTCAATCCAATAGCCTCCACACTCACCAGATCTCAATCCAATAGCCTCCACACTCACCAGATCTCAATCTAATTGAGCACATTTGGAACATTGGCATCATGGATGTGCAGCCGACAAATCTGCAACAACTGCGTGATGCTATCATGTCACTATGAAGCAAAATCTCTGAGGAACGTTTCCAACACCTTGTTGAATCTTTGCCATGAAAACTGAAGGCAAAAGGGGGTCCAACCCGGTACAAGCAAGGTGGGTCCAATAACGTGGCTAGTGAGTGTATTTTGCCAATACCACCCCTGGAAAGAGTCATATTTAACATTCTCATAATTAATTATGCACCTATTATTATTGATTTCTACCTGAAAAATAATCATGATTAGATCATTACTAGAATACATGAATACAATCCCACATCAGCTTCCCTTTTTTCTTTATAACTCACCATAGTTGTACAACCCCAATTACAAAACAAGTTGAGGTGTCGTGTAAAATCTGTGCAAAAACAGATTTATTTGCAAATCTCATAAAACCAAATGTTATTCATAATAGAAAAATAGAAAACGTATCAAATGTTTAAACAAGAAAATGTACCATTTTAAGAAAAAAATAAGGTACTTGATGGCAGCAACATATCTCAAAAAAGTTGAGACAGTTCATAAAAAAGTTGGCATAGTAAGTGACACTAACAAGGAAGAGCTGAAAGATCATTTTGCAACTAATTCAGTTAACTGGCAACAGATCAGTAACATGACTGGGCATAAAAAAAGAGCATCTTAGAGAGCCAGAGTGCCTCAGAAGTAAAGATTGGCAGAAGTTCACCAATCTGTGAAAAGCTGCGTCTAAAAAATGTGGAACAATTTTAGAATAATGTTACTCAACGTAAACGTAAAATAAATAAAATATATCATCATCTAAAGTACATAATATCATCAATAGATTCTGAGAATCTGGAGAAATCTATGTGTGGAGGGAACAAGGCTGAAACACAATACTGGATGGCGGTGATCTTTGGGTGGTGCATTAAAAACAGGAATGATTATGTGATGGACATCACTACAAGGGCTCAGGAATACTTCCAGAAATCACTGTCAATAATATAAGGTACTGTAAAGCTCTATCATGGGAAGAAGAAGCCATATCTGAACAAGATACAGAAACACCACCGTCTTCTCTGGACCAAAGCGCATTTAAAATGACCTGTTGCAAAGTGGAAAATGGTTCTGTGGTCAGATTAATCAAAGTCCTCCGGACTAGAGAGGACAGGGACCTTCCGGCTTGTTATCAGTCTATCAGTGCTTTGTTCAAAATCCAGCATCTCTGATGGTATGGGGGGGCATTAGAATGTATGGAATGGGCAGCTTGCACATCTGCAAAGGCACCATCAATGCTGAAAGATATATTTAGATTTTAGAGCAGAATATCCTCCCATCCAGGCTTTACATATTCCAGCAGGACAATGTTATACTATATATTGCATCTATGACAACAGTATGGCTTCCTAGTAGAAGAGTCTGGGAGCTTTACTGGCCTTCCTGCAGTCCACACCTTTGCACCAACTGAAAATATTTGGTGCCTCTTAAAACGAAAAACACAACAAAGACGACCAAGGACTGTTGAGCAGTTAGAATCCTATAAAAGGAAAGAACGGGACAACAACCCCCCCCCCCCCCCCCAAAAAAAATCCAGAAACTGGTCTCCTCAGTTCCCAGACTTTTACAGAGTGTTGTTAACCACTTCAATACCGAACACTTTCACCACCTTTCTGCCCAGGCCAATTTTCAGCTTTCAGCGCTGTCACATTTTGAATAACAATTGCGCGGTCATGCAACACTTTTCATACAAATC
The DNA here is from genome assembly GCF_037356315.1 of Lithobates pipiens. NCBI lineage: Eukaryota > Metazoa > Chordata > Amphibia > Anura > Ranidae > Lithobates > Lithobates pipiens. The sequence goes on from NW_027507825.1 coordinate 12,569,892, forward strand.
GAGCTTTCTTTTGGTGGTATTTAATCACCACTGGGGTTTTTATTTTTTTGCTAAATAAACAAAAAAAAAAAAAAAGACAAAAAAGTGTGAAATAAAAAAACATATTTTTCTTTGTTTCTGTTATAAAATTTTCCAAATAAATAGTCTTTCTTCATAAATTTAGGCCAAAATCCTTTCTGCTACATTTCTTTGGTGAAAATAATTCAAATCGATGTATATTATTTAGTCTATAGGAAAGTTATAGAGTCCGCAAACTATGGCATATACAGTATATATCTGAAAATTGATAACACCTGATATACTGATCTAATTTCTTGAGGACCTAAAGGACAGTACAAACACCCCCCAAATGCCCCTTTTTTGGAAAGTAGGCAGTCCAAGGTATTTTGTAAAAGGCACGGGCGAGATTTTCGAAGTTGTTGTTTTTGGCACAATTTTTTGGAAAATTAAGAAATTTATAAGAAATGTTACTGTATACTGTAACCAGTGCAGTACAGCGTCGCCATATAACTGGTGTGGGTGTGATCAGGGACACTGAATGGTGACAGTATTATACTGTGACAAGAGCAATACTGTGTTACCATTGGAAAATTCTACTACTCTGGGGAAATTTATATTTTTTTTACTCATTATGATTGCTTATACCAGTGAATTTCAGTGTTATAAGCAACCATTTTTAGGGAATGAAATGTATTCATTCAGTGTTTACTATTGTGGTTAGCTGTGATTGGCTATGCTAATCCCATGGTGCAGATGGGCTGTAATTTGCCCTGTCTGTACCATGTGATCACTGTGACCAATCACAGAGATCAACACAGATCAACACAATAGTACACAATAGAGTGCATAGCACCCAACTGTCCAAAAAGTCCCTCTGTCCCTCTTTCCTCCTCATTTGTCCCTCATTGTGGTCTGATCTCTATGGTTGTATTATAAAATACACTACTTATCTATCAAAAAGTGTTTCCCAGCACTAAACCTTTCATCCAATTTCTAAATTGCTGCATTTTTAAAGTCATTGCATTCTGTTTTTATGTAGATTTTACACCAATTTTGTGGTATTAGTGCCGGTTCACACTATTGTGATGCCAGACATTGCATGTAATTCGCAGCGTACTGCTGCTCACATTACATGCGATGTCTGTGCGGTGCGATATCAGCCATACAGATAGTACCATGTGTGTTCACACATATGCGATCCGATTCATGTCCGAACCGTCAGTTCGCAGTGCGATATGCGATCTGAAATGGGGGTGTCGTTAACATATAATGACACCCCCCAGCAGCTCACATATGGCAGTGTGAACTGCTGTGCGTGTCGGGGTGCGATGCGGGAACCCGCAGTTGATTCACAGGGTTCTCGCAATAGTGTGAACTAGCACTTAGGCTAGGTTCACACCGTAGCGATGCGGGAATGCCGCAAATCCGCGACGTTTTCCAGCATCGCATGCCTCCCGCCGGCAGTTCACACTGCCCTATGCGGACTGCTGGGAATGTCAATGAAATCTTAATGACACCCCCAGACCAGTCCGCATATCGCAGTGCGATCTGCAAACTCGGACAGGAATCGGATTGCTTGGTGTGAACACCCATGCGATCTGATTCTGCTGCGGACCAAAAAAAGGGTCCTGTGCGAGTTTGCGGCGGGTGCGATGCGAATTCAGCCATACTATCTGTATGACTGAACTCGCATCGCACAGACAGATCGGATGTGATTTGCAGTGCGGTGCGAATCACATCCGGGTCTCCCACCCGCAGCGGTGTGAACCCAGCCTAAGGGTTGTATTGTCACTGCTTTAAAGACTAATTTCACCTTCCTCTCTTTTTTTTTTTTTTTTTTGGACAGCTTTATTTAATAAAACTTGATAAATTTTCAGAACAGAGGTTGTCGGTTTTCTTATGAATATGAAGAGCGAAGGACGGCCATCACGGGGGCCCAAATGTACCAGGGGTGGGCAGAAGGGACATCTGCCCTGGGCACTATGGTACCATGTGAGGTGGGGGGCACCGCAACAAGGAGATGGGGGGGATTTGTGTTGAAAGGGGGAATTTGGGGGGGGGGTGGCTTGTTCTAGGAGGGAACTAAATATTACAGTGCACACATGCAAAAAATACATTTACCTCCAGCAAGGCTTACCGTATTTGCCGGCGTATAAGGCGGATGGGCATATAATACGACCCCCTACTTTTCGATTTAAAAAGTTGGTTTTGTGCTGTACTCACTGTATAAGACGACCCCCTTGTGCGGGAATTCCGTATGTTCAGAAACAAAGTTGGAGCCGGGTAACATGCTGCCTCACAGCATACATATAGTATACCGCCCTGAGCCAATCACGGCAAGCTATGTATTCTATTATTGCATACAATGCCTGCTCGGATTGGCAGAGGCTGTTACATCATCAGCCCGCGCCTCTGACTCTCACAGCCAATCCGAGCAGGCTGCAGAGGTTGTTACTCCAATCCGAGCAGGCGCTGTAATCATTAATAGAATACATCGCTCGCCGGGATTGGCTCAGCGGTGTATATTGTAGTATTACCGCACAATCGGAGAGTATCCGGAGGGCTTAACATCCAGCGGACAGCTGGCATATGACAACCCCAGCTTTATATCTGGCGTATAAGACGACCCTCGCTTTTTTGCTCATTTTTTTTTACTGTAAAAGGTCGTCTTATACGCCGGCAAATACGGTATTTAAAACACCTAGACATTTTCAAAAAAACATTATCAAAAAAATACAGGGATTTGGTCACACCATATTGCTATATGGTGCTTAAGCCCACTTACTGCGACAAAGTAACCCATTATTAGTGGGTCCTACACTATCCATAGACTGGGAGATCCTGCTTCTCTGAACCATAAGAGCAATACCCTCCTCTATATGGGAGAACATGAGGTCTCCACCCATGACACAGGTGGACACTAATGAGAGGTACTTAATGAGGGAGTGGGGTGCTCCTCACCCAAAAGGATTTGGTCAGAATCCATACAGTAGACAAACAAGATATTTGCGGGGCACACCCTAAAAGATGCATTAGATAGTGCAGCCATAAGACCATACAACAGAACAAAATATTACAGCGCACACATGCAAAAAATACATTTACCTCCAGCGTGTAGGAGTGTATTGCTCCCATGGTTCAGAGAAGCAGGATCTCCCAGTCTATGGATAGAGTAGGACCCACTAATCATGGGATACTTTGTCACAGTAAGTGCTGTTTTGGCTGTTCGTATTGGGGGGTGCTCCACAGATCTCTGGGGTCGTCCTCTCCCGTCCACGTGAAGGGTGCTCTGTGGTGGGGTGGCAGCAATACTATATCGGCGGGGCAGGTCTGAGACAATTAAATACTAAGCGTGGTGAGTCTACATCAGATATTTACATAATTATATATTGACATTATATATTTGATATTTACATATATCTTTGGTTTCTATGTTTCTAAAAATTCCTCTTTCAATTAAGCAGAAGCTCCTGAGGAAGCGTTAGTATGAAAACCGCAAAACATGTTGTGCACCAAGCTTTTTTAAATCGTCAGGACCAATGAACACCCCATCAACTGATACCACGTCCTAGTGGAGGTTTCTTTTAACTCGGTATCAATACCCCACAGGAAGTATACAAGTGGTTCTAACCCCTTGGGTCCTTTCCATTCTTCTTTTTTTCTTTTTTTTTGTATTGTTCAATTTATTTGTATTATTTGATATGTAATTGTATCTATATGAATTATGTATTATTAAAATTTGTTACAATTTTTTAGAATGGTGATTTAGGGGAATTTGTGTTGGGAGGGGGATGGGGGGGAGATTTGTTCTAGGAGGGGCAAATTTGAGAGGAATTTGTGCTGAAAGGGGGGGAATGTGAAGTGTGTGGGGGTGGGGGGGGGGTAATATTTGTACTAGGAGGGGAAAATTTAGCTGTAGAGGAGTTGTGCTAGGAGTGGTGATTTTTTTGGGGGGGGGTGGCATTTGAGTTGGGGAGGTGGGGGGGGGGCAAAGATTTGTGCTGATATGGGGGATTTCAGAAGCAGGCAGATTTGTATTTGGAAGAGGAGGGATTTATGGTTAGGGGATAAGCATACAGATTAGGGCTCATTGTTTTTGCTAACATATAATGTTCATAAATCTTGGGGGGGGGGGGCACAAGTTGGCATGTTCGCCTTGAGCTCTATATGACCTTGCCCTGGCACTGGTTCCAATCACATTTTTGGAGATATCGGCATCCACAGAATCACAATCTGGTTTGGATTTTCCCACCTATTCCTCGGTCTTGTTTTTGCATTGATGGTTTTTATATGCCTTTGGGGGGGGGGGGGGGGGGGGGGTGTAGGGAAACCCATTTCGATCCTTGTGCAATGCCAAGTTATACTATGTGAGAATTTGAATTACTGTCTGGAATTTGACATTTGGCCTGGAAACTGGCCGTGATAAATGAGGCATTTCGGCTGCAGCAAAATAAAAAATATCAATCATTATTTGTTAACATCAGTAGCCCTATACGAAAGCCGCCTAACTAATTTTATATTCTTTTAAAGGAATACTCCACTTTTTGCTAAAATCAATATAGCATGTGTTATTGTGACCTACAACATTTTGTAATTTCATGATATTAAAACTGACTTTTTCATTTCAATCTGCGGCTGCTAAGACTTACTAAAACCACAAGAAAATCAAATGTTACTTTCCTTGCAACCATGGCAATCTGAAGGAGTTCTGCACATTGTGTGCAGACTGAGGTCGGGGAATTGTATTTATTGCTTATGGGATTGACTTGCTGCTCTTCCCAGAAACCTTAACAAGGTGTGAGGTTATATTTCAGGTATCACCGGACACCGGTGGTGTTGTTTTTGGTGAGATATCTTTGTAACGTGCACTGCTGAAGGGATGCACGTGGTGCCTTTTTTCTTATTATCACCCTGAGACAGGTCCTAATATTCACAGACAGTGTGAAAATTTACAATGCAAACATTTGCTAAAATCCTTGAACTGTATATCGTTCATTAGCGTATTACACTTTGTTTCAACAAAATTAAATTTTTGATAACCTATTAAAAAAAACATAATGAGAGCACAACTGTTCTCTGCATCATTACATAGTGAAATATGGAAGGTGCCTGTGACAATGCTTCCTCAGGGGCGGGTCCATAACACCATGCACTCCACAGTGTCCCCAGTCTGAAGCTGAGAGTCATTCCATCTGGAGCCTGAGGACTACGACTGAGATCTACTGGCAGAGAGTGATTACTACAGGGATAACAATAGACAGGTAAGTGGGCATTGTTTTTTTTTTTTTCCTTTTAAACCTCTTAAGGGATTCACAAAAGATGATCTCTAAACTCTTCCACATCGGCGCTATAGGTGCTCATTCCTCTGGGGAGTTCCTCCCACACAAAAGATGAGGCTGCTCCTATGACCTCTAAAATCCTTCTCATCAGCCCCTAGGTGCTCACTCCTCCGGGGTGTGTTCTTCCCACACAAAAGATGAGGCCACTCCTATGACCTCTAAAATCCTCTTCACCAGCGTCTAGGTGCTCACTCCTCTGGGGTGTGTATCTTCCACACAAAAGATGAGACTGCTCCTAAGATCTCCATAATCCTCTTCACCAGCCCCTAGGTGCTCACTCATCTTGGGTGTGTTCCGCCAACACAAAAGATGAATCAGACCTTATAACCTCTAAAATTCTCCTCACCGGCACCTAGGTGTTCACTCCTCCAGGGTGTATTTCTCCCACACAAAAGATGAGGTCGCTCCTAAAACCTCCATATTCCTCCTCATCGGCCGCTAGGTGTTCACACCTCCGAGATGTGTTCCTCCCACACAAAAGATGAGGCCTCTCCTATGACCTCTAAAAGCCTCCTCACCAGCCCCTAGATGCTCACTTTTCCGAAGTGTGTTCCTCCCACACAAAAGATGAGGCTTCTCCTATGACCTCTAAAATCCTCCTCACTAGCCCCTAGGCGCTCCGTCCTCCAGGGGTATGCCTCCCATACAAAAGATTAGGCCGCTCCTAAGACCGCCATATTCCTCCTCACCAGCCCCTAGGTGCTCACTCTTCCCGGGGTGTGTTCCTCACACACAAACAAAAGATGAGGCCACTCCTATGACCGCTAAAATCCTCCTCACCAACCCCCAGGTTGAAGATAAGATGAAGCCACTCCTAGGACCTCCATAAACCTTCACTCAGCCCTTTGGTGCTCACTCCTCCAGGGTGTGTTCCTCGCACACAAAAGATGAGGCCGCTGCTATGACCTCTAAAATCCTTCTCACCAGCCCCTAGGTACTCACTCCTCTGGAATGTGTTCCTCCCACACAAAAGATGATGGGTGTGTTCCTCGCACACAAAAGATGAGGCCACTCCTAAGACCTCCTTAATCCTCCTCACCAGCCCCCTAAGTGCTCACTCCTCCGGGGTGTGTTCTAATCTTCCCACACAAAAGACGAAGCTGCTCCCAGGGCCTCCATAATCCATCTCTTAGCACCTAGGTTCTCACTCTTCCGAGGTATGTTCCTCCCACAGAAAAGACGAGGCTACTCCTAAATCCTCCACACAAGCTCCTAGGTGCTCACTCCTTCAGGGTTTGTTCCCCACACCCACAAATAAGAAAAGCTCTGGCACCACAGATCACTTTCAAAGGGTAAAGTCAACTTTATTGTTCAGCACAAGCCACACAAGACACTTCACTCTGGATCATCCCTCTAACATGTTTCGCCCCCTATTGGTGCATAATCCTAAATAAGCCCCAGTAAGGAGTGAGACATGTTGGGGGCAGGATCCTGGATGGAGTGTCTGTATTGGACTAAACCTATCATTTTCATGGCCAGCAAGAGTACAGTGGAGCTATATGGAAGAATTGCTAACCACAGGAGCGAGCCAGAAGTACTGACATAACGTAGACCTCCATAATCCTCTTCTCAGCCCCTAGGTTCTCACTCCTCTGGGGTTTTTTCCTTCCACACACAAATCAGAAATGCTCTGGAACTGCAGACCACTTCCAAATGGTAAAGTCAACTTTATAGCTCAGCACAAGCCACACAAGACACTTCACAGAGGATTTTCCCTCTAACATGTTTCACCTCTTACTGGTGCATAATCATGAATAAGCCCCAGTAAGGAGTTAGACATGTTAGAGGCAGGATCTTGGATGGAGTGTCTGTACTAGGACAAAACCTATCGCTTCCAGGGGAGAGCAGGAATACAGAAGCTATATGGAAGAAGTGCTCACCACAAGAGCCAGAAGTGCTTACATAAAAATTTTTAGTTAGGGCCAGTTCACACTGCAGGCGATGCAAGGCGACACCGACTTGCCTCGCCGCGACCTGCCGCGACCTCAGCGGCAACTTGCAGATGACTTCTGTATAGAAGTCAATGCAAGTCGCCCCGAGGTCGCCCAAAAGTAGTACAGAACCTTTTTTCTGAGTCGGAGCGACTCGAGTCGCTCCTCTCAGAACGGTTCCATTGTACAGAACGGGGGCCACTTGTCAGATCGAGGCGAGGCAAGTCGTGTCGCCTCGCATCGCCCGCAGTGTGAACCGACTCTTAAAGGGTTCAGCAAACATCAGTTTAAAAACAAATAACAAAAAAGTATGTGATAGAGCACGTTGGATTGAGCTAAGAATGCTAATGGTGCTTGCATGTGGTGGCCATCTTTGTAAGTTTTTGTTATTCTCTAATTTTCTCTCTTTTTATTCTCTAATTTTTAAAAAGTTTGCCTAGAAATACATTTTCATTTTTACATTGCTCCCCTAGTATGTCTTGTGACATCAACAATTACAGCTACCACCATTTTGTTCCATAAAGTTTTTTGAGGTTTTAACCAATCTTCAGGCCTAAAATCTGCATTTAATCATGTGTGTAAAAAAATGGGGATTGACGTGGCTAGGAAAACTGTTTTGTTTTGGATTTTTAAAGGAACAAATCACATGTGAATACACTATATTGTCTAAAGTATGGGGACACCTGCCTTTACACGCACATGAACTTTAATGGCATCCCAGTCTTAGCCCTTGTACACACGGTCGGAGAATCCGTCGGAATGTGTCCTATCGGACCGTGTTGTCGGATAATCCGACTGTGTGTGGTATGCATCGGACTGATTCCGTCCGAATCTCCGTCGGACCCAATTTTCCAACTTGTTGGAAATATTTTCCAACCAACTGGATCGATCGGACATACTCCGATCATGTGTAGAGAATTTTTGATTGGACCAAGTGCCACGCATGCTCAGATCAAATTCCTACATCAAAGCTATTGGCTAATAGCCTGAATGTAGTCCCATCGTAACGAAATTACGTCATCACGTTCTGAAAGATCGGATTTTTCGACAACTTAGTCCGACCGTGTGTATGCAACAGTTTCGGACAAGATCCGATGGACAAGATCCGATGGACAAAATCCAACGGATTTGGTTGTCGAAATCTCCGACCGTGTGTACAGGGGCTAAGTCCAAAGGGTTCAATATTGAGTTGGCCCGCCCTTTGCAGCTATAACAGCTTCAACTCTTCTGGGAAGGCCGTCCACAAGGTTTAGGAGATGTGTCTATGGGAATGTTTGACCATTCTTCCAGAAGCGCATTTGTGCAGTCAGGCACTGATGTTGGATGTTCTATGGCATTGAGGTCAGGACTCTGTGCAGGCCAGTCACATTCCTCCACCCCAAACTCGCACATCCATGTCTTTAAGGACCTTGCTTTCTGCACTAGTGCGCAGTCATTTTGGAACAGGAAGGGGCCGTCCCCAAACTGTCCCCACAAAGTTGGGAGCATAAATTTGTCAAAAATGTCTTGGTATGCTGACGCCTTTAGAGTTACCTTCACTGGAACTAAGGGGCCAAGCCCAAACCCTGAAGAACAACCCCCACACCATAATCCCCCCTCCACCGAATGACTTGGACCAGTGCACAAATCAAGGTCCATAAGGACATAGATGAGTGAGTTTTAAGTGGAGGAACTTGACTGGCCTGCACCTCAACCCAATTGAACACCCTCTGGGATAAATTAGAGGGGAGACTGCGAGCCAGGCCTTCTCATCCAGCATCAGTGCCCTACCTCACAAATGCTCTTCTGCAAGAATGGTCCAACATTCCCATGGACACATCTCCTAAACCTTGTGGACGGCCTTCCCAGAGGAGTTGAAGCTGTTATAGCTGCAAAGGGTGGGCCAACTCAATATTAAATCCTACGGACTAAGACTGGGATGCCATTAAAGTTCATGTGTGTGTAAAGCCAGGTGTCCCAATACTTTTAACACTATAGCGTGTATTTATAATACAATATGTATACTCCTACACATATTGTACAGCCAGCATGTTAATAGTTGAAAGCGCTCTACCGGCAAACTTCCACTTTAAAGGGCCTAGTTTGCAGCAACGCCACGCGGTGTTCAGTAACTGGGCTCCGTGTCAAATGAACGTCCTCTCCTTTTTTACAAACAATTTAAAAGACATGAAACAGATATCTTTCTTCTGCCTAATGACACCATAAATGAATTGCTAATTAGGGCTCGCATGTTTCCAAAGATGATCGCCGTGTTTTCAGAAAAACCGAATCACAGAGTTGAAATAATTATTGCTTTTTCGTCACCTTCATCTCGAAGGTTCATAATTATACACTGATGTACAAATCCAAAACCTTGTTGACAGCCTTTCCCCCGAAAGGGATGAAGCTGTTATAGCTGCAAAGGGTGGGCCAACTCAACATTGAACGCTACGGACTAATGCTCCGTACACGCGGTCAGATTTTCCAACGGAAAATGTTCGATGGGAGCTTTCGACCGTGTGTAGGCTCCATCGGACATGGATCTCAAATTTTCCGACAACAAAATCCGTTGTCGTAAATTCCTATTGTGTGTACACAATTCCGACACACAAAGTTCCACGCGTGCTCGAAATCAAGCACAAGAGCCATATTGGCTATTGAACTTCAATTTTCTCGGCTCGTCGTTCTTGACGTTTGCAATTTCCGACAACATTGTGTAACCGTGTGTATGCAAGACAAGTTTGAGCCAACATCCTTCAGCAAAGTTGTCGGAATGTCCGATCGTGTGTAGGGGGCATTAGACTGAGGTGCCATTAAAGTTTGTAAGCTTTTAAAGAGGAAGTAAACCCTGATGGGTTACTTCCTCTTTGATTCCCTGCAAAGGTAAAGCATAATGGACTACTATGCATCGCATCGCATCGCATCGCATAGTAGTCCATTATGTGTCACTTACCTGACACAGGAGCCAGAGATGTCACCACTGTCCCCTGTAGTTCCGAGCGTTCATCTTCTTGGTGGGTCTCTGTGAGTCCCGCTGCTCCGGCGCTGTGATTCGCTGGAGCAGCGATGACGTCACTCCCGCGCATGCGCACGGGAGCCGCCACTCGCGGCATATCGCCGCGATCTGCGGCCTGCCTCAGTGCGCCTGCGCGCCGCTGTCTACGGCGCATGGCTGTCTTCAGGTAAATATCTCCTAAACCGTATAGGTTTAGGAGATATTTCTTGGACCTACAGGTAAGCCTTAATCTAGGCTTACCTGTAGGTCAAAGTGGTTTGTAAGGGTTTACCCTGATGAGTTTACTTCCTCTTTCATTCCCTGCAAAGGCAAAGCATAATGGACTACTATGCATTGCATAGTAGCCCATTATGTGTCACTTACCTGACACAGGAGCCAGCGAAGTCGCCACTGTCCCCTGTAGTTCAACGCATCCATCTTGTTGGTGGGGTCTCACAGCTCCGCCGCTGTCATTCGGCGAAGCCGCGATGACGTCACTCCCGCGCATGCGCACGGGAGCCGACACGCGCGGCAGCTTCGTCGATGAGAATGCCGCGCTCAGTGCGCCTGCGCGCCGCTGTCTACGGCGCATGCGCCGTAGACAGCGGTGCCCGTTTTCGGGTAAATATCTCCTAAACCATATAGGTTTAGGAGATATTGCTTGGACCTACAGGTAAGCCTTAATCTAGGCTTACCTGTAGGTCAAAGTGGTTTGTAAGGGTTTACAACCACTTTAAAGGCAGGCGTCCCAGTACTTTTGGTAATATAGTGAATGTGTTACGTCGGTGTCAATGGGTTAAGAAAGAATTGCGTCACTTTGTTTTGTTATTTCCCTTTTAAAGCAATTTTTTTCCTCTCCCCCCTTCTTTACGCTTCTCTCATTCTTTAGCTGCTGTAGTTAAGCGCCTGGAGGAGTCACAGGGAATCGGTAAGGCAACTCCGAAATTGGCCTTCTCATTTCCAAATCCTTCAAAGTAGAGGATTCCTTTTGGGAGTCAATGAAGTATGAAGCATATCCCAAAGGCTAGGGCTAACAAGACGGTTGTTTGCTTTCAATGATAATAAAATAAGAAAATAGCGCAGGACAGCGACAAAAAGAATAATACGGAGCGTTGACTCCTTCGATAAGACAAGTAGTCTATCTCAGCTGCTCTTTTTTTGCAAAGGGAAGGGGGGGGGGGGGGATGGGGGGGTTTCACATCCGCTTATGTAAACAGCACGTTGCGCGGCGATCCGCGGAGATGTAGAGCGCAATTTAACATTCACTAGGAGGTATCGGAGCCTCCGGGTTAGAATCTTGGAAAGAAGACTTGAATTGTGATAAAGTGAAGAGCGACGTAGTAAGGGAATGCATGGGATGTGCAGAGCAAACCACTGAGATTTTTCTTTTTTCAGCAGAAGAACATTGATCTCCTGTAGATATTTCATCAGCAAGAAGTTATCTGTGGCTGTAAAGAAGGATAAATGCACCGCAGGTCCTCCAACCATGATGTATTACTGGTGTACGTCCGTCATGAAGGCAGTTCCTTGTTTTGCCTATTGGTGGCCTTTCATTTAAAGGGTTGGTTAATTTTTTCAGGAGAAATTAACCACTTAAAGCGGTATTCCACCCTAAAGTGGAACCTCCGCTGATCGGAACCCTCCCCCCCTCCGGTGTCACAATTGACACCTTTCAGGGGGGAGGGGGGTGGAGATACCCGTCAAAGACAGGTATTTACACCCACTTCCGGGCATAGACTCCCGTGGGAGTCTACGCCATTTCCTGCCCTGCCGCGCTGTCTGCTGGGACACACACGGGTCCCAGTGACAGCGCGGAGATTTCTTATTGCGCGACGCGACTCGCGCATGTGCAGTAGGGAACCGGGAAGTGAAGCCGATTCGCTTCACTTCCTGATTCCCTCACCTAGAATGGTGGCGGCAGCAGCCGAGAGCCGAGCGACATTTATTAAAAGTCAGCAGCTGTAGTATTTATAGCTGCTGGCTTTTAATATTTTTTTTTTTTGGTGGAATCCCTCTTTAAAGCGGAGGTCCACCCTAAAGTTGACCTTCCGCTCATCGGAACCCTCCCCCCCTCCGGCGCCACAATTGGCACCTTTCAGGGGGGAGGGGGGTGCAGATACCTGTACAGTACAGGTATCTGCACCCACTTCCGGGATAGCTCTCTGCGGAAAGGGGCGTATATTACGCCCCTTTCCGCAAGTGCCCGCCCCTTTCCGCAAGTGCCCCGCTGCCTGCTAGGAAAACACACAGATCCCAGAGGCAGCGGGGAGCGTCCTTATTGCGCAGCGCGGCTCGCGCATGCGCAGTAGGGAACCGGGAAATGAAGCCGAAAGGCTCCGCTTCCTGATTCCCATACCCAAGATGGCGGCGGCAGCACCCGAGAGACGATCTAGAGATCGGCTTCGGGTGCCGACATCGCGGGCGCGCTGGACAGGTAAGTGTCACTATTTTAAAAGTCAGCAGCTGCAGTATTTGTAGCTGCTGGCTTTAAAAAAAAAAAAAAAAAACGCGGAGTCCCGGCGGACTCCCGCTTTAAAGACCAGACCCTTTTCTGCCATTTGTTGCTTACAAGTTAAAATCAGTAAAAAAAAAATTTGCTAGAAAATTACTTTTATTTTGGGCAGAGACTCTAGAGAATAAAATGGCGGTTGTTGCAATATTTTATGTCACACTGTATTTACGCAGCGGTCTTGGGGAAAAATACACTTTAACCACTTTTGGACCGCCACACGCAGATTTACGTCCTAAGTTGTTATGGCAGCAGCTAGCCGCCATAACCTCCGTGTCCTCTTCTTCACCCAGCGGTCTGATTTTTCCCATACTAGTGGTCTCTACGGCCCTCCCTCCCACCGTGCTCCGGTGCCCTCCGCCGCCCTCCGCCTCCCTCTGCCGCTTACCGGAGCCGTCAGTAAGGAGGTAATCGGATCCTTCTTGGTTTTAGGTATGGAGAAGTGAGGAGAAGGTGGCCCCCGCTCTTAAAGGGCCATTTTTTTTTTTCAAATTACATTTTTTTTTTATTGCATTTTTGTGTAATATGAGATCATATTTAAGAGGTCCTGTCATGCTTTTTTTCTACTATTAAGGGATGTTTACATTCCTTGTATGAGGGATAAACGTGACACAATAATAAAAAAAAAAAAAACTGTGTAAAATAAAAAGGTAAAATAAATAAAAAAAAAATAAACTTTTTTAAACCCTGTACCGCCAAGCTTGTGTGCAGAAGCGAACGCATACGTGAGTAGCGCCCACATATGAAAACGGTGTTCAAATCACACATGTGAGGTATATCCGCGATTGGTAGAGTGAGAGCAATAATTCTAGCCCTAGACCTCCTCTGTAACTTAAAACATTCAACCTGTAGAATTTTTTTAATGTTCCCTATGGAGATTTTTAAGGGTAAAAGTCTGTCGCCATTCCACGGGTGCAATTTTGAAGCGTGACATGTTGGGTATCAATTTACTCCAGGTTCAGTTGGCACACCTCCCGATGATATGACACTACTACTCTCTCCTCCTTTCTGTATAAAGGGCTATGCCTCTTCGGTGAGGTCGGGACAAGGGTTGGGCAAAAGAGGTGGCTGCCCTGGGTGCGGCGTGTATTGTAGGGATGGGGTGCTGCAAGTTTCTTCTACTATAAGGCTGAAGGGAGTAGTGACAGCGGCATCAATACTTCTGTCAGCTCAGCGCTGGAAGCGGTAAAGAGAGGAGAAGAGCGCTGGGAGGAGGTGCAGGCCGTGCTCTCTCTCCCCTTCCTCCTCATAAATTTGCACCTAATAAAGGAGGGGTGGTGCCAGTGGCGGAATTATCAGGGTCGCAACAGTCGCAAGTGCGACTGGGCCCTGTAATTCTCAGCCACTTCAGGGGGCCCACCGGCAGCCCGCCCGCCGCCCGAGGGGCCCACCTGACTGTCCGGCCGGGGGTGTGCGTGTGCGGTGTTATTAATGTCAGGTAAGGTTCATGCCGTCCTTCACCAGCGTGAGAGAAGTGCTCGGTTGGCTCCGCCCCGCCTCCCTTACAGTCGCTCTGGATAGGCGGGGGCGGAGCAACCGAGCACTTCTCTCACGCTGGTGAAGGACGGCATGAACCTTACCTGACATTAATAACACCGCACACGCACACCCCCGGCCGGACAGTCAGGTGGGCCCCTCGGGCGGCGGGCGGGCTGCCGGTGGGCCCCCTGAAGTGGGCGAAAATTACAGGGCCCAGTCGCACTTGCGACTCTGCGACACAAAAAAACCTTCAGCCAATGCAGTGAAGGCACTCTCTGAAGCAAGGAGCAGCGGAGGCACGCTTTCCTGGAGGAACTTTACGTCACTCTGCAGGATTCTGAGGAGGGGGAATCGATCATCATCATCGACTGATTGGCGGTAAGTCACCACCCCCCTCCAGATTGGCCAGCCCGCCACCCCCTCCAGTGCCACCACCTGCCCTCCATTGCCACCAGCCCACCATCGCCCCTCCAGTACACCCCTCCAGACTGTGCCACCCCCTGCCCTCCAGTGCCACCACCCACTACCCCCCCCTCCAGTGGTCACCAGCCCCCCCCTCCAGACTGTTCTACCACACCCCCCCAGACTGTTCCACCCCATCCCCCCCCCCCCAGACTGTTCCACCCCATCCCCCCCCCCAGACTGTTCCACCCCATCCCCCCTCCAGACTGTTCCACCCCATCCCCTCCTCCAGACTGTTCCACCCCCCCCCCCCCCCCGACTGTCCCACCCCATCCCCCCTCCAGACTGTTCCACCCCATCCCCCTCCAGACTGTTCGCCACCACCGCCCCTCCAGACTGTGCCACCCCCTCCCTCCAGTGCCACCACCCCCCCTCCAGTGCCACCAGCCCACCACCCCCTCTCCAGTGCCACCACCCCCTCCAGTGCCACCAGCCCACAACCCCCTCCAGTGCCACCACCACCCTCCAGACTGTGCCACCCGCCCTCCAGTGCCATCACCACCCCTCCAGACTGTTTCACCACCCCCCTCCAGACTGCCACCACCGCCCCTCCAGACTGTGCCACCACCTCCCTGCAGTGCCACCCCTCCCTCCAATGCCACCACCACCCCTCCAGTGCCACCATAGTGCCACCAGCCCACCACCCCCCCTCCTCTGCCACCACCCCCCTCCAGTGCCACCACCACCCCCCTCCAGTGCCGCTACCACCTCCCTCCAGTGCCACCACCACCCCCTCCAGACTGTGCCACCACCACCCCTCGAGTGCCACTAGCCCACCACCCCCTTCCAGTGCCACCACCCCTCCAGACTGTGCCACCACCCCTCCAGTGCCACCACCCGCCCTCCAGTGCCACCCGCCCTCACCCCCCTCCAGACTGTGCCACCACCACCCCCCTCCAGACTGTGACACCACCCCCCCCTCCAGACTGTGACACCACCACCCCCCTCCAGACTGTGACACCACCACCACCCCTCCAGACTGTTCCACCACCCCCCCCTCCAGACTGCCACCACCGCCCTCCAGTGCCACCCCTCCCTCCAATGCCACCATCCCCCCTCCAGTGCCACCACCCCCCTCCAGTACCACCAGCCCACCACCCCCCCTCCAGACTGCCAACACCACCCCTCCAGACTGTGCCACCACACCCCCCTCTAGTGCCTCCACCACCCCTCCAGACTGCCACTAGCCCCCTCTAGTGCCACCACCACCCCTCTAGTGCCACCACCACCCCCTCCAGACCCCTCCAGACTGTGCCACCACCCTTCCAGACTGTGCCACCACCACCACCCTTCCAGACTGTGCCACCACCACCATCCCTCCAGACTGTGCCACCACCACCACCCCTCCAGACTGCCGCCACCCCTCCCTCCCAATGCTACCATCCCCCCCTCCAGACTGTGCCACCACCACCACTCCTCCAGACTGTGCCACACTCCTCCAGACTGTGCACCACCACCACTCCTCCAGACTGTGCCACCACCACCACTCCTCCAGACTGTGCCACCACCATCACCCCCCCCAGACTGTTCCACACCCCCCTCCAGTGCCACCCCTCCCTCCAATGCCACCATCCCTCTCCAGTGCCACCACCCCCCCTCCAGTACCACCAGCCCACCACCCTCCCTCCAGACTGCCACCACCCCTCCAGACTGGTGCCACCACCACCCACTCCAGTACCACCGCCACCCCCTCTCCAGTACCACCACCATGCCACCCACCTCCAGTACCACCGCCCCCCACCTCCAGGAACAACCATGCCTCTCCAGTACCATCGCCACCCTCCTCCAGTACCACCACCCACCCTCCGGTACCACCGCCACCCCTCTCCAGGACCCCCACCCCCTTCAGTACCACCACCGCCACCCACCTCCAGTACCACCGCCACCCCCTCTCCAGTACCAACACCATGCCACCCACCTCCAGTACCACCGCCACCCCTCTCCAGGACCATCATGCCTCTCCAGTACCATCACCACCCTCCTCCAGTACCACCACCCAGCCTCCAGTACCACCGCCACCCACCTCCGGTACCACCGCCACCCCTCTCCAGGACCGCTACCACCTTCAGTACCACCACCGCCACCCACCTCCAGTACCACCATCAGCCCCCCTCCAGTACCACCCCCACCACCCCTCCAGTACCACTGCCACCACCTCCAGTACCACTGCCACCCCTCTCCAGGACCACCACCGCCACCACCTCCAGGACCACCATCACCCTCCAGTACCACTGCCACCCCCCTCCAGTACCACCACTGCACTGGTGACACAGGTTTCACTCGGGACACAGGCTGCACAGAAATGTTTTACTTTGTTCTACAGTGAAAAAAATATAGTATCAAAATCATGCTTTTGGGGAGGGGGGCCCTTCCTGATTTCTTGCATCGGGGCCCTGAGGTTTCTAGTTACGCCTCTGGGTGGTGCAATTTGGCATCTTTGCCCCGTGCACTTGGTAATCATGACCCGGAACTGCTCCTATGATATGTGGCATGCATATCCCAGGATGCACAGTGAGCACTGTGTACGTCATTTGCCTAGTGACGTGTATGGGGGGGGGGGGGGGTCTTCACTATACATATAGCAGAGGGGAGGAGGGGTGAGTTGGTGGTAAGTGTACTTAGAGGGTGAAGGTCTGCTTAAACGAACATCATACAGCCTCCCCATCCCCCGTTACCTGCTGTACTTACCTCTGTGGGTGCTAAGCTGTCATGTGACCCGTTCAAGTGTATGGGAAAGCACCGCAAATGCCCCACAATTGCACGCATTCTTGTTTGTTCAGCAAAAATGGGGTTAAAACAAGCAGTGAGAAGGCAGCACACTGCCTGCCAGATGCCACGTACACACGGTCGAACTGTATGACGTACTTAGTCTGGCGTACTTTCCGCCAGACTGTCCGTCGGACTTTCCAAACGGGCTACTTGGTCCACACACGGCACTTTGAGCGGACTAATACGGCGTACTAAGTCCGCCGTACTATCCGCCCTACTTTTGAAATGAACGGACTCGCCCACACACGCGGAGGAAAGTCCGCTCATTTCGAGAGCGTCTCCAGGTAGGCAGGGCCCGCGAAGGAGACGTCGCTGGCCCCGCCGCCTGGTATGGACTTAAAGGGGAACCCCAACGCCGAAAAAAAACGGCGTGGGGGTCCCCCCCAAGTCCACAACAGACCCTTGTCCGAGCACGCTACCCGGCCGGCCAGGAAAGGGGGGCGAGCGAGCGCCCCCCTCCTGAGCCGTACCAGGCCCGCGTGCCCTCATAATGAGGGGGTGCCTTGGGGAAGGGGGGCCGCGCGGCCCCCCACCCCAAAGCACCTTGTCCCCATGTTGATGAGGACAAGGGCCTCTTCCCGACAACCCTGGCTGTTGGTTGTCGGGGTCTGCGGGCGGGGGGCTTATCGGAATCCGGGAGCCCCCTTTATATAAGGGGGCCATAAGGGGGCCCCCGGATACCGGCCCCCCACCCTATGTGAATGAGTATGGGGTACAATGTACCCCTACCATTCACCTGTAAAAAAAAAAGTACAAAAAAAAACACAACACATGAGATAAAATACTTTATTGCACAGCTCCGGGGGTCTTCCGTCTTCGGGGGTCTTCTCGTCGGACTCCTCCGCTATCTTCTTGTAGCTCTTTTGCTAGCGGAGGAGTCCGGCTTTCTTCCTCGCCGCCGGCCTCTTCTCCCGACTTCGGGGGTCTTGTCCCCCTCTTCGGTTCTTCTGCCGGGCCACCGCGCCTTCTTATAGCTCTTTTACAGGCGGTGGCCCGGTCTTCTGTCGCCGCCGCCGCCGTCGCCGCCTTCCGTTCTTCTTCTTCTCCTTCTTCTCCAGGAGATGTTGACTCGACGATCTCTCCGGCCACAATGCCAGGGACGCGCTGCGCGGCCACTTATATAGGGACAAGGGGCGGTGTCACATGGCTTTATGTCACATGGGTTGGTCACATGGGTTGATGTCACATGGGGACTGTGACATCGTAAGGGGGCGGGGTCACCATGTGACACCAACCCATGTGACATAAAGCCATGTGACACCGCCCCTTGTCCCTATATAAGTGGCCGCGCAGTGCGTCCCTGGCATTGTGGCCGGAGAGAGCGTCGAGTCAACATCTCCTGGAGAAGAAGAAGAACGGAAGGCGGCGGCGACAGAAAGACCGGGCCACCGCCTGTAAAAGAGCTACAGTATAAGAAGGCGCGGTGGCCCGGCAGAAGAACCGAAGAGGGGGACCAAGACCCCCAAAGTCGGGAGAATAGGCCAGCGGCGAGAGAAAGCCGGACTCCTCCGCTAGCAAAAGAGCTACAAGAAGATAGCGGAGGAATCCGGCGAGAAGACCCCCGAAGACGGAAGACCCCCGGAGCTGTGCAATAAAGTATTTTATCTTGTGTGTTGTGTTTTTTTTGTACTTTTTTTTTTACAGGTGAATGGGTAGGGGTACATTGTACCCCATACTCATTCACATAGGGTGGGGGGCCGGTATCCGGGGGCCCCCTTATTAAAGGGGGCTCCCGGATTCTGATAAGCCCCCCACCCTCAGACCCCGACAACCAACGGCCAGGGTTGTCGGGAAGAGGCCCTTGTCCTCATCAACATGGGGACAAGGTGCTTTGGGGTGGGGGGGGCCGCTCGCCCCCCTTTCCTGGCCGGCCGGGTAGCGTGCTCGGACAAGGGTCTGTTGTGGACTTGGGGGGACCCCCACGCCGATTTTTTTTCGGCGTTCGGGTTCCCCTTTAAGTCCATACCAGGCGGCGGGGCCAGCGACGTCTCCTTCGCGGGCCCCGCCTACCTGGAGACCCGCTCGAAATGAGCGGACTTTTCTCCGGGTGGGAAAAGTCCGCTCATTTCAAAAGTACGGCGGACTGGCATACACACGGCCGGATTGTCCGCCGAAATGCGAGTACGACGGACAGAATTTCGAAAAAAACAAAATTCTTAGTACGCCGTACTGCACGCTGAAAAAGTCCGCTGAAGCCCACACACGAGCGGATTGTCCGCTGAAATGTGTTTCCACGGACTAAGTACGTCATACAATCCGCTCGTGTGTACGCGGCAAAACACCTCT
The DNA here is from genome assembly GCF_037356315.1 of Lithobates pipiens. Lineage (NCBI taxonomy): Eukaryota > Metazoa > Chordata > Amphibia > Anura > Ranidae > Lithobates > Lithobates pipiens. The sequence continues at coordinate 12,589,641 of NW_027507825.1, forward strand.
GAAAAGTAATCCAAAAGCCGATCAAGAGGCAGGTTTAGATGCAAGGCTAAACCTAACCGAAAGTAAAAGACTTGATTAACAAAATGTACCAGTTGGTTGAGGTTTTCTTTTTTTTTTCTTTTTAACCCTAAAGAGTACCTTAGGTTTGTTGGGAAAAACAATTGTAGCATATAATACATACATATTAGAAAACAAATCCATAAAATATCCTTGTCAGTCCCAATTAACTCCCTCAGCCGGTTATTCCTTCCACCATCTTGGATATGGGAGATGACTGTGTCTTCCTGAGGAACCACCGCCAGTCTCTCATTGTACACACACAAGACACTTTGTGAATGGTCCTGCAGCCTCCTGGGACATGTGATGTGTCCCAGGAAGCTGTGGGAGGGGACTGGCCTAGGAGGGAATCTTTGAAGGGCGCACGGGTACCGATAAAATTTGGTACTTGCTCCCCGTCATAAAAAAAAAAGACCTTGTAATACTTTGTGAATGGCCCTGCAGCCTCCTGGGACATGTGATCTGTCCCAGGAAGCTGGGGAGGGGACGGGCTTAGGAGAGAATTTCTAACTCGCAACAGGTACTGATATATAGTTACATAGTAGGTGAGGTTGAAAAAAGACACAAGTCCATCAAGTCCAACCTATGTGTGTGATTATACGTCAGTATTACATTGTATATCCCTGTATGTTGCGGTCGTTCAAGTGCTTATCTAATAGTTTCTTGAAACTATCAATGCTCCCCACCGAGACCACAGACTGTGGAAGGGAATTCCACATCTTTGCAGCTCAAAAATTTGGTAATTGCTCTCCCCCATAAGAAAAGACCTTGTAACAATTTGCAAATGGTCCTGCAGCCTCGTGGGACATGTGATGTGTCCCAGGAAGCTGCGGGAGGGGATGGGCCTAGGAGATGGTACTTTCTCCTCCATAAGAAAAGACCTTGTAAAACTTTGTGAATGGTCCTGCAGCCTCCTGGGACATGTGATGTGTCCTAGGAAGCTGAGGAAGGGGCAGGCTTAGGATAATTAGGATCATTTTTTAACTGGGCACGGGTACCGATAAAATTTGGTACTTGCCTCTCTCCCCCCCCCCCCCCATAAAAAAAAGACCTTGTAACACAATTAGAGGGTGGGGGTAGGGTGTGCAAAATAGTGGGACTTCACTTTTTAAATTTTTTAAATTTGAATTTTTAATGACATTTTTTAGTTTAATGTAATTTTTAATGTTACCTTTTAATTAAATTTCTTTTAATTTAATTAAAATAAAGGAGGGAGCAAACTAGCGGGACTTCACTATATTTTTTTGTATCATTCATTTTCATTCATAATTTAATAATTTTTTTCTGCTTTAACTCCTTTTGTCCACATTTTGGTACATTTTTTTTTTTTTTACCAAAATAACACCAAATTTTTCTCATCTCTTTTCAAAAAAAAGTTTTGCCTAGAAATACATTTTGATTTTTACATTGCATCCCATTGTACTTTTTACATTGCATCCCCCTGGCTTTCTTAGTCAATATTATTATTATTATTATTATTTAAAGCGGAAGTCCACCGGGACTCCGCGTTTTTTTTTTTGTTTTGTTTTTAAAGCCAGCAGCTACAAATACTGCAACTGCTGACTTTTAAAATAGTGACACTTACCTGTCCAGCGCGCCCGCGATGTCGGCACCCGAAGCCGATCTCTAGATCGGTACTCGGGTGCTGCCGCCGCCATCTTGGGTATGGGAATCAGGAAATGGAGCCTTTCGGCTTCATTTCCCGGTTCCCTACTGCGCATGCGCGAGTAGCGCTGCGCAATAAGGATGGTCCCCGCTGCCTCTGGGATCTGTGTGTTTCCCAGCAAGCAGCGGGGCACTTGCGGAAAGGGGCAGGCACTTGCGGAAAGGGGCGTAATCTACGCCCCTTTCCGCAGAGAGCTATCCCGGAAGTGGGTGCAGTTACCTGGATTATCCAGGTAACTGCACCCCCCTCCCCCCTGAAAGGTGCCAATTGTGGCGCCGGAGGGGGGGGAGGAATCCGATGAGCGGAAGGTCCATTTTAGGGTGGACCTCCGCTTTAAGGTACTTATATAGCGCAGTCAATTTACACAGCACTTTACATATACATTGTACATTCATATCAGTCCTTCCCCTCAAAAGACTGCGGTGATCAGCGTTGTATCTAAAAAAAAAATATATATATATATTTTTCAAATGCAGTGCTCAAAACCTTTTCACATTAATATCAAAACAAGTGGAGAGGAACGTTTTCCTTGCCGATTCCGCAATTATCTGCAATTGTGCAGCATGCGGTGCGCATCACAATGTCGGTTCTCTCTTCCCATTAAAAGCCAAAAGTAGAGACAGTCGTCCCGAACGTGACCCTTTTTTTTTCCAGGGTGGCCTTTTTTTTTTTTTTTTTTGCATAGGCTCACTTTTATTAATTGGATTTGTACATCAGTGTATAATTATGAACCTTCAAGATGAAGGCTACGAAAAAGCAATAATTATTTCAACTCTGTGATTCGGTTTTTCTGAAAACACGGCGATCATCTTTGGAAACATGCGAGCCCTAATTAGCAATTAATTTATGGTGTCATTAGGCAGAAGAAAAAGAAGCTGTTTCATGTCTTTTAAATTGTTCGCGAAAAAGGAGAGGACGTTCATTTGACACGGAGCCCAGTTGCTGAAAACTGCACGGCTAGGTCCTTTAGAGCAGTGGTCCCCAACCTTTTTGGAACCGGGGACCGGCTGCGTGGAAGAAAGTTGTGCCAAGGACCGGGGGGAGGGGGGGGGGGGTCACGTGGGCTGGGTATGGTGTCAGAGTGATTGAAGTACATTATCTTTATTATTACATTGTAATGATAAATGAAATAGTTGAACTCACCATAATGCAGAATCAGTGGGAGCCCCCCTAACGTGTCACTTGCCACTGTCGCCTGCCACCAGATGCGGAATGTCACTTGGCATGTGCCACACCTGCCACATTGCCTGTCACCAGATGCAGAATGTTTTACGTACTGTCACCAATGTAGTACAGCATCATCATATAACTGGTGTGGTGGTGATCAGGGACACTGACTAGTGACAAACAATACGGAAAAAAAAAAAACATAATTATTATTTTTTTATAGCCTTTTCATTTTTTTATAAAAAAATATTTTTTTTATTATTTTCTTTTAACACACTGTGACCAGAGCAATATAAATATATATATATATATATATATATATATATATATATATATATATATACACATTATAATTGCTTATAGCAGTGAATTTCATTGCTATAAGCAAGCAGTCCATCCAATCCAGTGATCTTTGAAGACTTGGAAAACCCCTAACCTGGAGTACCACCTTGTGGAGGAATGCCTGAGCAGCCAAGTAGAGAGGGACATTTTAATGTTAACATTCGCATTGAATTGCTAGAATTTTAAAGTAAAGTTGCATCAACTGTTCTAAGCAATGGACAGTGTCAGAAGGGCAATAGACGGTGTCAGTGGAGCAGTGGATGGTGTTAGTAGGGCAGTTGATAGTGTCAGTCAGTAGAGCAGTGGATGGTGTCAGTAGGCCAGTGTCATTCAGTAGACTAGTGGATGATGTCAGGAGAGCAGTGGATGGTGTCAGTTGGGCAGTGGATGGTATCAGTTAGTAGACTAGTGGACGATGTCAGTAGGGCAGTGGATGGTGTCAGTTAGTAGAGAACTGGACGGTGTCAGTAGGGCAGGGGATTATGTCAGTTAGAAGAGAAGTGGGCGGTGTCAGTAGGGCAGAGGATGTTGTTAGTTAGTAGAGAAGTGGACACTGTCAATAGGGCAGTGGACGGTGTCAGTTGGGCAGTGGACAGTGTCAATAGGGCAGTGGACGCTGTCAGTAGGGCAGTGGACAGTGTCAGTAGGGCAGTGGAAGGTGTCAGTAGGGCAGTGGACGGTGTCATTGGTAGAGAAGTGGACGGTGTCAGTAGGACAGTGGACAGTGTCAGTTAGTACAGAAGTGGACAGTGTCAGTAGGGCAGTGGATGGTGTCAGTTAGTAGAGAACTGGACGGTGTCAGTAGGGCAGTGGATGGTGTCAGTTAGAAGAGAAGTGGGCGGTGTCAGTAGGGCAGAGGATGGGGTCAGTTAGTAGAGAAGTGGACGGTGTCAGTAGGGCAGTGGATGGTGTCAGTAGAGAAGTGGACACTGTCAATAGGGCAGTGGATGCTGTCAGTAGGGCAGCGGTCAGTGTCAGTTAGTAGAGAAGTGGACGGTGTCAGTAGGGCAGTGGACGGTGTCAGTTAGTAGAGAAGTGGACGGTGTCAGTAGAGCAGAGGACAGTGTTAGTAGGGCAGTGGACGGTGTCAGTAGGGCAGTGGACGGTGTCAGTAGGGCAGTGGACGGTGTCAGTAGGGCAGTGGACGGTGTCAGTAGGGCAGAGGACAGTGTCATTAGGGCAGAGGATGGTGTCAGTAGAGCAGAGGACGGTTTCAGTAGGGCAGTGGACGGTGTCAGTAGGGCAGTGGAGGGTGTCAGTAGGGCAGTGGACGTTGTCAGGAGGGCAGTGGATGGTGTTAGTAGGGCAGTGGACGGTGTCAGTAGGGCAGAGGACGGTGTCAGTAGGGCAGAGGACAGTGTCAGTAGGGCAGAGGACGGTGTCAGTAGAGAAGTGGATGGTGTCAGTAGAGCAGTGGATGGTGTCAGTAGAGCAGAGGACAGTGTCAGTAGGGCAGAGGACAGTAGCAGTAAGGCAGAGGACGGTGTCAGTAGAGCAGTGGATGGTGTCAGTAGAGCAGAGGACAGTGTCAGTAGGGCAGAGAACGGTGTCAGAAGGACAGTGCACGGTGTTAGAAAGGCAGTGGATGGTGTCAGTAGGGCAGTGGACGGTGTCAGTAGGGCAATGGATGGTTTCAGTAGGGCAGAGGACGGTGTCAGTTGCTTTTCATGTTTTATTAATTTATTTTAATTTTTATAGCCCTGTTGGGGAGTTTTGGTGAATAATCAAGGGTTCTAAACTGACCCCTGATGAGAAGAGAAGACAGAGAAGGTGATGGAAGACACAGTCCTCGATCTTCATCTCTGCCTCCTCAGCAGCACAGAACGAAGGAACAGGAAGAGCTCTGCACGATCTTCCTTTTCAATCACAAACTCAAACATAGCATTTTTGTTTTTTAGCAAACTTTGTTGCAGATTCCTACCTTTTTGTTATTCTGAAGAAAAAGCTGGATGTTTGCCTGTGTCCATGTGCACAGTGAATGTGAGTCATTTTATCATTAGTAACCAGCTGCTGCACCTGTAGGGTTCTAGTGAGGAAAGTGTCAGGGTCTGCATACCTTTAGGCATGATTTCCCTTTGGGAGTATCTCACCACAAATGACATTTTTGTTGCAGGGGATGCCCGAAATCTGACTTGTACCTTAGTGCAGACTTCTGGGAAAATCAGCGAGCCAATCACAGTAGCGGGAAATGACATTTCTGGGGGAGGGGGGGGGGGGGGGGCGTTCTGTATACCATCTGTGTGCGGAGCGCCTCCAGGGCGGCCGTATTGCATTTTACAATGCTGCAGATTGAAAAGGAAAAGGTAATTTTTCTAATACCACTTAAAGTGGTTGTAAACCCTTACAAACCACTTTGACCTACAGGTAAGCCTAGATTAAGGCTTACCTGTAGGTCCAAGCAATATCTCCTAAACCTATATGGTTTAGGAGATATTTGCCCGAAAACGGGCGCCGCTGTCTACGGCGCATGCGCCGTAGACAGCGGCGCGCAGGCGCACTGAACGCGGCAGTTCCAAGAACGGAGCTGCCGCATTTGTCGACTCCCGTGCGCATGCGCGGGAGTGACGTCATCGCGGCTTCGCCGAATGACAGCGGCGGAGCTGCGAGACGCCACCAGCAAGATGGATGCGGCGGACTACAGGGGACAGCGGCGACTTCGCTGGCTCCTGTGTCAGGTAAGTGACACATAATGGGCTACTATGCGATGCGATGCGATGCGATGCAATGCGATGCATAGTAGTCCATTATGCTTTACCTTTGCAGGGAAAAAAAGAGGAAGTAAACTCATCAGGGTTTACTTCCTCTTTAATTACAGTATGATTTGTGTAGCATTTGTTTACGCTATATTATTATTTTATTTGCTATTTGTTTCCCACAGAAGTGGAGTTCCCCATATAGAACATTCCCTTGAAGATGGAAATGAATGTCCCAGGAAAGTGGAGGGAGAATAAACAGGTTTGCCGGGTTTTCGTGGAGATGGCGCTCTGATTGTACATCACCAGTAACTGTCATCTATCTTACATTGGACGGAGGTTACATCCACATTCTCTCCCTAAAACTGCTGTTCTGGCTCGCCCGGCGCTTTCATCCAACATCCTTTTTTATGAGCAATAAAACGACGATGTTGTGTTTCCCCGTGAAAAAAAAAAAGTCCGGCGTTGGACACGGGCGCATCGGCGCGCTGAGATTAGCAGCTCCACAAAACGAAAAAAAAAAAAGGAACAGATGTTTAATTATTCCTCCGCACACTGGCTGCCTCGTATTTCTTCCTCGGTAAGCACCGCATTGGTCAATTGTTCTTGCGCTCGTTCTCCACGCCGGACGGAGCTGAAATTGTATCGGCGGTTAATGGCCCGTTGGACGGCCCTTTTTGTTTTTTCCTGGGAGCGCGGCGGAGAGGAATACGGAGGATCAGTCTAGTGTTGGCTGCGCGGAATCCGGCGCTTCTCTCTCCAGGACTATTAGGACACAGAACTCATTGATGATTTAATCGTGCGGGAAATGCTTACGGCGAGGAATGTGCGAGCGCGGCACGTGTAATGGCGCCAGCCCTTGGGTGTTAAAGAGGACCTCCGGCTGAAAAAACGAAAACTTTTTTTCTATAGTCCTAAACGTGTGTTAGTCTATTCAAGTCATCCAAGATACTTTTTTTTTTTAAAGTATTCTAAATAATGAAGGAGATTTATCGGTGCACACCGAATCTGGTGCAGCTGTGCATGGTAACCAATCAGCTTCCGGGTTTTATTGTTATAGCTTAACCACTTGCCAACCCGCCGCAATATACGTCGGCAAAATGGCAGCGGTCCCCCCTGTACGTCCCCTTTAATTGGTGGGCTTAGCGGGCGCGTGCTCCCGCCGCCTCCGGCATGACCATTCCCGCAGGACCTGTGGACTCGATGTCTGCCGGTCTCCCGGCGATCGTATCACGGGGGCCGCAGAACGCAGAATTGCCTATGTACACAAGGCGTTTTGTCTTGTGTCATGACAGAGATCACTGCTCCCTGTCATCAGGAGCAGTGATCTCTGTCATGTGACTTGAAAACCATCCCCCCCCCCCCCCAGTTAGAATCACTGCCTAGGACACACTTAACCCCTTCATCACCCCCTAGTGGTTAACCCCCTTCCCTGCCAGTGTCATTTACACAGTAATCAGTGCATTTTTATAGCACGGATCGCTGTATAAATGACAATGGTCCCAAAAAAGCGTCAAAAATGTCTGATCTGTCTGCCGCAATGTCGCAGTCCCGATAAAAATTGCAGATCGCCGCCTAATTACTAATAAAAAAAAATAATAATAATAAAAATGCCATAAATCCCCTGTTTTGTAGATTCTATAACTTTTGCGCAAACCAATCAATAAACGCTTATTGCAATTTTTTTTTTTACCAAAATTATGTAGAAGAATACATATTGACCTAAACTGAGGGAAAAAAAATGTTTTTTTAATATATTTTTAGGGGATATTTATTATAGCGAAAAGTAAAAAATTGTTCAATTTTTTTGTTTATAGCGCAAAATATAAAAATCGCAGAGGTGATCAAATACCACCAAAAGAAAGCTCTATTTGTGGGGGGAAAAAAAGATGTCAGTCCTTGTTTGGGTGCAACGTCGCACGACAGTTAAAGTGCCGAATGGCAAAAAGTGCTCTGGTCAGGACAGCGGTAAAATCTTCCGGGGCTGAAGTGGTTAACTACTTGCCAACACCCCGCCACAGATGTACTGCAACAAGGTGGCTCAGCTGCCAAATCACTGTTCCGGTAAGGTGAATCGTGCACTAGCATTCATGGGTGCGCACGTCAGTTGGCCAATGGGAGGGAGCCAATCAGCTGGTCACTGCCCCCGTGATCATTTCCCCCCCGCAGAGACAGAGCGGGGATCTGCCGAAGTAAACAAGGCAAATCTCCATTCAGGGGACGGACACTGAGATCTGTCTTAAGCAGGAAGACGGATCATCATCTGTGTGTTTCCCGGGTCCCACAGTCCCCCATACAGTTAGAACACACAGTGAGGGAACACATTTGAACCCTTTGATCACCCCTGATGTTAACCCCTTCCCTGCCAGTGTCATTAGTACAGGGACAGTGCATATTTTTAGCACTGATCACTGTAATAATGTCACTGGATCCCCAAAAAACTGTAAAAAAAAATGTCAGTTAGGTGTCCGATCTGCCCACCGCAATGTCGCAGTCCCGCTAAAAATCTCTGATCGCTGCCATTACTAGTAATAATTAGAAAAATAAATTAAAATGCCATAAATCTATCCCCTATTTTGTAGATGCAAAACGTTTTTCCGCAAACCAATCAATATACGCTTATTGGGATTTTTTTTTTTTTTACAAAAAATATGTAGAAGAATACATATTGGCCTAAACTGATGAATACATTTGTTTTATATATATATTTATTTATATATATATATATATATATATATATATATATATATATATATATATATATTGTAAAGCACTATGCAAACTGTTGGCACTCTATAAATCCTGTATAATAATAATAGTAACAATTTATTATAGCAGAAAGTAAAAAATATATATATATTTTTTAAATTGTCAGCCTTTTTTTTTATTTACATCGCAAAAAAAAAAAAAAACGCAGATGCAATCAAATACCACCAAAAGAAAATTCTATTTGTGGGGTGAAAAAAAGGACATTACTTTTGTTTGTGTACAGCGTCGCAGGACTGCGCAATTGTTAAAGTAATGCAGTGCAGTATCGCAAAAAATGGCCTGGTCATGAAGGGGGGTAAATCTTTCCAGGGCTGAAGTGGTTAAAGGAGTTGTAAAGACTTGAGGTTTTTCACCTTAATGCATGAACAATGTCACCTCCCTCAAAACCACCACTCCTACCCCCCCCCCCCCCCCCAACACCACCACTGCCACCCCCTTCAACACAACCCCTGCCACCCAGCGCCGGACTGGGAATAAAAACCAGCCCTGGAAAAAATTTCATACCAGCCCAACAGCATTACGTCATTATTTTCTTGTTCATAAAAGGGGAAAACCGTACATTTTAAAGCACATTTGAAGAGCATATAATATATATAGATAAGACAGATATGAGAGCACATAGGGCTAGGGGGATATATATATATATATATATATATATATATATATATATATATATATATATATATATATATATATATATATATATATATATAAAAACAGCAAATTTCAGTTAAAAGTAGTAAAAGTGGAACAATCATCAATAGGGGCATCTGGCATTTTGGGAATATGGGGGGGGGGGGGGGGGTTGACTCTGGTGACCAGAGACCACCTTCCACACAAAGCATACACAAAGGTAAGGGGGGGGTTGGGTTACTGATATAGGGGGGAAACCTTTATATCAGTGCCCCCTTACATTATTGTATTACATCAGTGACCCCCCCCCCCCTCAGACTGGTCTGGTGGCGCTGTCACTGACCTCCTCTCAGGTGCACCGTGCAGGGATCTGTCAGTTGGCTCCAGCCTCCAGCTTGGTGGCTCTGGTTTTATCTTATAGTCTCCTGTCCACAGTCCACACATGTCTGACTTCTCCCATGACCCCCATCCCGGTGGCGCTCCCATTCTTGACTCCTCTCCAGACTCTCTCAGAGACTGCAGACATGATATAAGACAAGAGATGGTCAGAGGTTGCGGACATGATACAAGAGATGGTTAGAGTCTGCGGGCATATTACAGGAGATGGTCAGAGGCTGTGGGCATAGTACAGATCTCAAGATGTCAGAGGATGCGGGCATGGTACAGGAGATGTCAGAGACTGAGGACATGATACAAGAGATCAATGTAGCCTCACTGTGCCCATTCATGCAGCCTCACTGTGTCCATCCATGCAGCTTCACTGTGCCCATCATTGCCGCCTCACTGTGCCCATCATTGCCGCCTCACTGTGCCCAGCATTGCCACCTTACTGTGGTCCTCATTGCAGCCTTACCGTGCCCCTCAATGCAGCCTCACCATGCCCTCATTGCAGCCTCATCATCATTGCAGCCGTACTGTGCCCTCATTGCAGCCTCTCTCACCATCAATGCTGCTTTACTGTGCCCTCATTGCAGCCTCTCTCACCATCATTTCCACCTTACTGCGCCATCATTGCAGCCTCCCTCACCATCATTGCTGCCTTACTGTGCCCTCATTACAGCCTCCCTCACCATCATTGCAGCTTCCCTCATCATCATTTCCACCTTAATGTACCCTCATTGCAGCCTCCCTCACCATCATTGCAGCCTCCCTCACCATCATTGCAGCCTCCCTCGCCATCATTGCCGCCTCTCTCACCATCATTGCAGCCTCCCTCACCATCATTGCCACCTTACTGTGCCCTCATTGCAGCCTCCCTCACCATCATTACCAGCTTACTGTGCCCTCATTGCAGCTTCCCTCACTATCATTACCGCTTCCCTCACCATCATTGCCGCTTCCCTCACCATCATTGCCACTTCCCTCACCATCATTGCCGCCTCCCTCATCATCATTGCCGCCTCTCTCACCATGATTGCCGTCTCCCTCGCCATCATTGCAGCCTAATGACGTATGGGTGACCCCGCCCCCCTCTGATGTAACGGAAACCTGCGTTACATCAGAGGAGGCGGGGTCACCCATACGTCATTGGGGAAACCCTGGCCTCCCTCACTAGCGTCAGAGGGGGTGGGGTCAGGTGACGGGTGACCCCGCCCTCTTAATATAAGAAACGTCAGGCGCTGGGATCCCCGCAGTGTCTCCTCAGTGAAGACAGAAGATGGATATATGGATGGACTGTGCTGGACTGAAAATCACCCGTCGCTGGATCAGATCAGCCATTGCTAGACCCCGAAGAAATGATCATCCGTAGCTGGATAGCAAGAGTGGATTACCACCGCTGGAATCTTTTTTTTCTTTTTAATAAAGGAATTTTTCAAAAGTGTGTTTGTCTTATTTAACAATTTTTTACACTTTCTTTGTGAAATGGTAGGGGTACTTTTGTACCCCCTTACCATTTCAAACAGGGGGGGCCCGGGATCTGGGGGTCCCCTTGTTAAAGGAGGCTTCCAGATTCTGATAAGCCCCCCGCCCGCAGACCCCCACAACCACCGGCCAGGGTTGTGGGGATGAGGCCCTTGTCCTCATCAACATGGGGACATGGTGCTTTGAGGGGTCACAGACCCCCAAAGCATCCTCCCAATTTTGAGTGCATGTGGCCTGGTACGGTTCAGGAGGGGGGGCGCTCCCTCGTCCCCCCCTCTTTTCCTGCAGCCTGCCAGGTTGCGTGCTTGGATAAAGGGTCTGGTATGGATTTTTAGGGGGTCCCCCACGTCATTTTTTATGTGACACAGGGTTCCCCTTAATATCCATACCAGACCTGAAGAGCCTGGTAATTGAATTCAGGGGAACCCCACGCTTTTTTTTTTATCAATGAATGAATTGTCGGCTCCGTAATACAGATAACACTCAATGAGTGTTCTCTGTATCACGGAGCCGACAATTCATTATAGCTGCGAGTGATTTTAAAAGACTTTTTTTCCTGCAGAAATGACACTTTGTGCAGGGACAGTTTTAAGCACGGGAAACATGTGCCCCTTCACAGGCATACTATAGACACCCCCCAGGTACGAAATTTTAAGGAATATTACTTTTATTGTTTCACTTTAATCATTATTAAAATCACTGCTCCTGAAAAAACGTCAGTTTTTAAAACTTTTTTTTGCATTGACCCATGTCCCCTGGGGCAGGACCCGGGTCCCCAAACACTTTTTAGGACAGTAACTTGCATATTAGCCTTTAAAATTAGCACTTTCGATTTCTCCCATAGACTTGTACAGGGTTCTTTTCGAATTTGCCACGAACAGCCCAAATTGTTCACTGTTCGCTGAACAGGCAAACAGGCAATGTTCGAGTCGAACATGAGTTTGGCTCGAACTCGAAGCTCATCCCTAGTTCTCATTATTAAAATCTTGTATATATTCCCTTATCATCCCCTCCAAGAGCTTACATACTGTTTATGTTAGGCTAACTGGTCTGTAAGTCACAGGGATGTATTTTGGGCTGTTTTTTAAATATTGGTGCTACATTGGCTTTTCTCCAATCTGCTGGTACCATTCCAGTCAATAGACTGTCAGTAAAAATTAGGAACAATGGTCTGGCAATTACTTGACTGAGTTCCCTAAGTACCCTTGGGTACAAGCCATCTGGTCCCGGTGATTTATTAATGTTAAGTTTCCCAAGTCTAATTTCAATTCTGTCCTCTGTTAACCATGGAGGTGCTTCCTGTGATGTGTCATGTGGATAAACACTGCAGTTTTGGTTACTGAAGACCCCCGATTCCCTTGTGAAGACTGGGGAGAAAAATAAATTCAAATACCTTCACCATCTCCCCATCCTTTGTAACCAGATGACCTTCCTCATTCTTTATGGGGCCAATATGGTCTGTCCTCCCTTTTTACTGTTTAGATACTTAAAGAATTTCTTGGGATTTTTTTTCGCTCTCCTTTGCTATGTGTCTTTCATGTTCTATCTTAGCCACCCTAATTGCACCCTTACATTTCTTGTTGCATTCTTTATAAAGTCTGAATGCTGATGATGATCCCTCAACCTTGTATTTTTTTTAAGGCCTTCTCCTTTGCTTTTATATGCATGTTTACATTGGAGTTAAGCCATCTAGGACTTTTGTTCACTCTTTCATCTTTTTTGGGATGCATTGGCTAATGCCCTTATTTAAGATGCTCTTAAAGCAAACCCATCTCTCCTCGTGTTCTTTGTTCCTAAGATTTTATCCCAATTCATGCCTTCTAGCAAGGTTCATAGTTTATGCTCTTTTGAAATTCAGTGTTGCATATTATCCTCTTATTGGGTGTTCCGAGATTGCAACTAGGACTTGTTATTATACTTACCTCAGGTTTATATGCTTTAGTTAACCTATCCCTAATGCTCCCAAAACTACCCTCTGGAATATGTTCTGCTCTGACTATCTCTACCTCTGGGCCCTCTAATCACCCCTACTAGCACAAATACCCCCCTCCCCATACGCAAATACCCTCATAGCCCAATTCACCTTTCCCCTCTAACATATCACTTCTAGCACAAATCTGCCAAATACCCCCCACCTACCACAAATCCTCTTCCCCCCTCTCAGGACAAGGTCATCTAGAGCCCAGGGCAAGCATAACAGACTGCACCCCGTCCCAACCAAGATGTATAAGCATTATGTGTCAGCAAAATCCCCCTCCCCCAAAAAAAAATGCTGCATGCTTACCCCCTAAGTATAAATTTATAAATTCCCCTTCTTCCAAGTACAAATCCACCTCCCTGTTGAAATTCCCCCTCCCAGCACAAATCTTTTTTTTTTTTTTTCATGAAAATTTTTTTATTAGAGATTTTCGAGATAAAAACAACAAAGAGGCATAACCGATACAGAAATGTAAAGTATACAATAAATGAACCGGTGACGTGTGTAATCATACTCTAATACAGGATAAATCTGACTGAGCATGTGTTACAAGCAGGTTTTAACAATATTCCAGCAACTGGCTGTAACTCCGCTGAATGTTGGTGCTTACTACAAAGCAGAATACGTGTGGTTGTCGGGCCCTGTCTTCCACAGTAAGGGAAGGAAGATCAATCACCCTTATTCGGCGGAAACTGACCTGCAATGTCTGTGAGCTGGTTCGCTGCATCAGAGATCTGAGGTCCTGAGCATGAGAATGTTGTCACCTGTCATTGACAGGTTCGAGTGATAAGGAGATATACCGGTCATTCAAGGTGGGTCAGTCTTGGGGGGAGGGGGGGTCGGTCGTCTACGAGGGGGGAGGGGTGGGTATACTAGGGACAGTGACGAGGGAAGAGGTGTTGGGGAGGTTCAGGTGACTAGCAGGGGTAGGGGAGGGCGGGAGTAGTCCATAGGCGTCACCTTCTCGGCCCCCCCCACATCAGGGGAAGGTTTCCCTCGGGGACCCCCGTCCTGCAGGAGTTCCCTCTGGGGCCTTGTAAAAGGTGTTTCGAGGTTCCAGCACAAATCTATGACCCCACTCAAAATCCCTCCTCCCAACACAAATCCCCCACCCCCAAATTTCCCCTCCTAGCACAGATAACCCCTAATCATCCCTACTAGCTCAAATAGCCCCCCTCCCCAATAAAAAATTCCCCTCCTAGCACAATTCCCCTACCCACTCTTCCATATCACTACTAGCACAAACCCGCCATTTTCCTTACACCTACCACAAATCCCCTATCCCCCAACCCAACACAAATACCCTTAAATCACCACTCCTAGCACACTCCTTTCCTAGAACAATTGTTACCCCCTGCTGCACCCCAAATTCTCCCTCCCAACACAAATCTCCTCCCCAAATCTCACTGTGGTGCCCCCCCACCTCACATGAAACCACAGTGCTCAGGGCAACCGCTCCCTCCTGCCCACCTCAGTTTTACGCACACAAAGTGGATTATTATACTTTGTGAATATATTTCAATGAATATATTTCAATGAAATTGTTTTGTAGCCGGAGTCCAGCTTTCATTTTTCAGCCAGAAAGCAATCGGGAAAATATTCCGGGCCCGCAAGAAACGTCAAGTTAATTACACCAAGAGAAATGCTTATTCTCTACAAATTGAAATCTGGGGAGATTAAATCAAACATCTTAATTAGTAGACATTGATCACAGAGCTATTTGTCAACGCTTGTTGCCAATAATGAGGAACCCTCCGAAGCCGAATTAACGGGGACAAAACAAGGTGGAAACTATCCAGTGGAATTGAAGATGCTGGCCTGGACGTCAGCTCCGTATGTTCAACCCCGTCCTTGTTGGGGGGTTGTGGAGGGATGGATCAGCTGGCACTGGCGGGGAGAAGTTGTGTTCATTTGTTTATTCTAAAGCCAGTCTTGGACGCGGTTCTGAAAAACATCAGAATAGACAGGATCTAACCACTTCAGCCCCGGAATTATTTATCCACTTCCTGACCAGAGCATTTTTTTGACGTTGCACCCCAACAAAATGTATGTGCTTTTTTTTACCATAAATAGAGCTTTCTTTTGGTGGTATTTGATCTTGGTGGTATTTGATTTTTATTTTTTGCGCTATAAACAAAAAAATACAATATTTAACTTTTTGCTATAATAAATATCCCCCAAAAAATAACATGTTCATCAGTTTAGGCCGATATGTATTCTTCTACATATTTTTGGTAAAAAATAATCCCAATTAGCGTATACTGATTGGTTTGCGCAAAAGTTGTCACGTCTATAAAATAGGGGATAGATTAATGACATTTTTATTATTCTTTTTTTTTTTGTTTACTAGTAATGGCGGCGATCTGCAATTTTTAGCAGAACTTCGACATTGCGACAGACAGATCGGACACTTTTGATACTTTTTTTGGACCACTGACATTTATACAGCGATCAGTGCTATTAATGTGATTACAGTATAAATCACACTGGCAGGGAAGGGGTTAACACCAGGGGGCGATCAAATGGTTAAATGTTCCCTAGGGAGGTGTTTCTAACTGTGGGGGGGAAGGGACTGACTGGGAGTAGAGAGAGATCGCTGTTCCTGATCACTAGGAACAGACAATCTCACTCTACTCCCCTGTCAGAACGGGGATCTGTTTTGTTTACATTGACAGATCTCCATTCTGCCTCTCTGTGGAGCGATCAAGGGTGGCCAGCAGACATCCACCGGACCCGGTGATTGTCTTCCCCCAGCCAGCGAATGGGCACAGATCGCCGGGTACGCACCCAACATACAGTGACGGCGATTGCCGCAGCTGAGCCAACCCGCTGCAGTTTAACTGCGGCGGTTGATCGGCAAGTGGTTAAATGTCGCAGTTTTTATGCAAACTTGTCTTGAGAAAAGCACGTGGGCTGCCCTTGATGGGCTCCTTTTGAAAATGCTAGCTGCCTGGCAGCTGCCACCTCTACGCCATACACAGCCTATCCAAGGCAGCACCATTGCATCATGTAAATACTTTTTTTCTTGGTCTAAGCCAGCTCCTTGTTATGTTAAGGGCCTGGGGCTTAAATGTGTGTACGACAGTGGTGCTCACAATTTTTGGGGCGGTGCAAACAAACTGAACATTTCTGAAAAATACTGAAACAAAAACAGCAATTGCAGCCTCACTGTGCCCATCATATGCAGCCACTGTGCCCATCATATGCAGCTAAGTGTGCCCATCAGATGCAGCCAACTGTGCCCATCATATGCAGCCAGTGTGCCCATCATATGCAGCTAAGTGTGCCCATTAGATGCAGCCAACTGTGCCCATCATATGCAGAACAGTGTCTATCATATGCAGCCAAATGTGCCCATCATATGCAGCCCCTGTGCTCATCAAATACAGCCACTGTGCCCCATTATATGCAGCCTTTGTGCCCCCCCCCCCACCCACCTGCTGTTTGCCAAACACTTACCCCATTGTGGTAGTGGTGGGTCAGGTAGAGGGACAGGTGGGGACCTGTGGGATGGTAGCACGGCAATGGCTCCTATGTGTACCTCCTTGGTACGTGTCTTCTTCCTGTATTCCTTGGCGCCAATGGGAACACCTGTGTCTTCAGCCAATTAGGTGCCCGGTATTACATCTGGGCCTCCTAATTGGCTGAGAGGTGGTTCTATGTGTAGTGCCGGCTCCTGAAGAGCATGTGCTATGTGTTTTGTTATTTAACTTTTCCTGGAAGCGCAGTTTGGTTTTGGGTTTAATTACTCTAAATATTAACCTCAGTACCAGTCTGGCTGGACTGCATGGTGTGCTACCTGACCATAGGTGATGCTCTCATCTCTGGCAGGGTCAAGAACGCAGTCTAGTTGGGTGCATTAAGGGTTTGCTCTCTCTCGGAACCAGCCCAGTGGGAGTGCCACTCTTGCTCTGCATTCTGGGAGAGGGTACTTAAGGTGCTGACGTCAGGTGCTTCGGAGTTCCGGTCCACAGGTGCTTTCTGGCTGTTTGGTCCTGGTCCTCCTGACCAGCCCTCAGGACTCTCATGGCCTGGGGTTGCGGATCCACCCGACTACAGTTCTCGGGGCTGGCTAGCGCGAGACAGAGAAACTGAAAGAAGGATTCAGAGGTGGTCCGGTGCCATCTGGGTTTGTGGAGGGGCCCAGCAAATGTGAAGGTATCCAGGGGAGGACTCTTTGGTAGAAGGCCACGCAGAGGTTGGCTTCTCAGCAAGAGCCTGGACAAGTTGAAAGACCCCAAATGAATCTAGTCTCATGGGGTATCGCCGGATCGGCTGTAAGACACTTGTACCATACAAAGGTTTTCTGAGTTGTCTACATCTTTCAGTTCTGTTCCAGTGTTTTACACCAAGTCTGTGGCAGAGACTTTGAGCAAGTGTTCTACAACAAGTCTGTGGCAGAGACTTTGAGCAAGTGTTCTACAACAAGTCTGTGGCAGAGACTGTATCTGAATGAAACACCCTGTTGGCTGCTAGGCCTGGTGAGAGAAGGACTATCCGATAGGGGTAAGGATCCAGTTGTGACTGGATATTCTCTGGATTTCCTAGTGTGAGAGACTGTTTCCTATTTGACTTAGCGCTAAGAGTACCTGGACTTTCCTACCTAAACGCTCCAACCCCATGTTGAGAGACTGTGTTCGTTAACTATTTTTGCAAATAAAAATCTGGATCTGGCGTCAGTTTCTACAGTTCTTGGGCCATCTACCACGGAAAACCCCTAGACACACATGAGGTCAAGAAGGTAACGGTAAGC
Source organism: Lithobates pipiens (assembly GCF_037356315.1). Classification (NCBI taxonomy): domain Eukaryota; kingdom Metazoa; phylum Chordata; class Amphibia; order Anura; family Ranidae; genus Lithobates; species Lithobates pipiens. The sequence continues at coordinate 12,607,562 of NW_027507825.1, forward strand.
CCAATTAAATCAGCCACTCCTTCGGGGGTCAGTGCTACATATGTTAGCACAGCAAATATTAATTTATTTTGCTAACACACCTGGGTGCACTGTGAGTGCAATGGATTGTGCTCTCAGGTCACCATTTTTGACACCTATTAGAGCCTATGGCTCTAATCGGGTGCTTCAAACCCCCCCCCCGTCGCTATAGTTCAGATGCCTGCCCTCTGAAAAGGTTGCTATGCATGAATCTATCCATACCCGTACAGATTCCCCCAACACATATCTTCCCCCAGTACAGATCACCCCGCTCTACAGTTCCTCCCAGTGCAGCTCTCCCCCATTACAGATCCTCCAATCTAGATACCCCCCCCAGTACAGATCCTCTTCCCCGATATAGTTCCCCCACAGTATGGATCTCCGCCCACTAGTACAGCTCTCCCCAGTACAGACCCCCATCCCCAAGTACTGTTCTCCTCAAAGTACAGATCTCCCTGCCCACCAATACAGATCTCCCCCCTCCAAAAATTCTACTCCTCAGACCAGGCATTTCAAACCGAGGGGAAGTCCCCCCTTGGCTCTGTGATCAGAGCTGGGAAGGAGAAAAACTCCCTCGCTCTGAACTGCCACCACCTGTCTCTGAATTCTGACAGATAGCTGCAGTCTCACGGACACTCTTGGGGAGGGGATGGTTGAACCCTTCTATCTTCCCTTATCTATGCCCCCCATTCATGGCTATGCTATGTAGAGAGGTCATGAGCTAGATGTCAGGCTAATTAATATAGTATATTAATATTCTAGCCCAGGGGTCTCCAAACTTTCTAAACAACGGACCGGTTTACTGTTCTTCAGACTTTAGGAGGGCCGGACTGTGGCTATCAAGAGTAAAAAATGTCCCATCATCAGTGGGAGTATACAATTCCCCATCACTGGTGGCAGTGGGAGTCATTGGCAACATTGGGCCCCATTGTTGGTGTCATTGGGAGGAATAGTGCTCCTTCAGGGATGCCATTGGTTAGGAATTGTGCCCCATCATTGCTGCCATTGGGTGGAATTGTGCCCTTCATTGGTGTCTGTGAATAAAATAACACCCCAAGGGCCAGATAAAAGAAAGCAATGGGCTGCATCCGGCCCCCAGGCTGCAGTTTGGAGACCACTGTTCTAGCCAATAAAGTCATCAAATGCTTGATTGTCCTAAATATGTCTACACATGCCTAAACGTGTGTGCAATATGCAGCTTCAGGTGCATTTTTTTAAAACAGCTGTTCTCCTGCCAGGAGTTCTAACATTCAGAGGAGAAAAGCAAAAGCCCAGTGTGCATGAGGCCTTACTTGAAAAACAGATTTGCTATTGACTGCCGCCTGCCCTGACCCTTGCTTGTAGAACAAACTGATTTCTGCCTGTCTTGACCCTTGCTTGGATAACAGTTCACTCTCCCATTGCCGCCTACTCTGACCCTTGCTTGGATAACAGATTATTATCTGATTGCCACTAGCCCTGGCCTATACTTGCATGACAAATTAGTCTCTGGTTGCCACCTGTCCTGACCCTTGCTTTGATAACAGATCACTCTCTCATTGCTGTTTGCACTGACCCTTACTTGGATGAAAAAATACTCTCTAATTGCTGCCTGCTCTTGCCATTACCTGGATAACCAATTACTCTCTGATTGCTGCCTGTCCTGACCCTTTTGTGAATAACAGATCACTTTCTGATTGTAGTCTACTTTGACCCTTGCTTAGATAACAGATTTCCCTCTGATTGCCACCTGCCCTGACCCTTGCCTGGATAACAGATCACTCTGTGTCAGAAACCATGAACCAGACCGAGACAGAAGTACAATTAAGGCTCGGTTCACACAGGAGGCGGCACGACGCAGCACGACTTGCAGCGCCGCGACCTGCCGAGACCTCAGCGGCGACTTGCAAAATGACTTCTGTATAGAAGTCAATGCAAGTCGCCCGAAGTCATGCCAAAAGTAGTACAGGAACCTTTTTTCTAAGTCGGAGCGACTTGAGTCGCTCCTCTTAGAACGGTTCCGTAGTACAGAACGGGGGCGACTTGTCAGGTCGCGGCGCGGCAAGTCGTGCCACGTCGTGCCGCCTCCTGTGTGAACCGAGCCTTAATCACACTTGTTTATTAATAAAAAATAAAAAGGTAAATACAGTAGGCGTAGTCAAAGCATAGCCAGAGTCCAGTAACCTGATAGAGTAGTCAGCCAGGCCAGAGTTCAATAACCAGATAGGGTAATCAGCCAGGCCAGAAGTCAGGGATCCAAGTGGAGGAACAGCAAGCAGGATTAGGACTTTTTTTTTTAAAAAGAAAAGAAAAACACAAAAACCTCAACAAAAATTGTTGACCATACTGGACTTTTTAGGCATAGATATAAATATAAAGAAAAAAAGAGGGGGGGGGGGTGGGGGGTGAAGAGTAAATAATTTAAAATAATTTTTATTTTTCTAAAAAGAGAAAGAAACACACTAAATCTAAATATTTCTTATCCTGTCTAGTATGTTAGAGGTATATCATATTCTGTATATATTCCTGTACATATCCAACATAGGAACATTAAGGAAAAATTAACACTTAATACAGAAAATAGTTTGTATAGACAGGATAGCAATTAAGAATCAGCTCAAAGATATTTAGATGCTCTACATGTTTCGCGTTCATCATAACGCTTCATCAGGAGCTTAACATTTTTCTAAAAATAGGAAAAATATATCATTAAGAAAATTTATAATAGCATAAAATTCACCATAAAAAATATACAATTCATTCCCAGATAATTGCAATTACAAAATAAAAATGATAAACTTGCTGCCAGGTAGTGATGGCCGAACGGTTCGCCCGGCGGTCGTTTCGCGGCGAATTTCCGACTTTCGCCGTCCGCGGGTTCGAACGCCTTTTTCCGTCGTTCGCCCCGGCGGACTTACGTGTTTAATGTATACAAGAACTTTAACCTTTCGTGACACGTTTATCATGTGTTACAGGACAACCAATTGAGACATGACAGCTCATGGACACTTGGACATTCCCCCTAACCTATAAATACACCCGATCCGGTGGCCATTTTACATTCTTTCTTCTGTCACTGTAGGGAAAGGATCCTGTGTGGAGTAGGGACAGAGAAAACGCTAGCTATTTGGTACACAAAAGTTCTTTTCAGGACTGGTATAGGTGTTAGGTCAGCAGCCTGAGTTTCTTTTGTCAGTTTAGATAAAGGGACAGAGCGCTGTATGCTGCTATTTTAGGGACAGCTCAGCCAGATTAGTCTTTCTTCATCATCATCATCATCATCATCATTAGCTGTTACTATCAGGTCCACAAAAGAGCTGTTCCAGCTAATCGTTCCAGCCTACTCTTTTTTGCCAATTTGTATAGGGACAGGCAGGAAGCAGTGTTGTCAGGCAGTGAGGATAATTTTAAAGACTTGCTGTTACTATTAGTTCCACAAAGGTTCTTTTCAGGACTGGTATCAGTGGTACGGTAATAGGCTTGTACACGTATAATATTCTTTCTTCCAAATATAGAAAGAATATTATACTTGACTGCTGCCCTTCTGCTGCAGTCTGCTAATCATTCACAACTCACTTGTTCCACAAAAGTTCTTATAAGGACTGGTAACTTGGTATAGGGTGCTACGGTACATAGGCTTGGGTGCGGTACAGTCTGCTGTTCTGTAAGGACCGCTATCGGTCCACAATAGATAGGGTTGCCGTGCACTACTGCTGACCGCTGCCCTATACTGCAGCAGTCCTTCAGCGGTATAGGGACTGACGCACAGTCTGCTAAACACTAATACACAACCTGCTTGGTCCACAAAAGTTCTTATAAGGACTGGTAACTTGGTATAGGGTGCTACGGTACATAGGCCTGAGTGCGTTACAGTCTGCTGTTCTGTAAGGACCGCTATCGGTCCACAATACATAGGGTTGCCGTGCACTACTGCTGACCGCTGCCCTATACTGCAGCAGTCCTTCATTGGTATAGGGACTGACGTACAGTCTGCTAATCACTAACACACAACCTGCTTGGTCCACAAAAGTTCTTATAAGGACTGGTAACTTGGTATAGGGTGCTACGGTACATAGGCCTGAGTGCGTTACAGTCTGCTGTTCTGTAAGGACCGCTATCGGTCCACAATACATAGGGTTGCCGTGCACTACTGCTGACCGCTGCCCTATACTGCAGCAGTCCTTCAGCGGTATAGGGACTGACGCACAGTCTGCTAAACACTAACACACAACCTGCTTGGTCCACAAAAGTTCTTATAAGGACTGGTAACTTGGTATAGGGTGCTACGGTACATAGGCCTGAGTGCGTTACAGTCTGCTGTTCTGTAAGGACCGCTATCGGTCCACAATACATAGGGTTGCCGTGCACTACTGCTGACCGCTGCCCTATACTGCAGCAGTCCTTCATTGGTATAGGGACTGACGTACAGTCTGCTAATCACTAACACACAACCTGCTTGGTCCACAAAAGTTCTTATAAGGACTGGTAACTTGGTATAGGGTGCTACGGTACATAGGCCTGAGTGCGTTACAGTCTGCTGTTCTGTAAGGACCGCTATCGGTCCACAATACATAGGGTTGCCGTGCACTACTGCTGACCGCTGCCCTATACTGCAGCAGTCCTTCATTGGTATAGGGACTGACGTACAGTCTGCTAATCACTAACACACAACCTGCTTGGTCCACAAAAGTTCTTATAAGGACTGGTAACTTGGTATAGGGTGCTACGGTACATAGGCCTGAGTGCGTTACAGTCTGCTGTTCTGTAAGGACCGCTATCGGTCCACAATACATAGGGTTGCCGTGCACTACTGCTGACCGCTGCCCTATACTGCAGCAGTCCTTCAGCGGTATAGGGACTGACGCACAGTCTGCTAAACACTAACACACAACCTGCTTGGTCCACAAAAGTTCTTATAAGGACTGGTAACTTGGTATAGGGTGCTACGGTACATAGGCCTGAGTGCGTTACAGTCTGCTGTTCTGTAAGGACCGCTATCGGTCCACAATACATAGGGTTGCCGTGCACTACTGCTGACCGCTGCCCTATACTGCAGCAGTCCTTCATTGGTATAGGGACTGACGTACAGTCTGCTAATCACTAACACACAACCTGCTTGGTCCACAAAAGTTCTTATAAGGACTGGTAACTTGGTATAGGGTGCTACGGTACATAGGCCTGAGTGCGTTACAGTCTGCTGTTCTGTAAGGACCGCTATCGGTCCACAATACATAGGGTTGCCGTGCACTACTGCTGACCGCTGCCCTATACTGCAGCAGTCCTTCATTGGTATAGGGACTGACGTACAGTCTGCTAATCACTAACACACAACCTGCTTGGTCCACAAAAGTTCTTATAAGGACTGGTAACTTGGTATAGGGTGCTACGGTACATAGGCCTGAGTGCGTTACAGTCTGCTGTTCTGTAAGGACCGCTATCGGTCCACAATACATAGGGTTGCCGTGCACTACTGCTGACCGCTGCCCTATACTGCAGCAGTCCTTCAGCGGTATAGGGACTGACGCACAGTCTGCTAAACACTAACACACAACCTGCTTGGTCCACAAAAGTTCTTATAAGGACTGGTAACTTGGTATAGGGTGCTACGGTACATAGGCCTGAGTGCGTTACAGTCTGCTGTTCTGTAAGGACCGCTATCGGTCCACAATACATAGGGTTGCCGTGCACTACTGCTGACCGCTGCCCTATACTGCAGCAGTCCTTCATTGGTATAGGGACTGACGTACAGTCTGCTAATCACTAACACACAACCTGCTTGGTCCACAAAAGTTCTTATAAGGACTGGTAACTTGGTATAGGGTGCTACGGTACATAGGCCTGAGTGCGTTACAGTCTGCTGTTCTGTAAGGACCGCTATCGGTCCACAATACATAGGGTTGCCGTGCACTACTGCTGACCGCTGCCCTATACTGCAGCAGTCCTTCATTGGTATAGGGACTGACGTACAGTCTGCTAATCACTAACACACAACCTGCTTGGTCCACAAAAGTTCTTATAAGGACTGGTAACTTGGTATAGGGTGCTACGGTACATAGGCCTGAGTGCGTTACAGTCTGCTGTTCTGTAAGGACCGCTATCGGTCCACAATACATAGGGTTGCCGTGCACTACTGCTGACCGCTGCCCTATACTGCAGCAGTCCTTCAGCGGTATAGGGACTGACGCACAGTCTGCTAAACACTAACACACAACCTGCTTGGTCCACAAAAGTTCTTATAAGGACTGGTAACTTGGTATAGGGTGCTACGGTACATAGGCCTGAGTGCAGTACAGTCTGCTGTTCTGTAAGGACCGCTATCGGTCCACAATACATAGGGTTGCCGTGCACTACTGCTGACCGCTGCCCTATACTGCAGCAGTCCTTCATTGGTATAGGGACTGACGTACAGTCTGCTAATCACTAACACACAACCTGCTTGGTCCACAAAAGTTCTTATAAGGACTGGTAACTTGGTATAGGGTGCTACGGTACATAGGCCTGAGTGCGTTACAGTCTGCTGTTCTGTAAGGACCGCTATCGGTCCACAATACATAGGGTTGCCGTGCACTACTGCTGACCGCTGCCCTATACTGCAGCAGTCCTTCATTGGTATAGGGACTGACGTACAGTCTGCTAATCACTAACACACAACCTGCTTGGTCCACAAAAGTTCTTATAAGGACTGGTAACTTGGTATAGGGTGCTACGGTACATAGGCCTGAGTGCGTTACAGTCTGCTGTTCTGTAAGGACCGCTATCGGTCCACAATACATAGGGTTGCCGTGCACTACTGCTGACCGCTGCCCTATACTGCAGCAGTCCTTCATTGGTATAGGGACTGACGTACAGTCTGCTAATCACTAACACACAACCTGCTTGGTCCACAAAAGTTCTTATAAGGACTGGTAACTTGGTATAGGGTGCTACGGTACATAGGCCTGAGTGCGTTACAGTCTGCTGTTCTGTAAGGACCGCTATCGGTCCACAATACATAGGGTTGCCGTGCACTACTGCTGACCGCTGCCCTATACTGCAGCAGTCCTTCAGCGGTATAGGGACTGACGCACAGTCTGCTAAACACTAACACACAACCTGCTTGGTCCACAAAAGTTCTTATAAGGACTGGTAACTTGGTATAGGGTGCTACGGTACATAGGCCTGAGTGCAGTACAGTCTGCTGTTCTGTAAGGACCGCTATCGGTCCACAATACATAGGGTTGCCGTGCACTACTGCTGACCGCTGCCCTATACTGCAGCAGTCCTTCATTGGTATAGGGACTGACGTACAGTCTGCTAATCACTAACACACAACCTGCTTGGTCCACAAAAGTTCTTATAAGGACTGGTAACTTGGTATAGGGTGCTACGGTACATAGGCCTGAGTGCGTTACAGTCTGCTGTTCTGTAAGGACCGCTATCGGTCCACAATACATAGGGTTGCCGTGCACTACTGCTGACCGCTGCCCTATACTGCAGCAGTCCTTCATTGGTATAGGGACTGACGTACAGTCTGCTAATCACTAACACACAACCTGCTTGGTCCACAAAAGTTCTTATAAGGACTGGTAACTTGGTATAGGGTGCTACGGTACATAGGCCTGAGTGCGTTACAGTCTGCTGTTCTGTAAGGACCGCTATCGGTCCACAATACATAGGGTTGCCGTGCACTACTGCTGACCGCTGCCCTATACTGCAGCAGTCCTTCAGCGGTATAGGGACTGACGCACAGTCTGCTAAACACTAACACACAACCTGCTTGGTCCACAAAAGTTTTTATAAGGACTGGTAACTTGGTATAGGGTGCTACGGTACATAGGCCTGAGTGCAGTACAGTCTGCTGTTCTGTAAGGACCGCTATCGGTCCACAATACATAGGGTTGACGTGCACTACTGCTGACCGCTGCCCTATACTGCAGCAGTCCTTCAGCGGTATAGGGACTAAGAGTTTTGTCACAGGGTGATTTAAAAAATGACAGGCAGAGGAAGAGGCAGGCCCTTCCGCAGGGGTGGTAGGGGTAGGGCAGGAGCAACAGCCTTGAGCCAAAGTGGGAAGTTGCAGAAGGTGCGTTCAATTACTTTAAAGGACGCACCAGACTTGGTTGAGTGGCTCACTCAGCCTTATTCTTCTGCACCCTCCTCATCCTCTCGATCTGCACCCTCTTCTTCACTCTCTGCTATGTGCACCCCCAAAGACACTACCACCAACAACACGACCACCACCACCACCACCACATACCTTCCGCTTGAGTCACTGGAATTATTTTCCGATCCATATCAAGAGGACATTTCTGATGCGCAGCCACTCTTGGTATTGGATCAGGAAGAGGAGGCAGCAACAAGCGCTACTCAGCAGTCTGACGCCAGTACCCAGATCAGCCCAAGGAGGAGGTTGGTCCCCGGTGTTGCTGCCTACTCTACTTATAGCGGTGGGGAAGGTGACGTTGATGATGACGTGTCTAGTGATGTCACGTGGGTGCCCACAAGAGAGGAAGAGGAGGGGAGTTCAGAGGGAGATATGGACCAGCAGATAGGGAGGAGAAGCAGCAATGACTTACATTGCACAGCAGGGACAAAGCAGACTGCAAATGTATCAGGAGCGAGTCATCGACCATGTACGGTCACATCTGGCGCTCCCAGGACACCGGCACATGGCTCCGCAGTGTGGGCTTTTTTTAACGTGTCCGCTGCTGACAATAGCGTTGCCATCTGCAATCTTTGCAGTCAACGCGTTAGTCGCGGTAAGCCCAATACTCACCTAGGGACGACCGCCTTAAGAAGGCACATGAGCAGCCATCACCGAGCCCAGTGGGAGCAACGGAACACACAAAGCCACACTGCAGGCTCTCACCGTCCAGCCTCGTCTTCTACTTCTCCTTCTCCTCTCTCCTCACAATTGTCCTCCACTCCACCTTCCATCACGCCAAGCTCACATTTTTCTGCAAAAAGGCAGGCTTCCGTGGGCCTAATGTTTGAGCGTAAAAAAATGATGACGCCGGATAACCCTCTTGCCCAACGGTTGGCGGCTGGCTTGTCAGAACTCATAGCCCGCCAACTACTGCCATATAAACTGGTGGACTCGGAGGCCTTTCGCAAATTTGTGGCCATTGGAACACCACAATGGAAGGTCCCAGGAAGGAAGTATTTCTCAGAGAAGGGCATCCCAGAGCTATATGGCCATGTTCAGCGGCAAGTGAATGTATCTCTGGCACACAGTGTCGGTGCCAAGATACATCTGACCACAGACACGTGGTCTAGCAAACACGGGCAGGGAAGGTATATCAGTTTTACTGCCCACTGGGTGAACCTTCTGACGGCCGTCAAGCATGTAACCCGTGGCACCCGTGTAGATTTGGTTTTACCGCCACGGATTGCATGCAGGCCTGACTCTTCTTCTCCTCCTCCTACTCCATCCTCCTCCCTCTCCTCCTCAGCTGCCTCCTCCTTTTCCGCTGCTAGCGTCTCTTCCACTGCACCGCCCAAGCTCCCCAGAACCTATTCCACATGCCAGGTGAGACGTTGCCATGCCGTGCTGCGTCTGTTGTGCCTGGAAGCAAAGAGCCACACTGGCCCGGCACTCCTTTCAGCTTTGCGTTCACAGGCAGATGAGTGGCTAACACCGCTCAATTTGACAGTTGGTAAAGTGGTGTGTGACAACGGTGCCAATCTGCTTAGCGCATTGAAACAGGGCAAAATCACGCACGTGCCGTGCATGGCACACGTCTTAAACTTGGTCGTGCAGCGATTCCTTGTCAAATACCCTGGGGTCCAGGACATCTTGCGGCAGGCAAGGAAAATCTCGGCCCATTTCAGAAGATCTTACACGGCCATGGCTCGCCTTGCTGACATTCAGCGGCGACACCATCTGCCGGTCAGACGTCTTATTTGCGATTGCCCGACGCGATGGAACTCAACCTTCTATATGCTTGATAGGCTGCTCCAGCAGAAACGTGCAGTTAACGTCTACCTGTATGAACTCTGCGAAAGAAACGGTTCTGGGGAGCTGGGTTTTTTTTCACCGCGCCAGTGGCTGCTCATGCGCGACACATGCAGACTTCTGCGGCCATTTGAGGAGATCACCAAACTGGTCAGTCGCAGCCATGGCGCCATCAGTGACATGGTACCTTATGCCTTCTTTCTGGAGCGTGCATTGCGTCGTGTCATTGATCAGGCTGTGGAGGAGCAGGAGCGGGAAGATGAGGAAGTCGCAATGCTGGATGAATTCCCAGGGGGGGCTACTCTATCTGAGACAAGTCAACAACAGGAGTCTGATGAGGAGTCAGAGGAGGATGGTGCCGGGGCGGATGAGCAGGAGCAAGAAGAGCATGCTTTAAACCTTTCTGGGATCCCTGTTGTGCGAGGATGGGGAGAGGAGAATGAAGAGGACGACATTATCCTGGATGATGAGCAGGAGCCAGGCCACCACACCGCTTCCACTTTAGTGCAAATGGGGGCCTTCATGCTCCAGTGTTTTAATAGGGACCCCCGTATAAAAAGCATGAGGGTCAAGGACCAGTACTGGGTGGCAACGTACTTAGACCCCCGGTACAAACACAAAATGGCGGAAATGTTACCGCCGTCGCAGAGGGCTGTCAGAATGCAGCACTTCCAGGCCTTGCTTCGAGAAATGCTGCATTCTGCTTTTGCGTGCGCTGGCAGAGGAGCAATTCCCACTCCCAGAGAAGGATTTGCGGGTACCAATCCAACAGCGCCTGCAAGAAGAGGCCGGTTTGAAGATGTGTTGGTGACTTCGGATATGAGGTCATTCTTTCAGCCGACCCATCGACAGGTGTCATCCGGATCCAGCATCAGGGAACGCCTAGACCGTCAGGTGTCCGACTACATTGGGTTAACGGCCGATGTGGACGCTCTGAGGAGTGATGAACCCCTAGACTACTGGGTGGGCAGGCTTGACCTCTGGCCAGAGCTTGCCCAATTTGCAATCGAACTGTTGGCTTGCCCCTCATCCAGTGTCCTGTCCGAAAGGACGTTCAGCGCAGCAGGGGGGATTGTGACCGATAAGCGTACTCGCCTAGCTCACCACAGTGTTAACTACCTCACATTTCTAAAAATGAATGAGGCATGGATCTCGGAGGAATTCAACACATGTGATCAGTAGACCATGTATATGTCTATAAACAATTTTTGGAATCAAGCACACAGACCTTCTTAATTCATTTGGCTCACTTCCCTGACCCAAAAAAGCACACCGTACTATATGCCCCTACCCTCCTCTTTGAAGAGGTTGAGCGGTGTCATATTTCTACTGGGGCTGCTTATTATGAGGGGTTCCCACCATCCCTGTGCTGTGCTGACTTCCTCCTGGGTGTTCTTATTATGAGGGGCTCCCACCATCCCTGTGCTGTGCTGACTTCCTCCTGGGGGTTCTTATTATGAGGGGATCACACCATCCCTGTGCTGTGCTGACTTCCTCCTGGGGGTTCTTATTATGAGGGGATCACACCATCCCTGTGCTGTGCTGACTTCCTCCTGGGGCTGCTTACGGTGCTGCTGTCAGCGCTGTATGTCACGGAGCTGCTGTCAGCGCTGTATGTCACGGAGCTGCTGTCAGCGCTGTATGTCACGGAGCTGCTGTCAGCGCTGTATGTCACGGAGCTGCTGTCAGCGCTGTATGTCACGGAGCTGCTGTCAGCGCTGTATGTCACGGAGCTGCTGTCAGCGCTGTATGTCACGGAGCTGCTGTCAGCGCTGTATGTCACGGAGCTGCTGTCAGCGCTGTATGTCACGGAGCTGCTGTCAGCGCTGTATGTCACGGTGCTGCTGTCAGCGCTGTATGTCACGGAGCTGCTGTCAGCGCTGTATGTCACGGAGCTGCTGTCAGTGCTGTATGTCACGGAGCTGCTGTCAGCGCTGTATGTCACGGAGCTGCTGTCAGCGCTGTATGTCACGGAGCTGCTGTCAGCGCTGTATGTCACGGTGCTGCTGTCAGCGCTGTATGTCACGGAGCTGCTGTCAGCGCTGTATGTCACGGAGCTGCTGTCAGTGCTGTATGTCACGGAGCTGCTGTCAGCGCTGTATGTCACGGAGCTGCTGTCAGCGCTGTATGTCACGGAGCTGCTGTCAGCGCTGTATGTCACGGTGCTGCTGTCAGCGCTGTATGTCACGGAGCTGCTGTCAGCGCTGTATGTCACGGAGCTGCTGTCAGCGCTGTATGTCACGGTGCTGCTGTCAGCGCTGTATGTCACGGAGCTGCTGTCAGCGCTGTATGTCACGGTGCTGATGTCAGTGCTCTGTATTACGGTGCTGCTGTCAGTGCTCTGTATCTCCTGCACCCTCTTGTTTGCCTACCCTGGTCCCTGACCTTCCCTCTCCTCCATTGCCTTCATTAGCTCCATAGTCCTGAATTGTCAGAACAATTTCCCAAATAAAAAAAAAATGCTTGTAGTTATCGATCCCAAATTCACCTCATACATGTATTATGCTATTGTCCAGGTGGTGGGACTACGTGCTACCCCCTAATAATTACCACGTGGCCGCAAATTCGACCTAAAGGTTTGCGAAATTCGCCTCCCATTGAAGTCAATGGAGCCCGCGGCGAACGGTCGTTTTCGCGAACGTTTGTGCCCGTTCGCGTTTCGCGTTCGCGAAACGTCCCGTCGGAAGTTCGTCCATCACTACTGCCAGGGTTGACACATAGGGAGGGAGGGAGGGAGGGTAAAAAAAAATTTGTAGGACTGTTTACAAATTGGGACAACATGGGAATGGGTGTGACATTTTAAAACAAATAAATCGTTAAAACATACATACATACTTTTTTTTTTCTCCCCCTCCCTCCCTATGTATAAACCCTGGGAGCAAGTTTATCATTTTTATTTTATAATTGCAATTATCTGGGAATGAATTGTATATTTTTTATGGTGAATTTTATGTTATTATAAATTTTCTTAATGATATATTTTTTCTATTTTTAGAAAAATGTTAAGCTCCTGATGCTTCATGATGTTTATGATGAACGCGAAACATGTAGAGCATCTAAATATCTTTGAGCTGATTCTTAATTGCTATCCTGTCTATACAAACTATTTTCTGTATTAAGTGTTAATTTTTCCTTAATGTTCCTATGTTGGATATGTACAGGAATATATACAGAATATGATATACCTCTAACATACTAGACAGGATAAGAAATATTGAGATTTGGTGTGTTTTTTTCTCTTTTTAGAAAAATATAAATTGTTTTAAATTATTTACTCTCCCCCCCCCCCCCTCTTTTTTCTTTATATTTATATCTATGCCTCAAAAGTCCAGTATGGTCAACAATTTTTGTGGAGGTTTTTGTGTTTTTCTTTTCTTTTTAAAAAAAAGTCTATTATCGGGATGTGGCATGTGGATTTTTCTGTAGTGTATCCCCAGGACCACCCTGTGGCAGATACACACCATATTTAATTTAAGCAGGATAAGGAGCCAGATGGGATGTCATCAAGCCAGTCTTTAAACAGGAACGCAGGAGATGGTTTCTTGTGATGTGACCAAGGCGAAGGCAGAGATGAAGTGAGCTGGACAGCCTTAAGTAGGCAGGTCAGACGAGCAGGATCAGGAACAGCTGGGTAACTGTGGAGAGAGATGAGAGCTGGCAATTACCCAACAGCTGAGCAGCCAGCCCAGAGAAGGATGGACTAAGCCAGCCCTGACACTGATTGCCACCTGTCTTGGCCCTTGCCTGGATAACAGGTATACTACTGATTGCCACCTGCCCTGACCCTTACTTGGATAACAGATATGCTACACGCTCTCTAGCATCACAGGAGTAAGTATTCTTTCTTCCTTGTTCCCTGTGCTATGTGACAAAGCAGTTTAGGGCAGGCCATACATGATTCTCTCTTTTTTTTTTAAACAGAGGTTTGAATAAAAAAAGAATTAACTGATTACCCCATCTACACATTTGATGTGGATGGGGGAATCCTCCCTGTGAGCTATTGTATTCTGTTGGCTGGGAACCTTCCAGCATACAATGGTCAGTGTTGCCGGTCTATAGCTTGACGTAGTACAGGTGTCTTCAAACTTTCTAAATAAGGGGCCAATTTATTACTGTTCAGGCTTTACGGGGACCAGACTGTGACCAGTAGGAGTAGAAAATATCCCGGTGTCAGTGGGAGTAAACAGTGTTCCATTTTTGGTATTAAAGTGGAGGTCCACCCTAAAATGGACCTTCCGCTCATCGGAATCCTCCCCCCCTCCGGCGCCACAATTGGCACCTTTCAGGGGGGAGGGGGGTACAGTTACCTGGATAATCCAGGTAACTGCACCCACTTCCGGGATGCCCCCTTCCGCAAGTGCCCCGCTGCCTGCTGGGAAACACACAGATCCCAGAGGCAGCGGGGACCGTCCTTATTGCGCAGCGCGTCTCGCGCATGCGCAGTAGGGAACCGGGAAGTGAAGCCGAAAGGCTCCATTTCCTGATTCCCATACCCAAGATGGCGGCGGCAGCACCCGAGTGACGATCTAGAGATCGGCTTCGGGTGCCGACATCGCGGGCGCGCTGGACAGGTAAGTGTCACTATTTTAAAAGTCAGCAGCTGCAGTATTTGTAGCTGCTGGCTTTTAAAAAAAAAAAAACGCGGAGTCCCGGCGGACTCCCGCTTTAAGGGAAAGAATAGTGCCCCATTGTTGTTGTCAGTAGAAGGAATAGTCCCCTATCATTGGTTTAAATCAGGGATCTCAAAACTATGGCCCTCCAGCTGTGCATCCCATGAGGCAATGTAAAACCCTGACATTCACATACATGACTAGTCATGACGAGAATTGTAGTTCCTGAACAACTGGAAACCAGAGATCAGTGTAGTTAGAGGCAGAACAGCAGGATCAGTAACCAGAAGAGACGTCAGCCAAGCAAAGTCTTTCACAGGAACACAGCAGAGAAACACCAGATATGTTTGACCAGGCGAAGGCAGGAAAGGACTTAACAAGGCAGTGTAACCACTTGCCCACCAGCCGTCGTCATTATACTGCGGAAAGGTGACACGATTCCACAAATCACCCTTGGTGAATGTTTGGCTCCGAAAGCTTTTGTGGGTGCGCACGCTTCCATTGGCCAGTGGGGGAGCCAATCAATGGGTCTGGTGAACTCGATGTCCGCTGGCCACCTGCGATCGTTCCCGGCAGTGACAGAACGGGGATCTGCCTGTGCAAACAGGCAGATCTCCATTCTGATGGGGAAGATCACACAGATCCTGTCTTTCTGCTAAGAGAAAGCAGAAGCAGAAAGATGGACCTGTGTGGTTCCCCAGGTCACACAGTTACCTATACAGTTAGAAAACACCTGAAGGGAACGCATTTAACCCCTTGATCGCCCCTGGTGTTAACCCCTTCCCTGCCAGTGTCATTAGTACAACAGTGCATATTTTAAGCATTGATTACTCTAATAATGTCACTGGTTCCCCCCAAAAAAGTGTAAAAAATGTCAGTTAGTTGTCTGATCTGTCCGCCACAATGTCGCAGTTCCGCTAGTAAGAAAAAGAAATAATAAAAATGCCATAAATCTATCCCCTATTTTGAAGATGCAAACTTTTGCGCAAACCAATCAATATACGCTTATTGCGATTTTTTACCAAAAATATGTAGCAGAATACATATCACTTAACTGATGAAGAAATTTGTATTTTTACTTTTTTTTTTTTCTTGGAAATGTTTTATAGCAGAAAGTAAACAATTTGCTCTTTTTTTGTTTATAGGGCAAAAAAATAAAAACCACAGAGGTGATCAAATAGCACAGAAAGAAATCTCTATTTGTGGGGAAAAAAAGGACAGCTGTCTTGTTTGGGTACAGCATTGCACGACCGCGCAAATGTAAGTTAACCACTTAAGGGTTGATCATCTTTCTGAGATTTGTTGTTTACTTAGAACTCCCAAAAATTATAATTTTTTTTCTAACACCCTAGAAAATAAAATGGCGGTCATTGCAATACATTCTGTCACACCGTATTTGCGCAGCGGTCCTACAAGCGCACTTTTTTTGGAAAAAATACCCTTTTTTGAATAATAAAATAAGACAACAGTAAAGTTCGCCCAATTTTTTTATATATTGTGAAAGATGATGTTACGCCAACATGTCACGCTTCAAAATTGCGCCCGCTCGTGGAATGGCAACAAACATTTTCCCTTAAAAATCTCCATAGACAACATTTAAAAAATTCTACAGGTTGAATGTTTTGAGTTAGGGTCCTTTCACACGGGGCGGATCAGTTCTGATCCGCCCCGTGGATGTCCGTTTGCTCAGCGGGGATCACTCCGCCGATCCCCGCTGAGCAGGGAGATGACAGGTCTGTCTCTGCACACTGCGCAGGGACGGACCTGTCACAGCGCCGCTCTCCCCTATGGGAGATCGGATGACGACGGACCGCAGTGCCCGTCGTCATCCGATCCGATCCGCAGACGGATGGAAAAATAGCTTTTTCCTCTGTCACACTTTTTCGGATCGGAGCGGGTCGGATGTCAGCGGACATGTCACCGCTGACATCCGACGCTCCATAGAGCTCTATGGAGCACCCGTTCAGGTCCGCCTGAAAAACTGACAGGCGGGCCTGAACGGCACGTTGGTGTGAAAGAGGCCTTACAGAGGAGGTCTGAGGCGATAATTATTGCTCTCGCGCTACCGATCGCGGTGATACCTCACATGTGTGGTTTGAACACTGTTTTCATATGCGGGAGCTACTCACGTATGCGTGCGCTTCTGCACGCGAGCCTGTTGGGATGGGGCGCGTTTAAAAAAAAAATTATTCTTATTTATTTTACCTTTCATTTTTTATTTTTACACAGTTTAAAAAAAAAAAAGTCACTTTTATTCCTCATCCCTTAGAAATAGAAAAAAGCATGACAGATGTGGGGTCAAAAAGACCTCAGATTTCATATTTAGACTAAAATGCAATAAAAAAAAAAAATTGTCATTTGAGAAAAAAATGAAAAAAAAAAATGAACCTTTAAGAGCTGTGGGTGGAAGTGACGTTTTGACGTAGTTTCCGCCCAGCAATTGTATGGAGACGGGTGGGGGCCATCTTCCCCTCACTCCATACCCAGCTAGTGACAGGACGCGATCGCCTCCGCCACTGCCGACGGCTCAGGTAAGCGGCAGGGTGGGGGGCCCTCTCCAGCTGCCGATAATAGTGATCTTGTGGCGAATCCGGTACAGAGACCACTTTTATTTTGTAGCAGACTGCCCGCTGAAGAAGGGGATACTGGGGTTATGGCAGCTAGCTGCTGTCATAACAACGATATCCTCCTTCAATCAGCCAACGTAAAACTGCGGCGGGCGGTCTGTAAGTGGCGTATTGCAAATATATATTATATATATATATATATATATATATATATATATATATGCAATGCAGTGGCGTATTGCAAAAAATTGCCTGGTCAGGAAGTGGGTAAAACCTTCCAGGGCTGAAGTGGTTAAATGGCCAGAAGGGGCTGGTTGATGAGAAGATAATGATAACCGGGTGAGCCATGGAGGAGTGCTGACAATTATCCGACAGCTGAGCAGCCTGAGCACAGAAAAGAGAGCTGCTAAGAGCCCAGCCCTGACATCTAGTAGATCAACTTGTGTACAACCAGCTAGCCCATACATGGATCGAAAATTTGGCTGGTTCCTGCTGAACCAGCCAAATTTCAATCCATGTATGGCCGGTTTAAAGGGGTTGTAAAGGTAAATGTTTTTTCACCTTAATGCATTCTATGCATTAAGGTGAAAAAACATCTCACAGTCCCGGCGCCCCCAGCCCCCCCGTTTTACTTACCTGACCCCTCGAATGTTCCGCGCTCGTCCCCCGACGTCCTTTCCACCGTTCAGCCTGGCCGCTGATTGGCTGGAGTGGATGGATGGAAAGCAGCGCAGCCATTGGCTCGCGCTGCTGTCAATCACATCCACTGACGCGGAGCGCCGGGGGGCGGGGCCATGTGATACAGCGAGCGGCTATAGCCGCCGGCTGTATCACGGGAGCGCGCCCCGCAGATGCTTCTCACCATGTGAGGGAGCTCGCATGAACGTAAGAAGCATCTGCGGGAGGAAGCCGAGACAGCCGCCGAGGGACCCCATAAGAGCAGGTTCGGGGCCACTCTGTGCAAAACGAGCTGCACAGTGGAGGTAAGTATAACATGTTTGTTATTTTAAATAAATAAAAAAATTCCCTTTACAATCCCTTTAAGTCTCAGGAGTGAATGGTCAAACCCTTCGGCAGATAAAGCAAGTCCTATTTATGTATTTTTGTCAGAAACCATGAAATCAGGCCGAGAAAGAAATACAGTTAAATCACATTTATTTAACCGCTTCAGCCCCGGAAGGATTTACCCCCTTCCTGACCAGAGCACTTTTTTTGCCATTCGGCAATTAGTCGCTTTAACTGACAATTGCGCAGTCGTGCGACGTTGTACCCAAACAAAATTGACGTCCTTTTTTCCCCAAAAATAGAGCTTTCTTTTGGTGGTATCTGATCACCTCTGCGGTTTTTATTTTTTGTGCTATAAACATAAAAAGAGAGACAATTTTGAAAGAAAAAGCAATATTTTTTACTTTTTGCTATAATAAATATCCCCCAAAAATATATAAAAAAAGCTATTTTTTTCCTCAGTTTAGGCCGATATGTATTCTTCTACATATTTTTGGTAAAAAACAAAAAGCAATAAGTGTATCTTGATTGGTTTGCGCAAAAGTTATAGCGTCTACAAAATAGGGGATAGATTTATAACATTTTTATTATTATTTTTTTTACTAGTAATGGCGGCGATCTGCGATTTTTAGCGACATTATGGCGGACACGTCAGACAATTTTGACACATTTTTGGGGCCATTGGCATTAATACAGCAATCAGCGCCATTACAAATGCATTGATTACTGTAAAAATGTCACTGGCAGTGAAGGGGTTACGTGTGTCCTAGTGTGTGTAATAATTGAAGGGGGGGGGGGACTGTGCAGGGAAGATAACAGATCGCTGTTCATACTCTGTATGAACAGACGATCTGTTGTTTCTCCCCTCAGAGAACTGCAAACAGTTCCGGGTTCTCCGTGTCTCAGCAGTAATCGCGGGAGCCCGGCAGTGATCGAGACCGCCAGGCACTCACATCGGCTCGGGGCGAACGGAGGGGAGCGTGCTCATGCCCCCTAGTGGCCACAGGGTGAAGCGACGTTACATAAAAAATTTTCGCCCAGCCGTGCCATTCTGCCGCAGTACAACTGCGGCGGCTGATCGGCAAGTGGTCAATAATAAAAGTAAAAAGAACAAACTTAGACAAAACATAGCCAAAGTTCAGTCAGGGATCAATGTAGTGAAACAGGAAGCAGGATCTGGAACCAGTAATGATGTCAGCAAAGCAAGTGTTGAACAGGACCGTAGGAGATAGTCTCTGTGATGTTGACCAAGGCGAAGGCAGAGCTCCTCTGAACTGGATGGCTTAACCACTTCCCGACCAGCGCACGACGATGTACGTCGACAGAATGGCACGGGCGGGCATATTGGCGTACAGGTACGTCCAATATTCAATGCCGTCCTGCCATCGGGAACGCGCCGCCGGCGGCGGGCTCCCACGCTGGTCGGGACCCCCGTGAGTCCGGTCGCGGGACCCGCGGACTCGATCGCCGCGGGCATCCCCGCGATCGTCTCACGGAGCGGCCGAATGGAGGAAATGCAGAGTAAACAGCATTTCTCCATTCTGCCTAGCAACTAGTGACGCTGATCTCTGCTCCATGTGATTGGAGCAGAGATCAGTGTTCACTAAATGAAAGCCCAACCCCCCCACAATTAGTAACACACCCCTAGGAACACTTAACCCCTACACTGCCACCCACTGGTTAACCCCTTCACTGCCAGTGTCATTTACACAGCAATCACTGCATTTATATAGCAGTGATTACTGTATAAATGACAATGGTCCCAAAAATGTGTCAAAAATGTCCCCCACAATGTCGCAGTCACAATAAAAATCGCTGATTGCCGCCATTACTAGTAAAAAAATAAAATAATAAAAAATGATTAATAAAAATGCTATAAAACTATCCCCTATTTTGTAAACGCTATAACTTTTGCGCAAACCAATCAATAATCGCTTATTGCGATTTTTTTTACCAATAATATGTAGAAGAATACGTATCGGCCTAAACTGAGGGAAAAAAATGTTTTTTTATATATTTTTGGGGGATATTTATTATAACAAAAAGTAAAAAATAATGTGTTTTTTTTTTAAATTGTCGCTCTATTTTTGTTTATAGCGCAAAAAATAAAAACCGCAGGGGTGATCAAATACCACCAAAAGAAAGCTCTATTTGTGGGGAAAAAAAGGACGTCAATTTTGTTTGTTTGTCAGTTAAAGCGACACAGTGCCGAATCGCAAAAAGTGGTCTGGTCTTTGACCAGCAAATTGGTCCGGTCTAAGGCTGGGTTCACACTGCTGCGGGTGGGAGATCCGGATGTGATTCGCACCGCACTGCAGTGCAAATCACATCCGATCTCCGTAGCGATGCGAGTTCAGCCATACAGATAGTATGGCTGAATTCGCATCGCTCCCGCCGCAAACTCGCACAGGACCCTTTTTTTGGTCCGCAGCAGAATCGGATCACATGGGTGTTCACACCATGTGATCCGATTCCTGTGCGAGTCTGCAGATCGCACTGCGATATGCGGACGGAACTGGGGGTGTCATTAACATATCATTGACACTCCCAGCCGTCCGCATAGGGCAGTGTGAACTGCCGGCGGGAGGTGTGCGATGCGGGAAAACTCCGCGGATTCGCGGCGTTCCCGCATCGCTATAGTGTGAACCTGGCCTAAAAGTGGTTAAGTAGGCAAGACTGACGAGCAGGATATCATCAACAGCTGAGTAACTGTGGAGAGAGATAGGAGCTGGCAATTAGCCGACAGCTGAGCGGCCAGATCAGAGAAGGAAGGGCTGAGCCCAGCCCTGACAATTTTATTGACTTATTTATCTGTTTGCCAGGAGTTTAGCTTGATTTTTTTTTTTCAAGTTTTGGATAGAGTAGGAAAAATGTAAAGTGTCTCCACTGGGGAGACTTCCTTTCACTTTCTGTGTGTGGTCACCAGGACAGGAAGGGAAAACCTTCTATCCAAAACGTAATGGAAAAAAAAAAAAGGTCTGCCAGAGACCTATTTTATAATGGCAGAAGGCTATGTTTTTGTTTCCATTTCCTGTCCCGAGCCCCCCGAGTGCTCAGTCTCAGCCCCACATATAACCTTTAATGTTAATACCTATTAAAATGTAGCATTGCTTTTACCGAGGAGAAAATCACCTCTTTATGAATTCATATCTTGTGGGTTTATCTATTAAGGTGCACAGACCATTTTACATTGTTAGCAAGCATTCAAGTTAATGGGCAATAACAATCTCTAATAGCAATCACAGCACAGTGATCAAGCCTCCTGGAGATTGCAGCACTCCGGGAGGGATTAATATGATACAGCGGTATAACAGGAAACCATTAGAGAATAAGGTAATGCGCGTAATGTCAGCCTGTAGGTCCCCGCACTGTATTTTTAGAACGAGTCTGACCTTCCGCCATCCTCATCTGCATCCTGTATATTCTAACAGCTTGTTCTTTGCTGAAAAGCACCTTTTCTGTGTACAAAAAAAAATCAATAGAGAGGCGTTTGTGCAACTTCAGATTACATTGTGTATGTTCAGGTTTACATGCCCTCTTGCAATTGAGGCAAATTGATAATAAGGATGGGGGTGGGAATCTGGCGTTCTTAAAGGGGTTGTAAAGGTAAATGTTTTTTTTCACCTTAATGCATTCTATGCATTAAGGTGAAAAAACATCTGACAGTCCCGGCGCCCCCCAGCCCCCCCGTTTTACTTACCTCACCCCTCGAAAGTCCCACGCTCGTCCCCCGATGTCCTTTTCCACCGTTCAGCCTGGCCGCTGATTGGCTGGAGTGGATGGATGGAAAGCAGCGCAGCCATTGGCTCGCGCTGCTGTCAATCACATCCACTGACGCGGAGCGCCGGGGGGGCGGGGCCGTGTGATACAGCGAGAGGCTATAGCCGCCGGCTGTATCACGGGAGCGCGCCCCGCAGATGCTTCTCACCATGCGAGGGAGCTCACATGAATGTGAAAAGTACCTGCGGGAGGAAACCGAGACAGCCGCCGAGGGACCTCAGAAGAGCAGATTCGGGGGCCACTCTGTGCCAAACGAGCTGCACAGTGGAGGTAAGTATAACATGTTTGTCATTTTTAAAAAATAAAATTTTTATCTTTACAATCCCTTTAATACTATTAACATGTATGTCTGTGCAAAATAAAAATCCACAAGCAGAGTTGTCAGCTCTTTCAATTACAGAGCACCACCCCCGAAACCTTATTTCCATAGCAAAAGGTGAGGGTGTTCTACAGTCCATCAGACTGGAACTTGGATGTTGTCCATAGATCCTCTAAGGTTACATGAAGACACATGGGGTCAATTCCCACCAAGCCCCTAGATATTGTCCATAGATTCCCCATGCATCTCCTGAGGATAATGATGACATTGAGTATATGGTCAATTCCCACCCTTTTATATCCCATAGTATTGGGCTTGGCGTATTGGCGTAACACAGGCCCTTAGATATCATCCATAGATTAGTCATGTATCTCCTAAGGTTACAGGAATACATATATGGTCAATTTTTACCATTTATATCCCATAGCATTGGGCTGAAGTATTGAAGTAAGAATATATGGATAAAAAAAATCTGAATCCAATTTAATTAAATGATGAGGGAGCTCAACCAGTAGTAGAGTGTTAGTGATTTGTTGGTTAGAACAGGATACCTCCAAAGCAAATAAATCACTGGAAATATAGGAAATATAGGAAATATAGTGAAGTACACACAGCAGGTATAGAGCATTCTACCAGTATACAAGCTCCCTAGATGTCATCCATAGATTAGCCATGCATCTATAAAGGTTACATGATGACATACAGTATATGGTCAATTCTCTCCATTTATACCCCATATTATTGGGCTTGGGAGGATGACATACAGTATATGGTCAATTCTCTCCATTTATACCCTATAGTATTGGGCTTGGGAGGAAGACGTCCATAGATTAGCTGTGCATCACCTAAGGTTACAGGACAACATATATTGGTCATTTTCAGCATTTATATCCCATAGTATTGTGCCTGGAGTATTAGACTACACCCAGCAAGTATAGAACAACCAGTATACAAGCCTGTAGATGTTGTCCATAGATTTACCATATATCTTCTAAGGTCAATGATGACATTCAGTATATGGTCAATTCCCACCTTTTTATATCCCATAGTATTTGGGCTTGGTGTATGGAGTACACACAGCCCCCTAGATGCTGTCCATAGATTAGCCATGCACCTCCTAAGGTTACAGGATGACATATACAGTATATGGTCCATTCCCACCACTTATATCCCATAGTATTCAGCTTGGCTAGATGTCACCCATAGATTAGCCATACATCTCCCAAGGTTACATGATGACATATACAGTATATGGTCCATTCCCACCACTTATATCCCATAGTATTCAGCTTGGCCAGATGTCACCCATAGATTAGCCATACATCTCCCAAGGTTACATCATGACATATACAGTATATGGTCCATTCCCACCACTTATATCCCATAGTATTCAGCTTGGCCAGATGTCACCCATAGATTAGCCATACATCTCCCAAGGTTACATCATGACATATACAGTATATGGTCCATTCCCACCACTTATATCCCATAGTATTCAGCTTGGCCACATGTCACCCATAGATTAGCCATGCATCTCCTAAGGTTATAGGACAACATACAATAATATATGGTAAATTTGCACCATTTATATCCCAAAGTATTGGGCTTGAAGTATTGACGTACACATAGCAATAGAGCAGTCTACTAGTATATAAGCCCCTAGATGTTGTCTATAGATTAGCCATGAATCTCCTAAGGTTACACAATGACCTACAATATATGGTCAATATATGGTCAATTCCCACTACTTATATCCCATAGTATTGGGCTTGGTGAGATATCCTACATAGATTAGCCATGCCTCTCCTAAGGATACAGGAAAACATTTCTGTTGGATTTCCTCCATTTATATACCAATTTCTACCACTTATATCTCATAGTATTGGGCTTGGCGAGATGTTGACCATATAATGACCAATATTTAGTCAATATATGGTCAATTCCCACCACTTATATCCCATAGTATTGTGTTTGGTGAAATATCCTACAAAGATTAGCCATACATCTGCTAAGGTTACAGGACAACATACATTGTCAATTTTTTACCATTTATATCCCAAAGTATTGGGCTTGAAGTATTGGAATACACACCAGTGTTAATTTTGGCAGCATATTTCAATTTAGTTTTAGTTTTAGTCTTTTGACTAAAATGTCATTTTAGTTTTAGTCACATTTTAGTCTTCTGCAATTGTTTTAGTTTTAGTTGTATTTAGTCGACCAAATCTCCAGTACATTTTAGTCGACTAAAATAATTTTGGTCGACTAAAATCAAATGTGTTTAGTTAAATTGTAATGCATCATTTAAGCATTTCTCTAGAATTTCAAAACTCATTATACTCTCCTAGAGTAAACAGAAAAAACCTAATATCATTTTATTATTTATGGTTTGAATATATAACGTCTTTACTCTGTAAAACTAAGTTTTGTTACAAAAATCTTGCTTTTTTAAATCACAGCTTCATTCCTTGCTATAAGTGCATGCTACTTTTCTGTTGTTGATTAAACAAAATAAACCTGAAAGAGAAAGTAAACTCTCCCACCCTGGGGCTTCTTTTCATTTAGTCCATTATAATAAATAATTATAAAACTATAGCCACTGTAATCTAGCCCAAATCGCATATTTCTTACTGTGTTTTCACCACTAGAGATCCGCGTTATAGCTGAATGACGGCTACAGCGCGGACCTGCTTTGCAGGGACGACGTCTATTGACGTCGTCCTGTGCACCAGCGGCCTGCGCGCCCCCTGAGGGGAGCGCGCAGCGCGCTCTGTGATCAGTGAGTCTATGAGACTCGCCTGATCACGGATCGGAGCAAGGGGTCGATCCCGACCCCTTACCAAGTGATCAGCTTTCAGCCAATGACAGCTGATCATGTGACACAACAGAGCCAGTAATCGGCTATTTTCAAGAAAAAAAAAAAGCCGATCGCCGGCGGCCGTGATCGGGACATCAGTCCCGATCACGGCCAGCTTATCAGTGCCCACCTGCCCCCTGCCAGTGTGTCCCAGAACACAGCGCGCCCCGTTCACAAAGCGATGCGCGACTGGCGCATGCGCAGTAGGAAACGGGCAGTGAAGCCGCAAGGCTCCACTGCCTGTTTCCCTTAGCCAAAATGGCCGCGCTGGGACCCGAGAGCCGAGGGACGGGTCAACCTCGGGGGCGGCCGACATCGTGGGTGCCCTGGACAGGTAAGTGTGCTTATTAAGTCAGCAGCTACAGTGTTTGCAGCTGCTGACTTTTATTTTTATTTTTTTTAAACCGGCCCTCCTCTTTAAGAAGCTGCTGATTAATGAAGTAAATGTGATAGATATATGTCAGAGCATTGTTAATAACATTCAAGCTCCGGAGTGCTGAGCGAGTGGAAGGATGCCTTGTTTTTTACTATATATATATATATATATATATATATATATATATATATATATATATATATATATATATATATATATATATATATATATATAATTTGCATTGTTCACTTTAAAGCAGAGTTCCACCCTAAAAAAAAAAAAAAAAAAAAAATTAAAAGACTCCTTTTAACCTAGAAAAAATAATTTGGAGGAAAATTGTATTTTTTACTTACCAGAAAGGGGCTGTTGCTATGTAGTCCTTGTAATCTGCCACTTCCTGGTCCACGGAGCTCCTCAAGACTTCCTCCCTCGCCTGTGCTCCTGGGAAATGATGACACATCACGTCTGTGGGCAATACTGTGCTCAGCGATGCGGCCGCCATTGAATTGCGCATGCGCGAGATTGAAAGGTGCATGCTGGTTACCCAGTATGCACCTCTCCCAAGGTATTCCAGGAAGTGATCTCGATTGGGCTTCACATGCCCACATTCATGATGGAATCAGCCACAAACGGAGGCATAACAGAGAACAGTAAGATATTTATATTTTTAACAAGCACTCTTGATCATAGTATAGTATTTTTTTGAAATTTCATTAGCAATAATGCTAGGATGCAAAAAAAAAAATATTTTTTTTCGCCGGAACTCTGCTGTAAGCATTATTAAAATCACTGCTCCCGAAAAAACATCAGTTTTAAAAACGTTTTTTTTTGCATTGATACATGTCCCCTGGGGCAGGATCCGGGTCCCCATACAATTTTCATGGCAATAACTTGCATATAAGCCTTTAAAATGAACACTTTTGATTTTTCACGTTCGTGTCCCATAGACTTTAACGGTGTTCACACAAATGTTTTGTCTGTGGTTCTGTTGTAAACCGATCCGGTAGGTGTTTGGCTCATCCCCAGTGATAACATACTTCCTGGTGATTAGGAAGGACATTCCCGTATACAGGGGTGGACTGACAACTGATGGGGCCCCCGGTCAATAGGAGATTATGGGGCCCCCAAGCAATCCAAGATTATGGGGCCACAAAGTATACATACACAGTATACAATCACACAGTATACACATACATGTACACACAGTATACACAGACGTGTTTCTATTGGCTGAGAAGGTACTGGAGAGGTGGGGCAGCTATAATCTTCAGATTTTTAGACCAAAAGGATGTCGGTAAGGGACATTTCAGAGACAGATGTAAAGAAAGACAGATTTTTACATACTGTCCCTGGTTTTACTGAGGCTGGCAACCCTGATGGGGCCCCCCTAGTGGCTCAGGGCCCTCGGGCAGTGCCCGAGTGGCCCAATGGTCAGTCCGCCCCTGCCCGTATAGCTTACGGATTGCAGCTTATTGGACAGAGGACCACACGGGCAGGCAGAGGGTGTTTATGTGGGTTATGTCTGTGAGTGCTTTAAAATGTGAGGGCCAACGATGAAGGAGCCCAGCCAACATACAGAACACTAAGCCTTTGTACACATGGGTCGGACATTCCGACAACCAAATCCGTCGGATTTTGTCCGACGGATTTTGTCCGAAACTGTTGCATACACACGGTCGGACAAAGTTGTCAGAAAATCCGATCGTATTTAACGTGATGACGTTATTTCGTTAGGACGGGACTACGTTCAGGCTAGCAGCCAATAGCTTTTGATCCGAGCATGCGTGGCACTTTTGTCCGATCGGAATTCTCTACACATGATCAGACAAAGTCCGATCGGATCATGTTGTCGGAAAATTTTATAGCGCAGCTGGAAAACTTGGTCCGTCAGATACTCCGACAGAAACAGTCCGATGGAGCCCACACACTGTCTGATTATCCGACAACACGGTCCGATCGGACATTGTCCAGCGGAATGTCCGACGGGTGTGTACAAGGGCTTAGGACAGTGATGGCGAACCTTGGCACCCCAGATGTTTTGGAACTAAATTTCCCATGATGCTCATGCACTCTGCAGTGTAGTTGAGAATCATGGGAAATGTAGTTCCCAAACATCTGGGGTGCCAAGGTTCGCCATCACTGGCTTAGGAAGTACTTACGTAACATGTCATCTCTGCTCTTTTGTTTTATATGCTCTGTATTATTATTCTTTAGGCTGGGTTCACACCGCCGCGGCAGCGAGAACCGGATGTGATTCGCACCGCAC
Source organism: Lithobates pipiens (assembly GCF_037356315.1). Classification (NCBI taxonomy): domain Eukaryota; kingdom Metazoa; phylum Chordata; class Amphibia; order Anura; family Ranidae; genus Lithobates; species Lithobates pipiens. The sequence continues at coordinate 12,635,270 of NW_027507825.1, forward strand.
TGCAGTGCAAATCACATCTGATCTCTGTGCGATGCGAGTTCAGCCATACAGATAGTATGGCTGAATTCACATCGCACCCGCCGCAAACTCGCATGGGACCCTTTTTTTGGTCCGCAGCAGAATCAGATCGCATTGGTGTTCACACCATGCGATCCGATTCCTGTCTGAGTTTGCAGATCGCACTGCGATATGCGGACTGATCTGGGGGTGTCATTAAGATTTCACTGACACTCCCAGCAGTCCGCATAGGGCAGTGTGAACTGCCGGTGGGAGGCATGCGATGCGGGAAAACGCTGCGGATTCGCGGTGTTCCCGCATCGCTCCGGTGTGAAACCGGCCTAAACGTTATCTAAATGTCGTGTACACACGAGCAGAATTTCTGACAGAAAAAGTCAGACAGGAGCTTTTCTTTGTATATTGCGACCGTGTGTATGCCTCATCGGACTTTTTATGTCTAAAATCCTGACGGACCTTGAAAGAGAACATGTTCTATATTTTTCCGGCGGAACCAATTCCTATTGGGAAAACCGCTGGTCTGTATGCTGTTCTGACGACGCATGCGCTGAAGCAAGTATGAGAAAGAAGCTATTGGCTGCTGGCTATTGAACTTCCGTTTTCTAGTCCCGTCGTACGTGTTGTACATCACCGCATTCTCGACGGTCGGACTTTGGTGTGACCGCGTGTATGCAAGACCAGGGCCGTCTTTAATATTGATCAGACCCTGGGCAAAACTTTTCTTGCCCCCCCCCCCCCCACCCCATGCAGTTTTACACTCCACCTGCTCTGAGACATACAATAAATAGCAGCTAGACTCAAAATCAGTTTACTGAATCAGATCAGGCAGCCATTGCGATTGGTTGCCAGAGGTTACAGTGTATCATTACCGCTCACTGAATGGTTGCTAGAGGTTACAGCACACATTACGGCTCACTGATTAGTTACTAGAGGTTACAGCACATCAATTCTGCTTGTTGAGTGGTTGCTAGAGATTACTGAAAGATATAACTTTGGAGGGCATGATATACATATCAATGCCGACAGCCACCGCTATTTACATATGAATGCCACTGCTATTTACATACGAATGCCAGTAATTTACATGTAAACACAGGGTCTGCAGGTGAGTCATCTGTACACAACAAAAGGGCAGAGCTAGGCAGCATTAGTAGCAGCACTTCACACTGAGATATCGGGACACAGCACAGGACTAAAACCTCAAGGGATGAGGGAATTTAAACCAGGATAGTTGGCAAGTATGAGGCAGCTGCTTTGGGCCCCACAACAATGACAGGGCCAAGGGCAGCTGCCCCTTTTGCCCTTCCTTAAAAACGGCCCTGTGCAAGACAGCTTGAACGGAATTCCGTCGGAAAAACCTTCAGAGTTAATTCCCGATGGGAAAACCGGTTGTGTGTACAGGGCATTAGTGTTCTACTTTCTTTGTAAATAAACAAGACCTTTGCTTCCGTGAGCATTGCGTTTATTTTATATTGTTAATATATCTTCACCATTAATGACCATGTGACTCTGGACAGCAGACACTTAAACTTTGCACTCTGGAAGGAGGAAGTTACCAGATTGGTCTGTTCCTGTGTCTATAGAACTCAATTTTAGAAGATCTAACACTATGTTGGTACCTTAATATTAAGAAAACTAGAAATGTTCATTTTCTATTATAAATAGGAGCTTGACTGATATTTCCCACATAATAGGATACGTTAGATCTCTAGAGGGGCTCGACCATGAACAGAAACAGCGTCAATGTCATTAAAGCATAATCTGTACATGGAGCATAGTGTCTTCTCTGCTTCATTGATGATAAATGTATTATTACGGTTCGGATGAATTATCTTGCTCCTTGTTGAGTCGGGTGAAATAAGTCCTAGTATCACAGTGAGAAGGCTGGTTCAAAAAACCTCAAAGCTGAAGTTTTTTCCAGCATTTCTGTCCTTGAGTAGCGGCCTTCGCTGTGACGATTGTGTGGTTATTGTTGAAGTTCATTACTTTGGTAAGGCTCAGTGTAACCCCCCTGCATGAGCCAAAGAGACCTTCATTGTTGCAATAAAAGTCAAAGGAGGTAAAAGTATTGTCAATAGTCTTCACATAAACATTGTTTTCTATATCCACTGAGGTCCTCTTACTCCGACAGTGATGGGAGGCTTCTGAATGCTGAAAAGAATAGTGCCACATAATGATGTGGCCAACTGGAACAGATGTGCTTGAGAATCCACTGGTGCAGGGTGATGCGTTCACAAATAACCCGGTTGGAAGTGCCCAACTGGGAGCACTCACAGTGTGCAGAGAGCAGAATGCAGCTGAGCTGACTGTTGAGAGGGGAAGAATGCGGCTTGGCCATCTTGTGACCAAAGAGGCAGGTGTCCAGAGAAGTAGCAAGCCCTAACTTTACCTTCTCATCAAAAACCTTTCCCTGCTACTAATTCTGTCCCTTCCTGATGGGGAACATGCCCCTACTGTGCGCCAAACCTGGGAATCAGGGCCTTAAATAGGCTCTGCCTAACCCAAGATGGCTGCCAGAGTCACATGAGGCAGCAGCATCCATTGAATGCTTTCCCCAGTGACCTAGAAAACCATAGAGGAAGTATGTTCCTCTAGACTTCCTCTCCAATTACAGTGCTATTGCAGAAGAGCCTCTCTTGCAATGGGGAAAGTAGACGGCACCTGCCTACACACTCATCAATGGATAATAGTTGAAGAAGATGAATCAAATGGATGTAGCACCCACCTAGTTAGGTTGCTAGCAGTATTTTGCCTCCTCTGAAGCCATTGGAGCAGAGTTTGTTTGTTTTTGGCTGTTTTGGGTTCTGCTGATTGCAGGCTCAACCATGTTTCCCTGATTTCTGGTAGGATATAGGATTTAGTGGATGGAAGAAGCAGACCCTCACTTGCATATTCATACAGCCGATCCCTGGCAGGAAGAATGGCCAGTAGGGGGCTGAGGTGTGTATAAATGGGCTGGAGAATGGAACAGCAGCATCTTTATCCTGTGGGAGGAGACGCAGCTTTGGGCCTCTGGGGTCAAAAGCTCAGGCAGAGTTGAGAGGCCCATGTCTAAAGTTTCTGGGAGCAGTCTGGGGGGGAAAATCCTACAGATAATCTGGCCTCGCTATGGGAGTGCAGACTGCACCTGGGTGACACCCGCTAGAGAGCTGACACCATCAAGTAGGATAAGTGGTGTATCATCAACTGGTGTATCCATGTGTGCAGGGTATGCAGTGCACACAGGGGCCTCAGGCCAGGTGACCCACTGTGCCCTGTCACACTCTACCCACATAGAGTGCTACAACAAAGGGAATTTAAACACGCCCCAGCAGCTTTGGGGACGTTGTTTTTAAGTGTGCACACAGGCGACAGCTGTCACATTTGCCAATGTCTATAGATCTGGCTGCCCACAGCCACTGAAGTGGTAAAGTGATGTGACTGCAGCCAGTGTGCTCCACCCCACACTCCATATATTGCAAGGGCAGAGGGTGGAGATGTGAAGAGACGCTGATAGAGGGGTGAATTGGTAGCTGCATGCAGCCTGTTGTACTGATGCAGTGGGGGCGGCAGATTCTGGTGTATAGTACCCTAGTGATTGCCATTCTATACACCTGAGCTGGGCCTGGGGGATCTCTCTTACCACATGCTCCACTCCACTCAGCAGGTCTCAGGTACTCCCACTGCCAGGCACAGCAGTGGTCTTTTTGGGTCTGGTCCTGCAGCTCTCCCTCTCTCTCTCTCTCTGCTGGAGCTTTCTGCCCAGTACTGTCTACCGACTCTCAGAAGCAGTCTCCTCCACTTCAGAGCCTCTTTTGTGATCTTTGAGGATGAATAACTCTTCAGTACCTGCAGCTACAGAGGTCATTGAAGGCTTACTTCAAAGCAATTTTGCTGCTCATTAAGTGTAGTATTGGGGAGATTATAATCATGTGGCAGATGCTTTTCCCAATGAGTTGTGTCAGTTCAATCTATCTTTTAGGGTGTGCAGCCCCTCTTTATTGAACAAACCGGAAAGTACATATAAACATCAGTTGCCCACACATGGGTTCCTCCAAGAAGAGTCAACTGAAAATGCCAACAAGCCACCGAGATCCCTGTCAGGAGCACCCACTACTCTTCTTGCCAGTACCTCTGCATGTATTGCCCAGCTCTTCTGGTTTTCTCAACTTTTAGTCACAGTGCCCTGCTGCATGGTCCACTCCTAGCCTCTGGATAGGGGTTCTTCTAACATCCCAATAGAAGCCCCCCTCACTCCTTTGAAGAGATCTCCTGTCTTTTGGCTGGGACACCCCTGGCCCCTGGTTGAGACCTCCTGTCTCTTGATTCCTGGCTGGGGCACCTCTGACCCCTGGGTGATACCTCCTGTCTACTGGCTGGGGCCACTCTGGACCCTGGTTGAGACCTTCTGTCTCTTAAATTCTGTCTGGGGCACCTCTGACACCTGGGTGATACCTCCTGTCTACTGGCTGGGGCCACTCTGGACCCTGGTTGAGACCTTCTGTCTCTTAAATTCTGTCTGGGGCACCTCTGACACCTGGGTGATACCTCCTGACTGTCTACTGGCTGGGGCAACTCTGGACCCTGGTTGAGACCTTCTGTCTCTTAAATTCTGTCTGGGGCACATCTGACACCTGGGTGAGACCACCTATCTCCTGTCTCCTGGCTGGGACACCCTTGGCTCCTGGTTGAGACCTTCTGTCTCTTAACTCCTGGCTGGGGCACCTCTGACCCCTGGGTGAGACCTCCTGTCTCTTGATTCCTGGCTGGGGCACCTCTGACCCCTGGGTGATACCTCCTGTCTACTGGCTGGGGCCACTCTGGACCCTGGTTGAGACCTTCTTTCTCTTAAATTCTGTCTGGGGCACCTCTGACACCTGGGTGAGACCTCCTGTCTACTGGCTGGGGCACCTCTGGACCTTGGTTGAGACCTTCTGTCTCTTAACTCCTGGCTGGGGCACCTCTGACCCCTGGGTGAGTCCTCCTGTCTACTGGCTGGGGCCACTCTGGACCCTGGTTGAGACCTTCTTTCTCTTAAATTCTGTCTGGGGCACCTCTGACACCTGGGTGAGACCTCCTGTCTACTGGCTGGGGCACCTCTGGACCTTGGTTGAGACCTTCTGTCTCTTAACTCCTGGCTGGGGCACCTCTGACCCCTGGGTGAGTCCTCCTGTCTACTGGCTGGGGCCACTCTGGACCCTGGTTGAGACCTTCTTTCTCTTAACTCCTTGCTGGGGCACCTCTGACACCTGGGTGAGACTTCCTGTCTCCTGTAGCCACCCAAAACACTTTGGAACCTACAAACTCAGGGACCCCAATTCGGAAATACGAAAAAACAAAACAAAAACACAGCTTTCTTTGCTCGGAAATGATAGTTCTGGAACCACACATTAACACTTAATGCAAATCCTGTATGTTTTCTCCTACATTTTCACAGTGGCAGGGCCTCGCACTGTCACATAAGACTATGCAAATACTATAGTGATCACTGCCTGGGCACCTTTGCACTTTGGGAACTGCAGACCTGAATTCAAAGCTGCCTTCCGCTAAGCTTTACATTTTTATTAAAACCCATTTTTTTTTTTTTTTTGTTGCATGGCAACAACTCCGTATAATTTTTTTGGCAATGACCAAGCAAAAGGCAACAGGGTCCTCCAAAAAAAATCATCTGGACCCAGGCAAGCCGAAAGTTTATTGAAATGCCTCCTGCACCCATCTTTATTTGACATCTGCCTTTTTAGAACACTTTGTTCTTTTTTTTTTTTTTTTTTTTTTATGGTTTTCCATTACAAGTTTGTGGTCTAAGGAATAGATCCGTTCAAGATTTATGCAGTGAGAGGAAGCGGGAGCATAAAAAATATGTTCAAACAGCTTGGGATGTTGTGTTTACATAAATGTTTCCATTACTTATCACAATAAAAATGGTAATTAATTCAGATACCCCGTCGAAGCCTTTTCTTATCTTTCCATGAGAAGTCCCTTTAGATAGCTTGCAACTTTTGTACGTTTCTGATACACAAAACATAATTTAATTTGTCTGGCATCTGAGTGTGAAATGAACCCAAATTACATTTTATTTCGGGTATTTGAAATGGTTTCTCTTCTGTCTGATATTGAGGGTTTGATTGCTTCAGGGTTAAATGTTCTAACGTCTCGTAGAGTAAAGAAAAATACTTAAAGCTATTATCTTCGATTTTTATTATTTCTTATTTGTTTCTATCTGAATGTCAGCTTTAACGAAAAAAAAATAATTGTGTCTGTAATTGTTATTGTTTAAAGCAGTGGTAAGCAGTCTTGGCCCCTGTACACACGGTCGGAGATTTCGAAAAACCAAATCCGTCGGATTTTGTCCGTCGTATCTTGTCCGAAACTGTTGCATACACACGGTCGGACAAAGTTGTCGAAAAATCCGATCTTTCAGAACGTGATGATGTAATTTCGTTACGATGGGACTACGTTCAGGCTAGTAGCCAATAGCTTTGATGTAGGAATTTGATCTGAGCATGCGTGGCACTTTGTCCGATCGGAAATTCTCTACACATGATCGGAGTATGTCCGATCGGAGCATTTTGTCGGAAAATATTTCCGGCAAGTTGGAAAATTGGGTCCGACGGATATTCCGACGGAATCAGTCCGATGCATACCACACACAGTCGGATTATCCGACAACACGGTCCGATAGGACACATTCCGATGGATTCTCCAACCGTGTGTACAAGGGCTTGGAGAAATGGAGATCTGCCATGGAAGAGATCAAAGATCACCAGGGTGCGATGCCCAGCAAGCAATGCCCCATCAAAATTTAAAAAAAAATGTATGAGAATTTTTTTTTTCTTTTTTAAATACTTACCTAGGTGGATCCTGCATTGTTCCCCCACCAGTCCTAATGCTGAGAACCGAGTAGAGCTGCACGATTCGGGTCAAAATGATAATCATAATTGTTTTGCTTAGATTAAAAAGATTCCCGTGACGTAAAATCTTTCACATTATACAAAAACAAAATTGGGCTAACTTTACTGTTTTTTTTTTTTTTTCATTAAAGTATTTTTTTCCCCAAAAAAATCGCATTTGAAAGACCGCCGCGCAAATACAGCGTGACATAAAATATTGCAATAACCACCATTTTATTCTCTACTAAAAAATTTATATATATACAGTGGTGTGAAAAAGTGTTTGCCCCCTTCCTCATTTCCTGTTCCTTTGCATGTTTGTCACACTTAAGTGTTTCGGAACATCAAACCAATTTAAACAATAGTCAAGGACAACACAAGTAAACACAAAATGCAATTTGTAAATGAAGGTGTTTATTATTAAAGGTGAAAAAAAATCCAAACCATCATGGCCCTGTGTGAAAAAGTGATTGCCCCCCTTGTTAAAACATACTATAACTGTGGTTGTCCACACCTGAGTTCAATTTCTCTAGCCACACCCAGGCCTGATTATTGCCACACCTGTTCACAATCAAGGCATCACTTAAATAGGAGCTGCTTGACACAGTAAGGTCCACCAGAAGATCCTTAAAAGCTACACACCATGCCGAGACCCAAAGAAATTCAGGAACAATTGAGAAAGAAAGTAATTGAGATCTATCAGTCTGGAAAGGGTTATAAAGCCATTTCCAAAGCTTTGGGAATCCAGCGAACCACAGTGAGAGCCATTATCCACAAATGGCGAAGACATGGAACAGTGGTGAACCTTCCCAGGAGTGGCCGGCTGCCCAAAATTACCCCAAGAGCGCAGCGAAGACTCATCCAAGAGGTCACAAAAGACCCCACAACAACGTCCAAGGAACTGCAGGCCTCACTTGCCTCAGTTAAGGTCAGCGTTCATGCCTCCACCATCAGGAAAAGACTGGGCAAAAATGGCCTGCATGGCAGAGTTCCAAGGAGAAAACCACTGCTGAGCAAAAAGAACATCAAAGCTCGTCTCAATTTCTCCACAACACATCTTGATGATCCCCAAGACTTTTGGGACAACATTCTGTGGAGCGATGAGACAAAAGTGGAACTCTTTGGAAGGTGTGTGTCCAAGTATATCTGGCGTAGAAGGAACACTGCATTTCATAAAAAGAACATTATACCAACAGTAAAATATGGTGGTGGTAGTGTGATGGTCTGGGGCTGTTTTGCTGCTTCAGGACCTGGAAGACTTGCCGTGATAAAAGGAACTATGAATTCTGCTGTCTACCAAGAGATCCTGAAGGAGAATGTCCGACCATCTGTTCGTGTACTCAAGCTGAAACGAACTTGGGTTCTGCAGCAGGACAATGATCCTAAACACACCAGCAAGTCCACCACCGAATGGCTGAAGAAAAACAAAATGAAGACTTTGGATTGGCCTAGCCAAAGTCCTGACCTGAATCCTATTGAGATGTTGTGGTATGACCTTAAAAAGGCCGTTCATGCTCGAAAACCCTCTAATGTAACTGAATTAGGACAATTCTGCAAAGATGAGTGGGCCAAAATTCCTCCAGGACGCTGTAAAAGCCTCATTGCACGTTATCGCAAACGCTTGGTTGCAGTTGTTGCTGCTAAGGGTGGCCCAACCAGTTATTAGGTTTAGGGGGCAATCACTTTTTCACACAGGGCCATGATGGTTTGGATTTTTTTTCACCTTTAATAATAAACACCTTCATTTACAAATTGCATTTTGTGTTTACTTGTGTTGTCCTTGACTATTGTTTAAATTGGTTTGATGTTCCGAAACACTTAAGTGTGACAAACATGCAAAGGAACAGGAAATGAGGAAGGGGGCAAACACTTTTTCACACCACTGTAAATGTTTGGGGGGGTCTGTCTGTTTACATTGACAGATCCCCGTTTTGGCTCCCTGAGGAGCGATCGCGGCCGCTGGCCCCTAGAGATCTTAAAGCGGCCGATGTACATCTATGGCTATTTGCGCAGCCGTGCCAACCTTCCCGCAGTATAAAGTGAAAAACAATAATTTAATTTAATTTTTTTTTTTACATAATGTCACCAGTCAATGTCCCTGATCACCACCACACCCAGGGCTGGTGCAAGAATTTTTGACACCCTAGGCAAACCCTAATTTTTCTGCCCGAATTGGCTCTACCCCTGACTCCACCCCCTTTGTCCTGCCCATGTAACAGAAGGCGCCGCTATACAGGAATCATTGGCTCTGCTTCCTCTAGCGCTGGCTCCAGTGCTGCGCTGCTCCTCTAATTACACTACCGGTCGGACAGAGCCGCTGCTTGAGACTGAGTTAGTTACGTGCTGCAGCCTGCAGAGCATGCAGATGTGGGTGGAAACCAGTGGCCGGCCGTCCCTAGGCAGCAGTGCACCCTAGGCGCCAGTTTGCCTAGTGGTAGCACCGGCTCTGACTACACCAGTTATATGATGACACTTTACTTCCGGGTGACAGTATGTAAAATATTTTTAAAAATTGTGAAAAAAAAAATATTTTTTTTTTAATTTCTTGATTTTTCTAAAACTTTGTACTGTCCTGTGGTCTTTTTTGGGAGATGAGATGAGATGAGTGCATTGGGATTGAACAGTTTTCAGTTATATATACAGGCCCTCCTCACTTAAAGGGGTTGTAAAAGTAAACATTTTTCACCTTGCATTCTGTGAAAATAAATCTGACAATACTGCCCCCCCCCAGCCCCCCGATTTACTTACCTGACCACTTGAATGTCCCACGCTCGCCCCTAACATCCTCTTCGCCTCTCACCCTGGCCGTTGATTGGCTAAAGTGGATGGATTGAAAGCAGCGCAGCCATTGGCTCATGCTGCTGTCAATCACATTCAATATCGTGGCGCGCCGGGGGCGGGGCCGAGTGATACAGCGAGCGGCTACGGCCACTCGCTGTATCACGGGAGCGTGCCGGCAAGCACTCCACACTATACGAGGGAGCTCACGTGAAGTTGTGGAGTCTTCAGGCCAGGGAGCCGAGTCAGCCGCTGAGGGACCCCAGAAGAGCAGGTTCGGGGCCACTCTGTGCAAAACGAGCTGCACAGTGGAGGTAAGTATAACATGTTTGTTATTTTTTTTTTATTTGCCTTTAGTGATTCTTTAAGATTCCGTTCCAACGACCAGGTCATTAAACGAGGAGTCACAAGTTTAATAATATTTCAAAGCGGGAGTCCGCCGGGAGTCCGGCGTTTTTTTTTTTTTAAAAAGCCAGCAGCTACAAATACTGCAGCTGCTGACTTTTAAAATAATGAGACTTACCCGCCCAGCGCGCCCGCGATGTCGGCACCCGAAGCCGATCTCTCGATCGTCTCTCGGGTGCTGCCGCCGCCATCTTGGGTATGGGAATCAGGAAGTGGAGCCTTTCGGCTTCATTTCCCGGTTCCCTACTGCGCATGCGCGAGTCGCGCTGCGCAATGAGGATGGACCCCGCTGTCTCTGGGATCTGTGTGTTTCCCAGCAGGCAGCGGGGGACTTTTGGAAAGGGGTGTAATCTACGCCCCTTTCCGCAGAGAGCTATCCCGGAAGTGGGTGCAGATACCTGTACTGTACAGGTACCTGCACCCCCCTCCCCCCCTAAAGGTGCCAATTGTGGCGCCGGAGGGGGGGAGGGTTCCAATGAGCGGAAGCTCCACTTTAGGGTGGACGTCCGCTTTAAGTATTCTTAACTATTGTACTCTGTATTGTGAAAAAAAGGTCTAAACACAAAACTCCAACTCAATAATGTTGTTTTAATTTGCATAAGTACAGAACACAAACAAAAATTCTGTACTGTACTTTACAATACAATGATGTATAGCGCGTTGTTCGGGTGGGCAGAGCTGGTCGTAAGTCTGAAGCCCCGTACACACGATTGGACTTTTTGACGGGAAATGTGGGATGGCAGGCTGTTGGCGGTAAATCCCACCGTTTGTACACTCCATCGGACAATTGTTGATGGATTTTCTGCAGACAAATGTGTGTTGTTGGACTTTCCAAGCGTGTGTACACAAGTCCATCGGACAAAAGTCCAAAGTACAAACACGCATGCTCGGAAGCAAGGACAAGCTGGAAGCGGTTGGTCTTGTAAACTAGCATTCATAATGGAGAATTAACATTCATGACGTGGCAATTTATGAAATGTCGAAATGCAGCGCACATTCTCTTCTTCTTTAGGCCAGGTTCACACCGCTGCGATGCGGGAACGCCGCGAATCCGCGGCGTTTTCCCGCATCGCATTACTCCCGCCGGCAGTTCACACTGCCCTATGCGGACGGCTGGGAGTGTCAATGATATGTTAATGACACCCCCAGATCCGTCCGCATATCGCAGTGCGATCTGCCGACTCGCACAGGAATCGGATCGCATCGTGTGAATACCCATGCGATCCGATTCTGTTGCGGACCAAAAAAAGGGTCCCGTGCGAGTTTGCTGCGGGAGCGCTGCGAATTCAGCCATACTATCTGTATGGCTGAACTCGCATCGCTACGGAGATCGGATGGGATTTGCGGTGCGAATCACATCCGGATCTCCCCCCGCAGCAGTGTGAACCCAGCCTTAATGGGATAATAATGAAGCTGCTTTGCTGGTGATACTGATGGAGTTATTGCAAACGGATTTTCAAAGGCTTTTTTTTTTCTAGTGATATTAAGAATAATATTATTATGCTTGTTATTTTTTTTGTTTGTGCAAGTTACCACAACACCATTATCCCTTAGTTTTTAAGATCAAAGATACAACTCTGTTGGTGTCTCTTGTCAATTTTACATTGTATTTTTTTAAATGTATCTGCCTACTCCCACACTGTCATTTGAAGTAAAACATATAGCCAAGTATTATTCTACACAATTTGTTTTATTGTGTATTAAAAAAATAAAAAAAATAAAATTACACATGCTATCTGCCAATAGAACTTAAAGCGGGGTTCCACCCTAAAGTGGAACCTCCGCTGATCGGAACCCTCCCCCCCTCCGGTGTCACAATTGGAACCTTACAGGGGGGAGGGGGGTGGAGATACCTGTCAAAGACGGGTATTTACACCCACTTCCGGGCATAGACTCCCGTGGGAGTCTATGTCATTTCCTGTCCTGCCGCGCTGTCTGCTGGGACACACACGGGTCCCAGTGACAGCGCGGACAATTCCTATTGCGCTGCGCGACTCGCGCATGCGCAGTAGGGAACCGGGAAGTGAAGCCGATTCGCTTCACTTCCTGATTCCCTCACCTAGAATGGTGACGGCAGCAGTCGAGAGCCGAGCGATCGATCGGCCTCGGCATCGCTGGAACCCGGGACAGGTGAGTGTCCATTTATTAAAAGTCAGCAGCTGTAGTATTTATAGCTGCTGGCTTTTAATATTTTTTTTTTTTAGGTGGAATCCCTCTTTAACCAAAAACTGCATTCTATGCATCCAAAAATATAGAAAATATACCAAATCAAATCATTATTATTCAACCAAAAAAATTATGTCAAAGCAATAACTCCAATGGCAATAATAAATAGCATGTTATCTGCTCTGATTCCGCAAACAAACTGAAAAGCACGAAATGAAAAACTCAAAAAGAAAAGCGCGAATCAACACTCACCAAACTTCTACTAACATGCAATTAGCAGAAGGAGCCCAAAGGGGGGGGGCGCTAAAGAGCTGAAAACCACATACCCCGTTTCCCCGAAAATAAGCCCTACCCTGAAAAATAAGACCTACAAGGACTTTAACTAGGGCTTATTTGGGGGGTAGGGCTTATATTGCAGCCATCACCGACAATCACGCTAAGTCTTATTTTCTGGGAAACAGGGTAGTGCGTCTAGTACGCCACTACGTTCGTAATTGTTGGCCAACAATTGTGTGACTGTGTGTATGCAAGACAAGTTTGGACCAACGTTCTTCGGACAAAATTCCACAGTTTTGTTGGCCAATCGTGTGTACGAGGCTTAAGCGGACGTTAAACAGGTAAGTTGTTAAATGAGGACTATCTGTACCATAATTTACGGACTCTATAAATTTCCTGCAGACTAACTCATATACACTTAGGGCCGGTTCACACAGGGGGCGATGCGAGGCGACACCGACTTGCCTCGCCGCGACCTGCGGCGGCCTCGGCGGCGACTTGCAGAGGACTTCTGTATAGAAGTCAATGCAAGTCGCCCCCGAAGTCGCCCAGAAGTAGTACAGGAACCTTTTTTCTGAGTCGGAGCGACTCGAGTCGCTCCTCTCAGAACGGTTCCATTGTACAGAACGGGGGCGACTTGTCAGATCGCGGCGAGGCAAGTCGTGTCGCCTCGCATCACCCCCAGTGTGAACCGGCCCTGATTTGGGTTTGTTTCACCAAAGAAATGTAGCAGAATACAATTTGGCCTAAATTTATGAAGAAAGATTATTTATTTGCAACATTTTATAACAGAAAAACGAAGAAAAACTTCTTTTTTTATTTAAAATTGTCTGTCTTCATTTATTTTGCAAAAAAAATAAAACACCAAGTGGTGATTAAATGCCACCAAAAGAAAATTCTATTTGTGTGTTGTCATATGGTTAGTGTGTTGTATGACCGCGCAATTGTCATTCAAAGTGCGAAAGCGCTGAAAGCTAAAAAATTGGGATGGGCAGGAGAGGGGGGGGGGGGGGGTGGGGGGAGTATCCAGTATTGAAGTGGTTAATGTAGTTAAAAAACTGTTTTAAAATGTTTGCTACAAGAAACTTTTTGTTTTGTAATAATGTGACCTGACACAACCTAATCATAGCAGTGGCAAACCTCCTTCCCTAATATATGTTTAACCACTTGGTGTCCGCGCTATAGCCGAACGACGGCCACAGTGCGGACCTGAATTTCTGGGAGGCCGTCATATGACGTCCTCCCCTTTGCACGCTCCCCACGTGCCCCCTGCAGGGAGCGCACGGCGGACGCTGTGATCACTGAGTCACTGAGACTCGGGAGATTACAGATCGGAGTAAGGGGCCGGTCCCGGCCCAGTACCACGTGATAAGCTGTCAGCGTGAGGAGAAAAAAAAGCTGATCACCGGCTTATGTGCAAGGGACATCGGTCCCGAAGAGGAAGGAGGCACATCTGCCTCATCTGTGTAAATCAGTACCCCCTGCCAGTGCCACCTGCCAATGCCCACCAGTGCCACCTATCAATGTCTGAGTGCCACCTATCAATGCCCACAAGTGCCACCTATTAATGCCCACCAGTGGTGTCAGTGTGTCATCAGTGCCACCTAGCAGTGCTGCCTATCAGTGTAACCTACTAGTGCAGATCAGTGCCCATTATTGCCACCCATAACTGCCGCCCATCAATGCCCATCGCTGCCAGCTATCAGTGCCACCTATTAGTGCCACTTCTCTGTGCCCACCAGTGCCATATATCAGTTCCCTTCAGTGCCACCCATCAGTGCCACCTCTCAGTGTCACCTCTCAGTGCCCACCAGTGCCGCCTATCAGTGCCCACCAGTGCCGCCTTATCGGTGCCCATCAGTGCAGCTTCATCAGCGTGCATCAATGAAGGAGAAAATTTACCTGTTTGCAAAATTTTATAACAAAATATAAAAAAATATATTTTTTTTAATTCTGTTTTAATTTTATTTATTTTTTTTAAAGCCAGAGGTGATCAAATACCACCAAAAGAAAGCTCTATTTGTGGGAAAAAAATGATAAAAATTTCATTTGGGTACAGTGTTGTATGACCGCGCAATTGTCATTCAAAGTGCCACAGCGCTGAAAGCTGAAAATTAGTCTGGGCAGGAGGGGGGTTTAAGTGTCCAGTAAGCAAGTGGTTAATAATAAACATGAGCAATTGCTCTTAGTGAGCTAAATTTGTCTGGGGATCATTTCAAAGTGTACTCGATGCACGTTTCTTGGCTTTTGACACTTGTTTTCAACTCCTATTTTTTTTAAGTAGAACTGTAGGAAAAATTGGCTTGTTTTAGGGTGTCCTCGGGGCACAAAGCACTGCGCTCCAAACCCTCTCACTTTTGATTTTATCGAATCAGGCCAAGAAGTACAGTTAAATCACACTTGCTTAATAATAAAAGTAAAAAGAACAAACTTAGTCAAAACATAGCCAAAGTTCAGTAACCGGAATGGATAATCAGCCAAGCCAGAAGTCAGGGATCAATGTAGTGGAACAGCAAGCAGGATCTGGAGCCAGAAGAAATGTCAGCGAAGCCAGTCTTAAAACAGGATCGCAGGAGATGTTTCTTGTGATGTTGACCAAGGCGAGAGGCAGAGAACCTTTGGGCTGGACAGCTTAAGTATCATGGTTATGCAGTGATCTTCCTGTGTTTGCTTACCTCCCCTCATGTCTTCAGACTAAGAAGCCAGCCACTTCCACCTGGTGGTTTTTATAACCTCTCCTCTAAGCATGGCTCCACCCCAGGTCCTATCAGGGAACCTTTATTAACCTGTACACTGCAGGTCATCAGTGCTGATCAACCATTGTGTATTCCTTTGTGTGTTAGCTTCCTGTTTCCTGCCGTGTGCTCTTCTACTGTTTTCCGTTACCGACTTTGGCGTGTCTTGACTATCCCTGTTTGCCTGTGATCCTGACCTTTTGGCGTGTACCCGACTATTTTTGTCTGCTTGTGGCCCCGACCTTGGCTTTGTCCCTCACCATCCCTATCCTCCTGTTGCCTACTGTGGGTGTGAGCTGGGGGACCCTGGGGGTCGCGACCTGGAGCCAGTTGCAGCCAAGTCCATCCTCACCACCAGAGGCGCTGGTGAACACCTGCTGGCTCTTAGACTCCGCGCCCCAGGGAATCTTACGCTCTAACCCCAGTGGGATCTGTCCCCCGTCAGCAGCAGTCAGCCGTAGGGACCACAACCTTGCGGTGCACTCCTGTTCCCTACGGTGTGCACCTGTCACCTCGCCTCAAGGTGACCTGACATTAAGTAGGCAGAACTGACAAGCAGGATATGAACAACAGCTGAGTAACTGTGGAGAGAAAGGAGCTGGCAAGGAGCTAACAGCTGAGCAGCCAGCTCAGAGAAGGAAGGACTGAGCCCAGCCCTGACATCAACATTCGCCATCGTGTCACCTCCGGTTTTCAGCTTCTCATCCCCGGCCGATCAGGAGGCTGATGATTTGGAACCCGGGAAGAAGGATGAGAAAGAAAAGAAGACTGAGTTAACACGGAAGATGTCGGGTATCAGGTGATCCGTGACAGCCATGACCTCCAGCGCTCCATCTGTAGACAAGTCTCACTGCGTCTCCTGGCAAGTGCGGACCTGGAGGGCTTCATTTGCCACCCCCCCAAAAAAAAATTTTTTTTAGCACCAGCCACCAATGGTTTTAATCTACCCTATCCGAAACAAAAAAAGTTTTGTCTTTTGTTGTTCAGTCATTTAGTCAATTCCAACTCTTTATGACCTCATGGACCATAGCGCTCCAGGCTTTTCTGTCCTCCACTGCCTCCCAAAGCTTGCTTAACTTCATGTTCATTGTTTCGATGATGCTATCTATCCATCTGGTTTTCTTTAATCCTCTTCTCCTTTTTTCCCTCCATGTTTCCCTAGCATCAGGGTCTTTTCCAATGAGTCCTCTCTTCGCATGTGGCGGCCAAAGCATTTGAGTTTCAGCTTCAGGATCTATCTTTCCGGGGGGGGGGGGGGGAATATTCAGGGTTGATATTCAGGGTTGATTTCCTTCTAGATTGACTGGTTTGATCTTCTTGCCGTCCAAGGGACTTTCAAGAGTCTTCTCCAAAACCATAGTTCAAAGGCAAACAATTCTTCGTCGTTCAGCCTTCCTTATGGTCCAAAAAAAAAAAAAAAGTTAGTTATACTTTAACTTTTTGGTCTAATTCCGCTTTGATCCCAAAACATCCGTCATTGTGTTTCCTTTAACCACTTGAGATCCGCGCTATAGCCAAATGACGGCTACAGCGCGGATCTCCTTTTCCGGGACGACGTCTATTGACGTCGTCCCGTGCACGAGCGGCCTGCGCGCCCCCTGAGGGGCGCGCGCGGCGCGCTCTGTGATCGGCGAGTCCGTGAGACTCGCCTGATCACCGATCCGTGCAAGGGGTCGGTCCCGACCCCTTATCACGTGATCAGCTGTCAGCCAATGACAGCTGATCATGTGATATAACGGAGCCGGTAATCGGCTATTATTCCTCCTCGCGCTGTCAGCGCGAGGAGAAAAAAAAAAGCCGATCACCGGCGGCCATCATCGGGACATCAGTCCCAATCACGGCCAGCCCTGCTAGTGCCCACCTGCCCCCTGCCAGTGCCCACCTGCCCCCTGCAGTGACACATGTATTAAAAGTAAGTGCCCCCCGTCAGTGCCACCCAGCAGTGCCCATAGTGCCACCCAGCAGTGCCCACAGTGCCACCCAGCAGTGCCACCCAGCAGTGCCCACAGTGCCACCCAGCAGTGCCACCCAGCAGTGCCCACAGTGCCACCCAGCAGTGCCACCCAGCAGTGCCCACAGTGCCACCCAGCAGTGCCACCCAGCAGTGCCACCAAGCAGTGCCCACAATCTGCCTCAAAGGTGCTGCACCCCAGTGCCACATATCCGTGCCCATCAGTGTCATCTACCAGTGCCCAGCAGTGCCGCCCATCAGTGCCCAGCAGTGCCACCTATCAGAGCCACCTATCAGTGCCACCTATCAGTGCCCATCAGTCCCATCTATCAGTGGTACCTATCAGTGCCCATCTGTGCCACCCATCCGTGCCATCTTATCTGTGCCCATCTTTGCCCATCAGTGCCACCTTATCTGTGCCCATCGGTGCCGCCTTATCTGTGCCTATTAGTGCCGCCTTAACTATGCCTATCAGTGCCCACCAGTGCAGCCTATCAGTGCCCACCAATGCAGCCTATCAGTGCCCACCAATTCAGCCCATCAGTGCCCACCAATTCAGCCCATCAGTGCCCACCAGTGCAGCCTATCAGTGCCGCCTCATCAGCGCACTTCAATGAAGGAGAAAAATGACCCGTTTGCAAAATTTTATAACAAACTATTAAAACATGATTTTTTTTTTTTTGCATCTTTTTTTGTTTGTTTAGCAAAAAATAAAACTCCCAACTGTAACTAAATACCACCAAAAGAAAGCTCTATTTGTGGGGAAAAAATGATAAAAATTTCATTTGGGTACAGTGTTGTATGACCGCGTAATTGTCACTCAAAGTGCATCAGTGCTGAAAGCTGAAAATTGGTCTGGGACTGAGGGGGGTTTAAGTGCCCAGTAAGCAAGTGGTTAAAGTGGTTGTAAACCCTTACAAACCACTTCGACCTACAGGTAAGCCTAGATTAAGGCTTACCTATAGGTCCAAGAAATATCTCCTAAACCTATACGGTTACCTATATGGTTTAGGAGATATTTGCCCGAAGACAGGCAACCGCTGTCTACGGTGCATGCGCCGTAAACAGCGTCGCGCAGGCGCACTGAGCGCGGCATTTCCAACAACAGAGCTGCCGCGCGTGTCGGCTCCCGTGCGCATGCGCCGGAGTGACGTCATCGCGGCTCCGCCGAATGACAGCGGCGGAGCTGCGAGACCCCACCGAAAAAGATGGATGCGCCGGACTACAGGGGACAGCGCTGACTTCGCTGGCTCCTGTGTCAGGTAAGTGACACATAATGGGCTACTATGCGATGCGATGCGATGCGATGCATAGTAGTCCATTATGCTTTACCTTTGCAGGGAATGAAAGAGGAAGTAACACCCATCAGGGTTTATTTCCTCTTTAAGGTGAATTTCATGGCTTAACTTGGCTGTCGGACGATAGGGAATGTTAGATGGTATTCTTTGGAAGGGCAGATATTCTTTTGTCAGCGGTATGAAGTCTTTGTCATATTTTAGGACATAATTCTTCATATTCTATAACTGCCAGGAGCATTAAATGAGATTAATGACTTGCATTCAGCTCCCTCATTTAAGGCAGACTAAAGGTCACTTTCCTTTGCTGCTTATAATTGTCAGACTCTGGTTTTAATGAGAGAAAGGTCAGCGCAGTATAAACTTTGGATTTTTTTTTTTTGCCGCTTAGTACATATGGTATAATTGCATTATTTGTTAAGCATATATTATTTTATTATGTGCATAGATATGGAGTCAAGAGAATTCAGAATGAGATTTTGTACTTTGAAGACAAGTTTATCTTGAATAATGAACTTTTTTTTTATGGCGTTGAGAAGAAAAGAATTAGTGTGAAGAACCTTTTACTAACCCACTTGTCTATTGGATCCACCAGCCTTGTTGCCTTGTTGTCCATCTGTTGCATGGTCCTAACCTCGGCATTTAGCTAATGGCGTCTGTTGGGCCGTCTCGGGATTCTTATTATAACCTTAGCAATTTTGACCATGTGTGATCAGCACAGTGCTGGGACAAGGTCACCTAGAGCCCAGGGCTGACATGCAAAACTACCAAACTGCACCCACCTCCAAGATGCATGAGCATTGTGTGTCAGTAAAAATCCCCCCCCCAGGAAAAAAAAAAGATTGAGCACCAGTCTTCATGATTACCCTCTAAGCATAAATTCTCCCTCCTCCCAGTACAAATCCCCCCCCCCCCCGCTGAAATCCCCCCTTCCAGAACAAATCTTTGCCCCCATCCGCCTCAAATCTCCCCGGCCCCCCTCAAAAAATATCACTCCTCCTAGCATAAATCTCCTACCACCAAATGTCCCCCTCCAAGTACACCCGCCCACTCCAAATCCCCCCTCCCTGCATGAATTCCCCCCAATCCCCACCAATTC